>NC_133489.1:13891819-14221874 GCF_025370935.1 Choristoneura fumiferana | reverse complement strand
ACAAAAATAAATCTTTAAGGAAACAATCGCATACAAGGCAAACATCAACCGAAGCGCTACGCAAAATGTTGGTTCAGACTGTCGCGTCTGCGGCTACGGTGCTACGGTCTACGACAACCGTAGCTGCTCTACCGCGTGTACGAGCCATTGGTCTAAAACACTCACTTAGTTGGAAAACATACGCTTTAGTGCGACAAGAGTTGCTTTGGCCAATGCTTCGCTTAGGTAGTAGCAGTTATTACAGTCACGCTGGTTGCACATGAGGGAAATAATACAATTAAAGCATTGACCCAAAGTACACAAAAGTAATTTTAAAGCATGACGGGGGAAATGTAAAATTTGGGGATGTTTTCTGGACATGGTGTTGGACCTGTTAGGCTGATAGAACGAAACATGGATCAATTTCAATACAAAAACATACTGGAAGAAACAATGTTACCATATGCTGAAGGCGTGCTTCCGGTTATTTGGACATTCCAGCACGACAATGATCCCAAGCATACTCTCACATCGCAATCAGTTTCTGTCTTAGATTGGCCAGCCAACAGCCCGATCTTAACCCAATAGAGCATCTTTGGTGCGAAGTCAAGAAAAAAGTTTCAAATCGACAGTGTGGAAATTAAGAGAACTGTATGACGTATTCTTAGAAGAATGGAACTCTATCTCTCTTGCGAAATGTCAAAAATTGATAGATTCAATGCCTCGCCGGTGTAAGGCAGTAATAAAAAGCCGTGGACATGCTACTAACTATTAATTTTAGTTAAAATGTATTACATTGCTTTTTTTTTTCTGTACAAACTTCACGTTAGTGTGATTTAGTTAATCTAAGTTTCAAATAAAAAAACTTTCGAACAGTTAAAGAATCGTTCTTAATTATTTGTCCAGCTTCATTACTATTTGAATTTGTTACTAAAGAGAATAAAAACAAAATTTGTAAAAAAATGACAGTAATTTTATTCTTTATTCTAAATCCCGTTTGCTCTATTCATGTGGCTATTTCATAACGTAACTAGTTACTTCTAAGAAGGACCCACGACTACACATGACATGATTTAGTTAAAAATAATCTGGAACTTCAAATCGTTCTTAATTACATGGCCACCACTGTATATACCCGAGGTGGTTAGCCACCCGAGCTTTAGCGAGGGTATCTATTTATCCGAGGGTTTATATTGACTTTTAGTCTCGAGGTGAAAACTCTATTTTTCACTTCGATTGCGAGAAAAAAATAGTCATTTCTGTGAAAGAATTAATGCGTTTCTCATTCCTCCAGTCCATAAAACTTTCATAGGTTATTAAATAAATCTTTCTAAATTTCGGCGGCAAAAGATTATTAATTACTTATGTCTTTTGCTCTTTGCTCGAGATCATAATTCTCACTATCACTTGACGACATTGTGAGAATAATCAATTTATTTAATCGTTTATGATTCACGCTCTACAACAATATCTAAGTTTTCGCATTAAGTATTTTTTTCCAACCAGACAACCAACCAGCCAGATATGACAACCAGATATAACAAAATCGCATCGGCGAAATGGTCCATACAAACTGCAATAGATAGAATGGCGCTACCTTCTATGCCAAAAAAGCATATAACTAAGACCACGTAGACTAAGAACGTAACATTTTCGTCATGAAAATGGTCCACACTCAATCTTATTTTATGCCAAAAACTAAGCAAGTACTGGCTGTTTGAGTTTATCTAAGTCACTCTAGGTAAATTAAAAAAATAATAATTAATTACTTTTATTCCCTAGGGACTAAAGTACTCACCTTACTCCCGCCTCGTAAGGCTATATTGACCTACTTTTAGAGCATGAGAAGTGAAAAAACGTTTACAACAAGTAAATCAGATCATTAGAAAGCAGTAATAAATTCGTTTACATTGTTAGTTAGTTACAGTTGAAGCTAATAAAAAGGTGACAAAGTTGCATTTAAGTATGTTTACTTCTATGTTTACGAAGCATGCACTTTTCAGATAGAATTTTAAATTATTTCCGTTTCAAAATAGCGCTATCATGCTCACTGAGCTCCGAATTAAGCGGGATTCTGTGCAATTCAGCAGAGTTATGTTAGCTCTTATCTCGAATTCGGACCAAATAGAGACGTGTCGCATCGAGCACTTATCAATGTCGTTTTACGGTCGCGTAGGTTGAATTCAGGGGTGACAACTGCAGCCAACATTTTGGTACCTAATCAAATAAGTTGTCAAAAAAGCTTTCAGTAATATAATAAACATGCAGTGTAAAACTGTCGTGTCGTGTAGCGCCATCTAGTGAGCTAATATAGAAACTCCATCCGAATCCTACATTGCGCTATCGAAGTTTTTTTTAACTCGGACGCATATACCTAGTCACCTAGTGCCATCCACGAAGACGCGTGATTTTGTCAAAATAAGACATTAATGACATTGTAATAAGAACCAACGCACGCGTCATCGTGAATGACTCTACCTATATATACATACCGACGATCTTCTTTCGAGTTTCGGTCCCCAGACATTACACCTGTCTGGAGAGAGATCTCTACTGTGTATCCTCCTTCCACATGTTTATTACTGGATCCGAATGATTATGTGGTGTAATAGGGTGTAATAAATAAATAAATATGGGTATAAAATAAACTTACATTTAGCCTATTACACATTACATAAATTTAAAGCAACATTTTTACAGGGACATCAAAAAGTATGAAATAAAAGAATACACATTAAAAACCTGAATGCTTTTAAAAATCTTTAAATAAAATCAAAAAGAAAAAAAAACGAGTCCAGTAGTCTAGAATTCTGTTAAGTAACTAAAAGTTACAGTCGGGACCACCCAATAAAAATCCCAGCTAAATCTTTAAGTTACTTAAAATAATTCTAGACTACACTTATTTTCCATTTTAGTCTTTATTTTAAGTTTTTTGAAGGCAGTTGGATTTTTCGATGTTTATTTTTCCATGATGTTATTATTAAGTGGCAGCCCTATTGAATCGCAGCAGTTGGGCACCAGGGTCTCGCGCGCATTTGTTCTGGGCCCAAACTTAAGTAGAAGAATTTGCGGTAGCGCCTGAACAATGGACACCGTTGGACTAGAATTTACGGTTTCATTTATGCTGCGGTGCTCAAAAACTGACTTATGTGTCGCGTGACAACTAATTGTTTTCACGGCAGCACTCGATTAGTCGTGACTTTCTACGTGCATCCTTTTTTAATAAATCTAGAAGGAAAGGGACACACTGTGATAAACAAGAGAACGCACGTAGCGTCAGCCGTCCGTAAACGTAATCTGAGTAATAAATGGACTGTAAATTAAACCAGCGTCCATTGTTTTCCATCACTGCCGTTTTAACTTTTTTGCAACTGTTTTAATAACCTATTGATAGATGGAGTAAGAGGCAGCAGTAACCATTCCAAGTACGATACCTAATAATGTTAATTTTCCTATAAATGTGGAAGCAGTCAAAGGACAAAAACACTATTATTTTATGTACTATATTAATTAATGTAGCCTAGAAGGATAACTGACAGAATTGTGGACATCTTTGTTCTGTGAATGGATAATGATAAAAAAATTAACAAAATCCTCCTTAGTGTTTTTATTCTGCTGTAGAAACTGTCACTAAAAAGGCAAAGTACTTACTTGGTTGCCTATATATACATAGGTTAATAAATTGAACCGACATTCTGTATGTAATGGATATTAACGCAAAAACTGAAAGACTGATTAATTTTACGGATTATGCAAGAATCTTCTTAACGTAGTAATGATCCAGCATTGAGCGTTGAGGTACAAAAAGCTGTTACCGCAATTGAAGCCAGATGCCGAGGCATTTAATAAAAAATAAACGAGCTTGGCGGCAGGCGGCCGGCAATCTATCACGCTCTCAGTCATAAGCTGACTTTAATGCTGGGTCACTTCAGGCCTTTTTGTTGACGTTAATATTACTTAACGTTTTAAAAAAAATACAAAGTCATCTGACGCCCTTTAAATGAAACGTCAACGTCGGGATAAACGTCTGAATATTTTAGACGCTATATCACTACAATTACGATAATTTATTTGATGAAAACTGCTCTGTTAAATTTGCAAGTCACGAATTTTATGACATTTTGGTTACATACCCACATAAAAATATTTTATGAATGAATTATTTATTTTATTTCAATCTTCAAGTTCGTTAAAATTTTTTTTTTAATTATAGTTCGTGAGCAATATTAAAATTGTACTCATAACTCGTCAAAATAATTACCATAGGAGGTTTAACTGCGGTCAACGTACAGCAGAGCACCGAGTGAGTGCATGCCACCACGGGCAATTTCATCCTTTGTTTTAAATGACGTAGACTCGTCTTCGCTAGTCAACAATGCTAAGTGGGGAAGATGTCACTGTTCCGTTGCTCCCCTACATACTCAAAAAGTCGAGTATCCTTCTAGACTCATGATGCAAGCGTAGCGGAGATTTCAACAGCCTTTTCTAGTAACGTGACGAGAAAACTTTGTAAGACGTCCTCAACAAAAGAAGTGAAATGATAATTCACTTGTTTTGTTTGAGCTTTGTGCGAGTTGAGAGAGAAATCTGATGTTCTTTGGATTTCCTGGCAGTAGCATTTACATTAAGAAAATGTGACGTTTATTTATTTTTACTGAAATGATTTAAATGTAAAATATGGGATGTTCTGGGAAGTATAATATTAACAGATGCGAAGTATTATTGATGCAATAATGACATTCATCACAAATTGATTTAACAAAGCGTTACTTTACATGCATATGCTTACTCAAACATAATGCCTAGTTCAGATTTTAGACATCTGTACTTACACTTTATTTATTCACTCTCTCTCTCTTTCGGGCCTGAACATATTTTATTGGGATATAATATTCAAATATACTTATTGTTAACCTTCAAGCTTAGTCAAATGAAAGATTAATTTTACTTCGGTTGAAGAAGTAGTGCAATTTGTGTCTTCGTTACGCGACGTACTTACGTAGCGGGTACATAGACTCCGCGCGCTTGCTCCAGCTTCAAACGCAAATGAGGATCGTTCTCCGGAGGCTTCGCGCAAATGAGTTTCTCAAATGAATCGTTACCAAAGTGTCGGCAAACGAGAAATCATTCCATGGACTCTCGTTGGCTTTCAATTTGATGCAGTTACTTTTTCTACGCGTGTCGAATTGATCTCTCTACTCAATCGTAATTCAACTTACATAGAAGCACTTCACACGTGAACCATAAAATAAAATCATAACTATTGCCTATCGTATTTCTAACACCAAGCATCGATATACGGCATGAAACAAACATGAAATATACTGCGAAAGCCCTAAAGATAGTGAAAAATGTATTTTCTTTCACAAAGCGCATAACGTAGAGAACATGAAATATGGTACGGATTTCGTTCGGCTCAACATGCATCGGGGAGTCTACCTATCGGTTTTCGCGACTTGAAAAGCATCGAACTTACTCTACGCTTTGTTTTCTATTCGCAATGCAACAGCATTTTACATTCGGAGGAATATAGCAGATTCATTCTAGTGGGCTTTTAATGTTTTCTGCCAGCAGGGATGTGGGAAACATTAGGTTTAATAACTTCCCGTTAGTTCCGCGTTTGTAATATGAATGTGATGTGTGTTAGGTGTCGCGGCGTTCAATTTGTTATCAACACTAAATGTGCGTTAGGCGATTACGGTAACGAGATACACGCCTCAGACAGCCACGCCGTAGAAATTACATTCACCGTTGACAAGCCTCGAATTAATTAAAGTCAAACAACGCAACCATTCTGCAAAATTATCTCCTTCGCAAACGGAATTAGTAATTTCATTTAACGTATACTCGCGTGCGAGATTGAAATTAGCTTTTGCTAGTGTTACATATGTGAAGATGGGAATTAAACATCATCGATTGAAAAATTAATCAGTATTTTTTTCATATGTCATGTTTATAATCAGAAAAACTTTTCTAAATTATTTATGAGTATAACCCAGTATAATCAATAATCATGATAACCTAAAAATAAATAGTAAATGTTACTTAGTTTATTTAATTTATTTCAAATGGTTAATCAAAGTCGTCAAACGTTGATGCTCCGATGAACATAGTCCGTGAAAATAAATTGGCCATTTGTCAACAATCATATTTTATGCATCAAAAGTCCGACACCATTATTTTCATTTATAGCGCGTAGACGTTGCAAACTTAATCCGTTAAAAGCTTTTCGATGTCCCGAAACGTAAAGGCTGCGTTTGTAAAAATATGATAAACTGTCACAAATCCAGCGCTAGTTGCCAACGTGCTCTTTCTGCACAAAAAGTCTGGATTACAAATTTGTTTTGAAAAGTCACTCAAAGCGTTAAATAACATAAAAAGTGGTTTTCTTTTACTGCAACTTGTTTTGTAGTTCAAATGGCAAAGTTTTGGTTTCAGACAAGCCTGCCTAAGTGCACTTTGTCACTTAAATTGGAAAATATTGTTCTCTGCAAAGAAACTGGGAATAAAGTAGCGACTACGTTCTAAAAGGATTCTATTATTGTTGACCCGACAATGCCATCTATTAAAATAACATTCGTGTGGACGAACTTTTTATCTAATTTTACCACTGAACTGATTCTGACTCCCTTAATAGTAAAGTTGCTAACGCGATTTTGTCGACGAATAGTTTCAATTGAAATTAATTTAAAGAATAGGTAATTATGGTAAATTGAAAAATTGTTTATTTGTTTCCACATATCCGTTTGAAAAAAAAACATTGTAAGTTTTTAAAGAAAAAATAAATGTTTTTGGAATCGGTTCATAAATGGCGTCGACGTGTAGTGTAACTGTGGGTACCTAGTCATTTTGAGTTCAACCACTGAGATCCTTCTACTGCTAACTATACATATTAAGTAGGTGCAAACTAGTTCATATACCGACTTTAAATAAGCCTTTTTTTCATTTTCCAAATTGCTATTTGTCCGAAGTTTTATTTACCATATTTTTGCCAGATTTAAAAAAAAATTGTCAAAAGATTCAAAATCCAATTTTATGAAATTCCGTGGGATTTGCAACTTATGCATTTATTCCGCAAAATCAATCATTTAAATCGGTCAGTATAACTTGTTTTAAAATTAAAACTACCGTTTTAATAGCCTAGGTATGCCCGACTGTTTCGAATCAATCCGTGGTTCCTTGTCAAAGAGAAACTGAGATGACGACTTATCTGTGGCCAATCTGAACTATAATGGTGATGGTCGGTGGTCAGTGCCATCGAGCTGGAAAAAGATTTTGCAAACTACGCAAGTGGTTGGTGTGGATGAGACTTTAGAATGTGATTTAGTTAGTGTAGTGTGCAACCCTGCAAGTGAAAATAATAATTGTAATGAAGGTGAGGATAGATTTTCGCCACCCCAGACGGCTGCGCTGAGTAGCCGAGCTATAAGAGCGCCGGCGCGCATTTCACGGTTGGCTTTCCGTTTGAGCTCTTTCACCTTAACCGTATTATATGTGCTTACCTAATTTAAGTTTTGAGGAAACTTTTCTGGCTTATGAGAGAATACGTAGATAAGTGAACCGTGTATTTTATTTTTATAATTTTCACTTTTTTTCTTATTAACTTAAAAACTTTATGTGCTACCAAAAAGTTTTGTGAAACTTTTGGCTTTTTTAGGTAGTTGATAGACGTTGGGCCTATCTAGATTCCGGGTTTTTAACTAACTTTGAAATAAAAAGTAAAAGGAATCATTTGAAAAAGCGATTAAAACTCATCACTTTCTGTGAACTTTGAAGCAGTGTTGATGTCGGTGGCCGATCGTAAAATCTGCTAGATCACGAAATTCCTAGGCATTTCGTGACATGGCGCCATTTCATGAATTGGCTAAGAGACATCCGCCATATCATTCAAAGCTCACCGTTTAACGATTTGCCTAGTGACATTTAGGCTCATGAAATTTAAGCAGTCATGAAACGCCGCCATTTCATGATTTGGCCAGTTTAAACAGATCATGAAATTCCTAGGCATATCATGAAACGCCGCCATATCGGTTTTGGCACTTCGCCGGCCGCTGCCGCGGCACGCTCCCTTCGCTCGCTCGGCTCGTGCGTTGTGGTCACAATTCACACTAACCACTCCTCGCTTCGCTCGTCGGACCTAAATTTTTCTATTTTACCTTAATTTTTCTATAGAGCGACAAGTGCGTTGCTCTAATCGATCTGCCGTGTTGTTTCTCAGGCACATCGTGATATGCCTGGCCAACTTTTAGGCATATCATGAAATGGCGGCATTTCACGATATGCCTAGGAATTTCATGATTGGGCGGATTTTACGATCGGCCGCCGACATTGATTTTATCTGGAATCATAAGATCAGAATACCTTTATCTTTCACGTTTTAATCCTGTAGGGTCTGGTTCCTTGAACTTCAGAAATGACGGGAGCGGCCAGCAAAAATGTACCTCTCCGTAGAGTTTCGGAAGTTGTGCTGTTTATTTTACTTTGATACTATGTAACTATACCCAAGTATATCTATACTTACAAATTAAAACGACACAAATGAATTGAAAGTTCAGAACATTTTCTGCGCCTGCTTTGCTCCTGAAATAAGATTGGATTCAATTGTCTATGAGAATAGTTGTGTTGTACTCGTATAGTTAAGTTGTTGTAGAATAATTTAACGGCATTTGTTTTATATTTCTGATTACAGGATGTGTAAAAAATATAAATTGGTCCAAAACTTCATATCATTCACACTGTAACTAAGTTTGAGAAAGGAAAAAATATAAATTGGTCGAAACCTATAATCGTTCACACTGAGTTTGGACATCTACAAGTAAAAGCTACGAATCGCAATAGCCATAAACGACAAAACAGAAGCAGAAAAGAAAACAGTCTCTGCAATATTATCCTGAAACAAATTCTCTTAAGCTGTCTCGAAGCAAAATAAAAGATTCGCTTTACGCCGAAACGTTTCATTCAGAACTCGACTTGATCAAGCCGAACTCATTTTGTTTCGGTAACTCCCAGAAGCCAGAAATGAGAGAGGCATTTTAAAAACGGTCCGAGCCATTGTCCCGGCAGTCGCTATGCTTAACCCGCCAGACTGGCAGTACAAAGCCACTACAGAAGGTAAATGGGCTTTCTGCTCCTGAAACCACGCGCACATTATGCTTTAGTCGACGTAGGACGCCCTAAGCATTGTTGCTGTGCCTTGTTACTGTATGCATAATAACATAACATTCATAACTGACACCGCGAGCGCTGCCCGGTTTATTAAAACCCAACCGGGTTTATACCTACCAGCCTCTTTGTTTGAATGCGTAATTGAGGGGCTTATTTTATTTTATGAACAAAACTCCCGCAAAATTAAGGTTTGCAGTTTTGGTTGCGATATTCAACTGCAAAAATATTTCAAATAGCGTGCACTAAATTAATATTGTCCGTGGTAAAATAAAAGTTTACTTTTATTATGTCACTTTGTAGCGGTTCTGTATAAAACATTTCGTAATACGTGGCTTTGTGCGAATGATCTACAAACATCAATTCGGAGAGTTTACAACGTACTTACCCTTTTGTTCGACATGACGTAAACCAGTTTGGTCAACATTGCACGGGCTCGGTCGCGTAAGTGAAAGAAGAAACACGATACATCTTCGTGGCGCCACGTGCTTCTGATATTGACGGATTATATAAGCATACTACCTTACTTCCTGCAAACTTTTAATATTTGAATAAACTATTAGCATCTAATTTGTTCGGCTTAGTTATTAATAGTTATTATGACAGTTTCCTTGAGCGTATTTCAGTAATGGCGGACCAAAAATTATTACCAGTATGCTTTAGTGTCGGGAAACGTTTATGTCAATCATTCAATTTTGCGCCATTTCAGTCTTCCAGAAAAGAGTAAACTTTTAATTAAATGAACAGAACAAACGCTAAGTACAAACAAAATTAACGTCAAGAGTCTTGAAAGAAACAAAAAAGCAACAAAACAACAAGAGCTAATGAACATTTGAGTCACGTTCCTAGAGCGTACCGCATCGGCATGGGAAATTAAAAGATTGCTCATTCTGTCGTTTTCTATTGTTATGGAATAATAACTGAAAGAAAACGGAGTTGTCCATTTTGTAAAAACAATATGGTGCGTAAGCTGATTAGCTTCAACTTGCCATAGGTAAATAATAAAAACTAAGTATACGTGCTAATTCAATTTACTTATATATTTTTATTATTGATACAAATAAACTCATAATACTTTTTAACCTGTACTTCGCTTAACTTAATTACTACCTATGTATACATTAAATATATTAAATGATATTGTAACGGATAACTCACATCTTAAACCGAGTTTAGCTCGACAGCTCAGGAGCACGCGACTCGGCGGCTGCCTCAACACGCACACTGCGCCACCGCTCTGCTCGCGCGACACAACACCCCGCCCGAAACATGTCGAGCTAAACTCGGTTTAAGACGTGAGTTATCCTTTACAATATCATTTAATATGAGTGAGTCTCACGGTAGTTTCATGTACATTAAATAGTTTACTTTACAGTGAGAAACCACGGGTAATGCAATTCACCAGATAGCACTTAAATACATTCAACAACGTACTCCGATTCTAATTACGTAACTATAAATTCTAATGAATAAATCAAATAGCTGCACTTAAGCTTAACCACTCTTGACAGACACTATTTGCAGAAACTTTATTTCAGCGGATGCTAATATAAGCTGTTACAACGTTCTGGTTTTAAATTAAACTACTTACCTATTTGTTCTAAATTTGGTTTGTTACGTACCCCAAAGTTCTTCATTTACCTTTAAAATCCGTACTAAAACGCCTATCGCGTGACAAGCGGGAAATGAAGTCAAACAAGAATCCATATGTACGGTTTAAACAGTTTGTAATCGGATAACTTGACGTTATCAACACCAAAACTTTTACAATGAACTAAAATAATTTATTTGCTCACCCGCGACCTTAGCTATATTTATGCAAGATATGCGTGTTCATGCAGTTCCTCCAACTCCACACTGTAAGAACACACACAAGTCACACAAACCCATGCATCCATCATCACCACCAAACTATAACGTACCTAGCTATCATAAGGTCGCGGGTGAGCAAAGAAATTATTTTAGTTCATTGATATGTACCTAAGCAACCCCTGTTTCAGTAAATTATTTAAAACTTTTACAAGTTAGTTAATTATCTTGCACTTTTACATGTTTCATGTTAAAATTGTTCATTAAGCCCTTATTCGTTTCCTCAATGTCAGACACAACTTTGCTCCTCGAACTATACTAACTTAGTTAAAATAGGCAGAGCCAATGCCATTGTATCGACTTTAATACAAAAACCTTAAAGTTATCCTCCACATCTGTTGTCACGAAGTTATATCATATAAATATCGCCATATGGTATTGATATTTAATATTGATTTTGGCAACATTGCTCTTGACAGAACACTTACTCCCAGAGGCTAAAGTCGATATTAGACAAATTAAAATAACAAAACAAAACAAAAATATATCTGTTTACTTATTGTGTTTATATTGGGATGGAAAGTATCGTACAGGATATGACAATATATTAAATCTAATTTTTTTCATGCTGATTATTGAATGTAGTAATAATAAAATGCAAAATTAGTAATTTATAATGCATACTGTCTTAAAAGTATATTATTAATTATTTAATTCATATCCAGCTTAAATTGATTGTTTTAAAGTAAGTAAATTAAATAATGTCAAAATAATGAAACTGAAAAAGTTTATTTCGGTATTTTAACATGGTTTACAGACGAGGTCGGAGCCTCTTATTAAACAAAAAGTAAGCTTGTGTCTGGAGACAACGCTCCTCCATAACAATAAATGGTAGTAATCCATAATGAAGTAGTGCTACAGTATAGTGCAAAATAGAATAATTAGTATAGATGTTGGTTACTTTATAATTTTTTTCTCTATGTATCGGTTTTCTGTATTACTTACTTTAATGTGGTGCTCAATAGATCCATTGTATTGTGTATTCTACATTCATAAAAAAAATAGTTTTACCCGTAAAATAAAAACCACTTAGTATAATGTGTTATGTTATTGTTTGAAGAAAACATTTTCTGTCATTTTTATCGCTGCTGTGTTTTATTTCGTTTACTTAGGACGCAGTTCCACTGAAACAATATAATATTCCACACGCGATAGTAATGTATTCTTTAATAATGGAGACACGTCCTTACGTCTATCTCGTCTATAAACATTATTCAGTGTTCGATAAAATCAATACGTGATACCCTTATTCCGTGCATTTAGTTTGTTACGTATACCTATATGTTATAGAATTATGGCGTTGCAAGTTGCTGCTTGAATAGATAATAAACTAACAAGAGGCATGAACTAGTTTCATTAAGGAACTTGCATTATTCCTCAACACAAAGGTAACAAAAATCTCTTATCGAATTCTGAAGTATGCTGAAGTCTCAAGTGTCACTTTATTTTAATCAAATTACCTTACCCCTTGTGCGCATATTAGTAAGTGCAATTGGTGGTTGTACGAGTATGTTTGCTATGTACACCACGTAAAATCACTGGCTCGTGATTATAAATATATGTCATAGAAATAAATCATAAGCTCCGCTCGTCCACTTTAAAATCTTGCTTGCCTTTTGACACCGTCCATAATGCAAAACGAACTCGCGGCTCTAAATGGAATGACAATCGGGCGCACTGCTCTCCTGCCTGTCATCCAATCCGATCAGAGGCAATTTTCTCAGACAAGGATTTTCTATCCCTTGAGTAAATATGTACTCGTGAATGTGATCTTGATCTACCATGAACTCAGTACAAAAAATTGGAATGTATTTGAAGAAGAATTCCATAATTATATTATTAACGCATCGCTCATTTCTGCCTTTTACTGGATTTGTGAGTATTTAGGTGTCTATTATTATTACTCGTTAAACGCGATATGAAAAAATGTAGCATTATTCTTCAAAAAAACTTGAATGGATTCTTTCATATACGTATATAATTTAGCCTTTTTGATAGATATGGAAATACTAGGAATAATACCAGGAATCAGATCAAACACATTTCTTAGGAACGCTGTTTATTCAATGACCATCTGTCATAGACAATCAGAACACATCAGCTCCTTCACCCTTAGTTGGGGAACCTAAAATAAAAACATATAACAAAATTAAACAATGAATTATTATCAAACATAAATAACAGCTAGGTATCATAAAATATGATGGTCCTACTTTTGGCTTCTCGGGTTGAAACATGGTAGGGTTCCAATGCTCATCGTCGCCAGTTGATAGATATGGAAATACTAGGAATAATACCAGGAATCAGATCAAACACATTTCTTAGGAACGCTGTTTATTCAATGACCATCTGTCATAGACAATCAGAACACATCACTTTTATTGCTAAAAACATACGAATATAACTCAGTTAGTCAGTAACTTATATTACTTTTCGACTGATAGCAATAAATAAATATGACACGTAATAAAATTTCGTACGGAATATAAATAAGTAAGTTTGGAGTAAGAAAGTTCAATCAATCTGAGCACATGTGTTCTGAGCATCGCAACTTTATTTTTTCCCGCTAGGGCCACTGCTAACGACATGAAAAACTTTTGATGGATTTTTCATAGCGTCGGTAAAAAATATAACAATGTGCGGTCATCCAATAACGCAAGTTTTGACAATCGCCTTCGCGTTAGTGATTTAGGGTCAGCAAAATGGTTTCTGCTGAAGCATTGAACATTTCTCGTTCTATGCTGCTCGAATATGTTTTTAAAACTACCTAGTTATAAAATTAGTGGTGTATAGTGAGCATTATTATTGATCAGTCGTTTTCTATTTGCTTAAGTAATTTTAGTGCACACTGAAAAAGGAACATACATCCACGTAATCGTTTCGTATATCACATCAAAAATACTTAACAGAAAAATGTTAATAGAAAAACGAAAAATATTAATCTGTACGACCTTTAAGTAAATAAACTTTACAGTTTAAATATATATCAACCAAATTTATACAAGGCAGTAATTTGTCTGAGATATACGTAACCATCCAAAGCATACATTGAACAAAATAGGTCTCCCAAATGTCCAGCAGAACTGGTATACATCGCATCCTGTTATTTTGTTTCCGACCATGTTTTATTCACATGGGTATCTAATGGGTACTGTTTCAATCTTTCGTGAAAATATTATTTTTCATTGTGGGTTGTTATTGTGGACGCGAGTTGGAAACAGAACAAAATAAAAAAAAATCAATTTATTTCCCTAGCGAGCGAACATGTCCCGAGCTAATCCAGTTTGTTCGACCGCGCAAGGGTTGAATCGCCAATGAGCGACGCAGTCCAAATGTAAAAGTGTGCCATGCGAGGAGAAATGTGTCGAATATTGGCTTTTCGCAATGAAAACCCGCTCCTGAATGCGATCAGTATCTAATTCTCTTACCCTTTCCTAAGAATACTGTGGGTTTCTATGAACGCAATGTTATTCAGAGGGCAGACCTCAGCATAACCCTTTCCTTTTTCTTTGGCAATATGGACACAATTTCCTGGGAATTTATTTTTGTTTATGTATCTTGTTTCCGTCAAATTATTCAAAAAAGGGCTGAATCATTTACTCTACTCGCACCGGGAAACGATGCGGTAAAGGTCCTGCAACACAAATACTATTTATTATTGCCACGTGACAGGCTTTGCCTATTGTTGTGGGACCAACGGCAAGCAATTAAAAAGCGATACTTTTTTCAATAAACTATTTTTTTTATTATAATGAAATTCAGTGCTGAAGGTTAGGAAGTATTTGATGCTTTTGACTAGTTTTACGAGTCTTTCACTGAAGCAAAAAACATTTTAATTTTATACTTACAGATCATTAAATAGATGCTTTAATAATTGTGTCAATACATTTTGTAACACGTACAAAAATAAAATTTGAAGCATGCCGTCGAAGTTTGAGTTTTTTTTCCAGAATGCGCGAACTGTTTTAGTAGTTACTCAAAGCATTTAAATAGAGTACGGCGACTAAAATATAAAAGTGAAGAACCTCTTTCTTACCTAATTGTTGACGATAATTTTACGATTATAATGTGATAGATGCAAAGAAGTCGGTGTCCTCATTTGAAATCCACTCTTTTTTGTTCTGATCTGCCTACACACATCCTATTTTATTAAGCGAAAATGGAGGCATGGTTCTTCGTAGTAAACCAACAACAAAATAGCGAATATTCTCTGCTCTTTCGTTTAATATAAATTCTTCCAGCACATTTTTTAAGCTTACAAAAGCATGCCTTGACTTGACTGTTATAATCCTGTTGCAATAATTTATTTTGTAAACGTTCTTTATTTTCCTGGTCTATTTCACTAACGTGTACGGAGCAAAATAATTGAAAGAAAGCTGAATTTCCTGAAAATTAACAACTAAAGCATTTGAAGCGCGAGTTGGAATTTCAGCCTACAATGTTTTTGAAATGACCAGAATAAACCTTTAGCTGCCGTGCGATTGCTGGGTTTTTATGCTACCTGTAATGCTTTATATACTCAAACCAAGAGTATCTAAGTTCAGAGATTCCCTAACTACTACATTAAACATTGCCATTAGATCGAATCAATGTAGGGCGCAGTGTACTTACTACATGTGCTTGCCTCTAGCTCCATTATGAAGGTCATAAATACTCGTATTACGTACGTTACCAAGATATCAAAAATATCTATTAGGTACACTGATAACCATAAGGTACACATATATTTGACGCTATAGCTGTATAGATATTTATGTCCTCGACTTTACCTACCCTTATTTTGTTGGATTTAACTTAAGAAATATTTTGAGCTGGCTTAGTAAAATACCAGTTATATAACATGTTGATATCATCCATGTATTTTCTGTCACCTTCAAGAGTACAACATCAATCACCTTAAAGTGAGCATCTAGGTAGGTATTTGCGTTTTAACTTTACATTGGTCCTAAATTTTAACAATTCAGTGGCAAGCTCAGGCCGATCAGACTCGGTTGCTCCCACTGCAAGCTTTTGAACAGAAAAACTTATGAATAAAAAATGAATTCCTTGGTTTAAAAATTAGCATTACAAAGAGAAGTCGATTCTCGTACTCGTACCTTAGGGCTTGTAAAAAAATGTATAACTAAGCTGATAGAGTTTTATTTTTAAAGAAAAGCAGCGTTTTCCCTTCACCGGTAATCTGGTTATCACAATTTTGCATACATTGTCGAAAATAGCAGAAGAAATTGTTATAATACACTAACGAGAACTAACGAGCCACTTGCCGTACAAAGTTGTATGAAAAGTATACCCGTAATTTTTTCCTCGTTTGTATATTACAAAACTATTTCTGTTATAGAAAATTAAATAAGGTTATAATTAAAATACCACAATTGGGACTTATCACGCTAAAAACACGAATAATATTTACTTCGACGTTTCGACCACATTACAGTGGCCGTGGTCACGAGTAGACTTAGGTGTATGGGGTGTCAAGTCTGCCTAGCAGCGAGAGTCCTTCGAACTACCCGCACTACAACTAGATACTACTTACTAGACTTGTTTAAATAAGATTACCTAATTATAAAAAAAAAACAGTGGCTACTACCGTCTAACGAATAATCAACGTAGTAAATAATACCTACGTATTATATGGGCCTGAAATAGAGTTTAGATTAGCCAATAAAACATTTTTTATTTATTTACGGAGTCCTACATGAAAACAACTACCACGGGGCCACAATGCTCACAGTGTATAAGTGATTCGGTATATACATGTATATAATCAGAATCTCGGAGACAGCTCTAACTATTTCGATGAAATTTGGTATGTAGGGGTTTTCGGGGATGACAAATCGATCTGGCTTGGTCTAATCTCTGGGAAAACGCTTATTAACGAGTTTTAGCCCGAGTAAAGCTCGGTCGCCCAGGTACTTAATTATTAAGTATCAATAGTTGGCGAAGCAATAATAGAGGCAGAATGGGATTATTCGCGGTAGTTCCTTTGGCTGTTCCTTCGAAGGAACTATTTTTTTTTCGCACTAGTTGCTTCACAAGAGATGAATGGAGGATTGCGTTTATTTTTTCGCCTTTTCCTTCTTTCGCAGAGCACCTTCAATTCTTGCAAAGAAACAAGGGCGAAAAGTTAACGCAGTTTTTTCTTTATCGCTGGTGAAGGAACTATTGCAGAAAAAAACGCAATGTTTCCTTCGAAGGACCACTCAAAGGAACTACCGCGAATAATTCGAAGAATCTTTTTTTTTATATATAATAGCAAACAAACGAGTAGACAAACATAAACATAAATTCTCTGATTCAACGTTATATCCTTCTGACGCCCAAGTAAAATTTTTGATTTATGAACATCAAACTTTATGTAATTTATGATAGAGTTTGCTTTAAAATTACAATAAGTCCTTTATAAAGGACTCTGCGTTAGGAGGTTAAACCACGCGATGTTTGTTAATGTATTATAAAGTATCGAGTTGTAATATTTTTACTCGTACCGAGTGATTTGCGTCGCTACATTAAACCGGACAGTTTTGTATGAGTAAATTGAGCCGCATGATTGATCCGACCAAATGGCGCGTGTGTGCGATGCCAAAACCTGGAAAGCACTCTTCATTGTGAAGTAAAAAATTAGGCCCCCGTATAGCATTTTATGAGAGAGGAAAACGACATGAGATTCTTATCATTCATTATCTCATTATATAGAATTTCTTTAGCTTCTCCGAGAAAATACTCTTGTTTGAGGAACCATAAAAACGAGTACGAGTTTGCTTTGCGTTAGATGTTATCGTTGCTATATTGCATTAGGTGTAGCTTACCGTATTAAGAATGCGAGTTTGAAACAAATTGAAGTTATTTTTATTCGATTATTACCACTTTCTTACTACCTTTCTATCTACCTAATAAACTATTAAACTAAGGACTATGTAATTAACAAGTTAAGTTAAAAGTGGACTTTTTAAAAATAGTAATTTATCGTTGCAATTACCATATTTTTTCGTTAACCACTGCATGCACTGTTTTGGCATGTTAATGAATGAGTAATTGTTAAAATTAAAAATTACCTGGCTTAGTTTGATTAGAGTCACGCGAGACCAAACGCATTCGTCCAACGCCCATTTGCGTGTCCTGAAATATTTGAGCTGTGTAATATTTATAATTGTAAACAATGGTTGGTGTGTTCGGTGTGCGGTTTTGATAAAATATACCATATTAAAAAAATAAAAAACTGCATCGACTTTTTGAGATATAGGCATTGGATTCAGTTTTTTTTTATTGATTTTGAAATGTAGTAAGCTTTTCGAGCAAGTGTATGCCACAATGAACTGAACATGATACAAGACAAACTTTTTGTTTTTTTTTTAAAATGTAGAAATTTCGGACTGTTAGGTAACGACGAGGTTTGAATCATGAACTTTTTTTAATTTTGTCAAATTAAGGGAATAAAGTATTAACTTTATCCTATGAGAATCCCTACACCCTACTATTCATTTGATTTATATTTTTCGCTCTTTTTGTTTCATGTGGAACTTTAGTACAACGGTATATTGTTTGCCGTATGTAATATCAGACCGTGACGCGTTCACAAATTGTATCAGGCCGTTGAAAAGTGCCGCTTTCGGGCCATCATACAAAAAGCAGTGACAGCGGAATTTCTCATTACAGCTACAGGCAAGATTCCCATACATCACGATGAGAAAATATAGCTTTTAACATCCCCCTCTCTGCCATAAATAGACACACATACGTATAGAGGCCTATCATATGTCCACTTAAATTTCATTATATCTTTTATCACGAATGCTAACCGCATTTGCTGGTTTAGCTAGGTACCATCAGCCAAATAAGTGGTCCGTCAATTTTTAAACAGGTTCCTATCAAATGAATATGTCGCTAAAGTCGAACTTTCAAATTGAAAGACACGTCTATTGGCATTATTGTTTTATGATATGCAAACGATTATCAACTTTAGGGTGGTAGACCACGTATTTGACTGATGGTACGTGTGGTTTTGTCCAATATGCGATTAATATAGTAATCTCTTTTTGATAACGACTATGGGTGAAGCTAATCTTATGAATCAGTTACGTTAGTAAATATTTTTAGTTAAACTTATAATTAGTAATAATAGTTAATAATTTATGCTCTCAATTCCAAAGCCGTGATCCTTGGTTATTTTCAGAACTAAACAAGCCATAAAATTAAAATAACAACTTTTTATTACCTTCATTGGAAGCAATTGCTGGCAAAGAGAGTGAGAGAGGAAAAGGATCTGTTTCATTAAGTGGAAAGACAAGCTAAAGCTAAATATTAGGTACTCGTAATAAGACAGGCATTCACAGTCACACGCGGTAGGGCAACACTCATAGGAAATTTTAGGGGCATTCATTAAATATATTTGGGGGAGTATTGAATCTCATCCAATCTCACAGAAGAGAGAGAGGGGTCTCGCCAAATATCACATAATTATTTTTTCCCAAAAAAACATTGCAAAATTGAGTAAAATGAAGTAGGTAATACAAGTATTTTGAGTAAATTGTGGCTGATTCTCATCCAAGAATATTTACGCATTTAGCTAAATCTCGCGTGACATTTTGATGAGGGGGAGGGGTTCATGCCAAATCTCACCATATCTCACCTATCCCAAAAATTGCCAAATGCAATGACTGTTTTACAATTATATAATTTTTAGTTTGCTTGTTTTATACGTACAATTAAAAAGAAGCGACGAAACTCATGTAATTTTTCCAAATTATCCAACTGTGTGTATTTCCATTAGCTCTGTAGTAATTAGGAGTCATCAGAGGTCGAAGCTAAGTTTGGCCGCACGCCCCGTGGCGCCTTAATCCCTTGATCGAGATTCTGATCACGTGTCCGCAGAAATTCTGCGAGTGCGCCAAATGTCAATAATAGTCCGTTGCTGTCATCAAATTTAAATGTTGAAGGGTTACATTCGGATATTATTTTAATTATTTCGGGGCTACGGTCGTCCGTTGTTTTAGGATTTTTTTTATTTGTTAAGGTCGTTGTTCATAACATCGTTGTTGCATAATGATTTTTGGTGGATCTCAGGAGGCAGTCAGGTATACAATTCATTACCTACCTATTTATAACAATGTCATGTACTATGGAAATAAACTAAGTTCAAGTGTACTTATACTACCTTACAGCTAAACAATGAAACGATTAGTTTATTCCTGTTTGTGAGAAGCAGAGCGAAAGCAGTTAATCCTCCTTAGGACTTTAAGCTTAGATAACTCTAGCTACCTAATCTTATAATTTTTCTAGACAGAATGCCGTCTCCTGTACGATTAAACCGGATCAGACCGAAACGGCAGCAGAATTTAAGCTGATCCCCTTACTGGTCGCGCCCTGTGAAACGATGCAATTGAACAGCTTTACGTCCTGTGTGAAACGGCAGATGAAAATAAAAGCTTTTTTATTTTCAGAGCTACAAATTATCATTTCATTTGTCAACGAGGCTGGCTTGCGTATCCATGGGCCGCACGCGGACTATAATCCGATACTGGATTCTAATAATATACATTTCATGTACACGAAATATAACAAATTTTCAATATTCGTTTTTTTTACAACAAAAGTATGGACAATAATAATTGGATTTTCTGTAGTGTACGAATTTTATTGAATTAAATAAACACGAGCATTACGGCATTTGACTATTATTTGTTTATTTTATAAATTAAAGCTTGACAATGCGTGTTATAGAGTGAAAAAACATTTTTTAAACTACATATTTTATTATAACGGTGTTAGAAAGGTTTGAAATTCAAATGAGAGAGAGAAAGATTTAGTAGCGCGTGACGTCACACGCAAGTAGCGCCACTCCTACTGCATAGAGAGAACAACGTTATTAAAAGAGCCAGAGATATTATACATTTGTCAAAAAAATGTTGTGAATTATATTTTCAACCGATTTTTGTTTCTTCGCTAAACATATGCTGTACATTTATATTTTTATGATAACTATACTGTATAGGTAAGTATGCCAATTTCAGAAGTTACTGTTGTCAAATATCGTATTGTATTTGTCACATTTTAGCAAGTTGGTGCCTGTCAATGAATTACCCACATCCTTGAACCAGTATTTGTTTAATGTAACAGTACCTATTGTTTATTTTGCGTAACTTCTTAGTCAATTACTGCGGTTCGTGACCGTCCCGGGGTACTTTCAGCAGACACAAATTAACTACGAGCTTAAGTCCGTCGATCGGGCTTCCAGTCACGGACTGACTGAATTTAGATGAGTATATCAACTTGTATGGTCAGATGGACTTGAGTACCTTAGTTCTAGCTAAGAATGTTATCTTAGCGAGAGTTATTTAGTCTGCTCAGGCTAATATATTTAACTAGAACTGAAAAATAAGTGCACGTTCTTTGTCAATATGTAACTTCATACATGCAGAGATCATATTATACAGATCAGTTTAGCGTGTATTTAAACGGTTTTTTTTTACAAAAAGTCAAATTATAAGCAGACGTTGGATTTAGTGTTTTAGTTTTAGATATTGCAATTAATTTTAAGTGTAGCGTTAATTACAAGACCGTAATTAATTTCTGAAAAAAAATCGAGAAACTATGTATTGCGGCAATAATTCGTCACGAAAGAGAAGCAGATCTGTGACGGTTGTCGCGTCAGTTATAGTTACGTGTAATACATTGAGTATTAATTTATTTTATAACGTAATAAAGCTAGGAATAAATAATAAGTCAGGGAGCGTAATTTCACACAAAAAGTGGCTATACTTAAACCAAAACGACTTATGATTCAAATACGAATCATTTTCGAGGTTACAAATAGACGTGCTTGTCGATTGGTTAAAATTCAGAGACAAAGCTGGGATTGGTTTGCGCGCATGATGAAATGTCAGATGCACGACGCGCAGAACACGGTTTTTGAGCCGCGCCTACTAGGACACGTAAGGCCATTTTTCTAACGCAGTTACAATTCCTGACTTATTATTTATTCGTAGAAATAAAGTCATACTTTTTTAGTGAAACATAGGAAGTGGTCTCTTTCTTGATATTATTATCTCAGTACTTAACAGTTTAGGATAGGAGGCTGAAAGTTAAAATATTTCTTAATTATGAAATGGCAACCTACATTGGAATATTCCTGTATACCTAATACTCACAGGGCCACTTCCTCTTTCTTATTACGCCAGACTCTTTCATTTAAATCCATCAAACCATTTTAGCGTGATCGAATAATGAACACGCACTCACAAACTTTACAATTTTAATAATATTACTTAATTATAAGTAGGAAAAATATAGTAGAATCACTGTCACAAAATATTTATTTTGCCAACAAAAAGGCACACATGATAACTTGTTCCGCAACAAATAGCACAAAACGAAACCATTTGCAGTGGAAATAATATTATCATATATATTGACTGGTAAATAGATTCCAAAATAATGTACTCGATATTGTCACACGCGAAGTGAAGTCGAGACCGCCTTCTAAAATAGGTACCTGCGTAAAGGTCGACCCAATATTGTTTTTATCTGAACAAATTGGTTCAAAATAAGGTTTTCGTTTGAGTACCTATATCTTGTTTGCTCAGTTGGTAAAAGGTTAGTGTATCTGTCAATTTATTAAAATTATAGTTTAAACAAAATTAAAACTACTTCAGTACTTATATGCATGAGAAATCCGTGATTATCTAGTTATTGTGGCATCTCAATCACAGAATCGTGGGTTCGAATTCGAATTACAACTTTTAGGTTTTACGAAATTTTTGTGCGAACACTTGGAAATTATCATGAGCTTTTCGGTGAAAGAAACCTGCATCCTACTGCGAAGCAATTCAATGGCGTGGCCCAAACTTTTCCAATCTTAATCGACACCTCTGTCCAGCAATGGGACATATAACTATGGGCCGGATATGAAAGATAATGGCACCTACTTTGCATCGCTTTCGTGCAGTAGGTATTTATAGGAATTGAATTGGTAAAGAAAAGTACCTAGGTTGATTGGTTTCTAAAAGAATACACCGCTCGAATTTTTGCTGTTTAATAGAATTCTCCATGTCTGAATTTCACTAAGGGTTCTATCTCCCGGGTAAAGGGGTTTCTAAGGACATTTGTATTCCATCAATTTGCACACATCTCGTATGCACCGGGGCGGCGGTGATCGCTTGCGCTGGATGTGCCCGGCATAACTCATTGGAGCCACATCCAACCCTGTTCTGAGATGTATGTTGCCTTCGTGAACACCAGAATAACAATTACGCAGGCCAAAACAATTAGTAGAGAATGTTGACATTTGACCATCGAAATAAACCTGCTTTTACTACCATAAAACACTAGCGAAAATGTCGTCCATGAAAACATGGACGGAAGATAAATCTGGTGCTACATTACTTAATAGGATGTAAAAATAACAGCCACAATTTCCTGTTTTATCTCAAAATGACAAAAATATAGGAAGGATTCCGAGCACATTTGCTTATCTTGCTCAATTTTATTCCAAATTTCCAATAGTGATTGTGTAGCACCTGGAATCCTCCATTACTCTTTTAAAATTGCAAACTTTATAGCATCAATATTTCAGTTGAATTGCAAAATTGTCCTCAAAAATAATTTATTTCTGGAAATAGGTAAAGTTGACTAACTTTTTATTGAGCGAGAGTACCTACCTACAAATTCGAGTTTATATTGTTTAATATATTTACTTGAAATGTAATACCCGAATAAAATTATTGTTCGTATAACAAATCCTTTAAAACTACGTCAGAAAAAAAATCATGCATGTACACTACTGGGCTCTAAAAATAAGATACTGTGAAAAATAATAATATAATCCCAGAGATAAACCCGTTACAACCTTTTTAGCGTAAATGCGTTAAATTGGTCACACGCGTGACCTACTATGTGATATCCAAGGAACTAAACGGGTCTTTCTGTTTAGTAATAAATTGCACACCGATCTGAAATTTCGAAACCGCATATAGAAGTTGATACCTAAAGTACACAAAATTTTAACGAAAGATTATAACAATATCGTACTTAGTTACTTAAAGGTTTATGCGCAGACTAGCTCTTGCCCGCGGCTTAGTCCGCGTGGAATTCGATTATCTCGCGCTGTTCCCTCGGGAACTTGCATTTTTCCGGAATAAAAAGTAGCCTATGTCACTCTCTGACCCATAAACTATCTCTATGCCAAAAATCACGTCGATCCATTGTTTCGTTTTGACGTGAAAGACGGACAAACATACAAACACACTCACATTTATAATATTACTAGCTTTTGCCCGCGGCTCCGCCCGCGTGGTATTCGGTTATCGCGCGCTGTTCCCTCGGGAACTGTGCATTTTTCCGGGATAAAAAGTAGCCTATGTCATTCTCGGGCCCATAAAATATTTCTATTCCAAGAATCACATCGATCCGTCGCTCCGTTAAGGCGTGAAAGTCGGACAAACATACAAACACACTTTCGCATTTATAATATTAGTATGGATAATATTAATACAACAATTTGTAGAAAACGTTTCATTAGAGCCGACCAGTGGGTGTCTTTTGCAGACTTTAAAATTAGATCCACATTGTAAGTACGTGATCAGCATCAACACAAGAGAAATTGAAAAAGTTTTCTAAAGAAAGGATGCGAATATCGAATCGAAAAGGAATTTATTCCCATTTTTCTGTACGAAAATCATCCACCATACTCTATAGCTTCCGTACCTGCTTTAGTTATTAAGGGTATTTTCCTGGCCCTTTGTTGTCGAATTAATCCGATTAAAAACAAGACTTTTGTCTTAGATAATACATTAACAATAAAAGGTTGCCCAACCTCTCCGCGATTTTGGAAAAGAAAATACTACGTTCTCTCTATTATTTCATTGTAAAAATGTACAACATTTTTCGTAACAAGCGATACGGCTTCTGGTAACCAGAGCCGCCCGGCCCGGCTAGTTGAGCGATTAATTAACAAGGACTAGTCCTCAGAGGGCGCTCCACTGGGAATTATTCACTCTATTTTGTACCCATCCTTCTACTAAATAATTATTAAGAGTAAACCTAATTAAATTTTGCCTCGATAAACTTTTGAAGGATCTTCATAGCTTTTTCAATCTAATTTCTAGTTGGTTTTAAAATATGATTGCTCTTGTCGTTGTTATATAGCTTTTAGGCTATGCTGTACTTGGACTCAATTTTGTCGTTAATTAATTATCAGACAAAAATAACATTTTGATTATTATTGCAATGTTTCTCAGTATTCCCTGTTTAATTTTGTACGCCTTTCTGTTCTTCGAAAGGACGTCTCACGAAACAGATAAATGTTGTAGATATCGTCTTTGTTGCAAAACATCGCTTCGATCTCTTTGTGCGCAGGATATTTAAGTGCACCAATGTTGGCAATCTACGTTTTAAAGACTGCATTAAAAGTAACTGCTTCGTCTGCTTTTTGAGTTTCAGAAACTAAGTATCTATTGAAATCATGTTAAACAACATATAGTCTTCTTCTCTCCCTGTGACATTTTGTATTTTACTGACATGCATTACGCCTAACTAAGCTTTGTTACGTGTAAAAATAAATATATGAGTACCGAAAATAAAACCGGTGATGTGCACGTAGGCTCAGTGTAGGATTCTATACTAAGGGGTTGTTTCACCACCCATTGATTGGTCTTAACTGACGGTTAAATGTGATGCCGTCTCTATTTGTTTTGTTCGAATAGACGGAGACGGCATCACATTTAACCGTCAGTTAAGACTAATTAATGGGTGGTGAAACAGCCCCTAAATATGCGGCATAAATTTAGGGCCTGTTTCACTACCTGTCGAATAACTTTAAGTGTCAGATAAAAGTAATGCCGTCTTTGTTTATTTGGACAAAACAAACAGAGACGGCATCACTGATATCCGTCACTTAAAGTTAGTCGACAAGTGGTGAAACAGGCCCTTAATATCAAGTGTTGCTCAACTATCAATCGTTTACTTGTGATGCCTAGAAAGCTGTGATAGTGTTAACTAACTAATTTGGCTCAGGGACCCAAAGAGGGGAGGGAGCACGCCATCTGTCCCGATCGTGCGCAGCCTCTTGCCAGTCGTCGACTTGGAGACGTCGCAGATCCGTACCTGGTACCTGGTACCTGGGTCGCCCATCCGGGCGGCGACCAGTCGGTCGTCCCACGTACGCTCACGTCCACGTACGTACGTACGTACGTGTACGTCGTGATAGTGTTGATCTTTTAAATTTATTGAATACCTAGAAGTAACTATTTATCATTATGACTTTCCTTAAGTTATAAGTCCAATGGTTTGCCGCAGCTAAATATACTCCCAGTTTCCGTGAGCGGCCCGCCTGACATTAAGTTTTATGTAAAGTTTATATTGTGTTTAACCATTTTGACATTAATTTAATGCTGTTGACAATCAATGTTCCTAAATCTAAAAACGATCTTTAAACTATAGCAAAGTACACCATACATCAAGATCACAAAAAACTTCATGCCCACGACTTTACCTGTACGAGAGCTGCCATTTTTTTTTTCAATTTTTTATTTTACTGCTTAGTCCGCGTGGTTAATATACTTAATTATAAACTAATGCAAAATCACGGCCTCTTAACAATATCTAAGCTAAGCCACTCACGGGCGGATGGACGTGGCTAAACTATTTTATAAGGTAAATAAGCTCGTTCATAGTCAAAAATTACTTCAAAACTAGTTATTAAAATTTAATTAATAATTAATTAATTTTAAAATTTAATAACTACTTTTGAAGTAATTTTTTGCTATAAACGAGGTTATTAAACCTATGTGGTTATTAAACCAACTCAAAATTCTAACGTTGCGCATGTTCTTGACTGGGTATTCTAATTCCATAGTACCTATCAGTTATTACACCAAATTGACAATGTTTGTGTTCAACGAGCGGACATTTTGGGCAGATACGATCATTCATTAGTAGGAGGGTAATCATGGACTCCATCCTCTCCGCTTAATTATGAACTGTGCCGACTAAGTTCAGTTGCCCGATACACTGGGATGATGACGTCTGTGCCAGTTGCAATGGAACCTCAACCGTCCACTGTTGCATTTTGGTTGCAACTTGATTTAAGTGATTGGTTTGGCCGTCAATATAAAATCATGTTCCATAGCTAGAGAGAAATTTTTAGTCTAAGCTGTACGCGATTAATGTTAATTGGTTATTGATTTCACGCATAACAAACTTAACTGTGGAAAAATAAGGAAAGAAACGCGATTGACAACTTTACTATACAAATGCATACACTTTGTCAAAAGAAAATAAGAGCCAATTAACGATCCTTCCAGTATGAAATGTCGTAAAAGCCATTTTGGCCGAAATGAGTTTTTACCACCTCTGTAATCAGTTTCGCGAGCTCTATCGATTTGTTTAGTGCTCCTGATTCTGAGTAGGAAAACTAAATTTCATCCAAATCTAAAAAAAAGTCGTTTTAATAACTTTTTCTGAAAACGCCGAAATGTTTTTTATTTCCTCGCAGTGGTCGTGAAAAGCACAGTGTTTAGTTTCGGCCAAAAGTGCAAAAGATGAACTCGTATTATCGATTCAAACTAACTTGTTCCAGCCTCTACAATAATGGACTATTATTGTGTTATTTTGTATCAATAAAACCAATAGACAAGCAATATTATAAAGAATTATTATTTTTTTATTTGACTGGATGGCAAACGAGCAAGTGTGCAAGCACTGCTGCTTCACGGCACGATTAGCGAGCAAGATGGACCTTGCACAAAGTCCTACCACCTGCAAACTTACTACATTACTACATTTATTAGTATTTTTGTGTTACCAAGAAAACTCACGTATCCCCTATTTTCTTTTATGTAATAAACAAATATCTATTCAATAAGGAAATAAAGAAGATATGGATAAACTTGCCTATTTTCTTTGGTGCATCAAGAATAGTGCTTTAAATATAATTGTTTTCAAAATATAACTGTTCACTGAGTAAACTTTCGCAAAATTCACTTCCTGTCATTTTGCTACAGCTCCCAGTTTGATCCGCTTAAGAAAAACGCTTAAGAGTTATGGTTCATTGGTTCACCGGCTCCAAGTAAATAAACCGATAGATAAAGACTAAATTATCGAGTCGCTGGGTAATGCTGTATTTGCGCAGCAAATTGAATTACAGTCTGAGATTGTATAATTTTGAATGTAAATGTTTACGCTGTTGTAATAATGTTTATTTATCAGTTTAAGGGAACTTAATATTGTTAAACTTCAAAGTTTATAAATTAACAGCGGTGTTATTTTAACGACTGCAATTTGGAATTTAAGACACTATTAAGTATAAAAATAAATAAAGTATTTTTATTTAGTTTACACAGTTACTTGTCAGCAGCATTATTGCAATAATTACTATGAAATGGTGGTTCTGAGAACCTTAATTTTTGTTTATATAATTATAAGATTATTTTTGATTTATAGTAACTTTGTAATAAATAATATGTACCTATTAACATCAAAAGTACTCGGCGATCTTCGAACATACACGACGATTTTTAATCGATGATCAGGAGTTGAAAAATATTAATTAATTTCCAGCCAAAATTTAATTCAATAGGTGAAGTCTAAAACCCTTGTGCGTTTGCTCCACTCCAGCAATGCATGCTAGGGCTTAACTATCTCGGCTCCACATGCCTCTGGCGCCGCCCGCCGCTGTCAGTTGTCATTGTCATAATATAATATTAGTTTGTTTGCTTCAAAAAATAAGTTCAATTGACAAATAGGACCTAATGTTTGTTCTTAGAGCCCAGAGCCCCCACGCCACCAGATGCTACGACACTCAGACGCCACACATTCATAATAAGCTCAGCATGTTTGATCCAACCTTATTATAAGCGTTACCTATACCTATTTTATTAAGCATCACCAATTGTATCAATTTTAGATTTATACAATTTTACCCATTAGGTATCGCATGATGTAGCGTAATACTCGAGTTTATGAACCGCGACGCGCCACCCTACCCACCTTACTGCCAAATTTATTGCCGTCGGTTTTCATGAATTCCAGCAAGATACGAAACAACGATCATTTAATATCTCTCCTGTTCGTACGGTGTTTATTGTGGGTAAAAGAATCGCGCCACGGTTTTTTAAGCAAATAAATGCAATGCCTTGCCTAGCACAAATACGAGTATATTATTTAGGTTAGGTGTACCACCACCCTAAAGTTGATAATCGTTTGCATGTCATCCTATCCTACTAATATTATAAATGTGAAAGTTTGTGAGTGAGTGCGTGAGTATGTTTGTTACTTCTTCACGCTGAAACGGCTCGACAGATTTAGATGAAATTAGGCGAAAAGTTAGTTTATAACCTGGATTAAAACATAGGATACGTTTTATCCCGATATTCCCACGGGATAGGGATAAAATCTTGAAATAATAACCGCTGAGCTTAGAGTCATGAAATATAGTATGTAGGTAGCTGGATGTCTAGTTAAACACATAGACGACTTTTTGACCCGATATTCCCACAGGATTCCTAGGGATAAAATCTCGAAATAACAACCACTGGGCTAAGAGCCATGAAATTTGGTATGTAGGTAGCTGGACATCTGGAATAATACATAGGCTATTTTTTACCCCGATATTCCCACGGGATAGGGATAAAGTCTTGAAAAAATAACCGCTCAGCTTAGAGTCATGAAATATGGTATGTAGGTAGCTGGATGTCTAGGAAAACACAGAGACGACTTTTTGACCCGATATTCCCACGAGATTCCTAGGGATAAAATGTCGAAATAACAACCGCTGGGCTTCGAGGCATGAAATTTGGTATGTAGGTAGCCGGACGTCTGGAATAACACATACGCTACTTTTTAACCCGATATTCCCACGGGATAGTTTTGTAACTAAGGGACCCCATACACATCCCTGTATTATTATTATTATTTTGTAATTTTTTCTTTAATTGTATACTGTGGTTTTTAAGTATACTTAAATAAGACCCGAACACAAACATTCATATTATTCATACAAAAATCTGCTCCGGCCGGGAATTGAACTGAACCGAGGACCTCAAGCTTCGTAGTCAGGTTCTCAACTACTTGGCCATCCGGTCCTCAAAAGTACTCTATAAATTTTATTACAATCTATCACACAATAATCATCATAAAATTTTGCTGACATCAGAAAGTATCCATCCGTCCGTATCATTAGGCTGTCTTTTCACCGGAATAGTACGTCTATTAGGTAGGTAGACATTTGAAAATTCCACAGACTGTGTAAATATTACTATGCAGTATTAGCAATATCAGCAAAATAATAATAAAAAATGAAAACATCATAAGATAATGGGGTCTTCATACAATACAACGAGTTTTTTTAGGGTTTTTTTCGATCAAATTTTACTAAGAATGAAAAAAAAAATTAGTAGATAGAAGAAGATAGATATACAGAAGATTTATTTGCATGGAATAAGTAGGTAGTTACATCAAATGTCATGAGATGATATGAGACAAAAGGTTGCTTATCCTGCTCTTTGTACAATTTTCTTATAATTATTTTCTTTTTTTTATCTTTCTGTCGCTGCAAAAGTTAAAAATCTATCTCATCGTCTCATTTAAACCTTTCCGAATATATTTTTTTACTAATAAAATCGCGTGAAACATTTTACGGCACAACAAGTTAAAACTTATATTACTAAGATGTCTAAAATTTTCGGCTATCGTATTGAAGACGTTTAAAACTGGTCTGAAAGCTTCACGCTGTTACGAAAATCGCCTCCGGCGCGACCTTCTTTCGAGAAAGAGCTGAGAGAACTTCTTATTCCGGTACAAAGCATTTTTCTTTTGGCGAAATTTCGCCTAAAGTATTGTTGAATGGGTCACCAGTAAAATTGAGCAACCAAATTAAATGTCTTGCTACAAAAGAGTATCTACGAATGGTATATTTGCTTTGTCGAGTCTGTGGCGCGAGATTTTGTTAATCGGAGTTTTAAAAGGTTTTATGTATAAAAATTGCTATAATTATGTTATGACCATGCCAAAGAAAGATCTAGTAATGTTTTAACCATTCCAAATTCTAACTTGAAATAATTATTGTTTACTGCATTGTTTTTCAAGGTAGCCCAATAAAATTGATCTTTCTGGCTATTTTGAACCAAATTCTAAACAAAAAAAATAAATTAAATATATATTCCCTATAATTCTTTTAGTGAAATGAACTGGTTTTGTGTTTGATTCTTGAAACAGAAATATTGTTTCTTTAATATTTGTCATTTAACTTGCATAAAGTAAAATTCTCATTATATTAAAATATTTTTATACAGTCATACATAAAATCACGCCTCTTTCTTTTATTTTGAATATTTGCTTCCCAAAGTTATTGAGAAAAAATCTGGCATGTTTAATCCAGGTCAATCGGCCTCATGAAAAATTGCCAGCGCATAACTCATCCAGTTTAAAGAATTTGTGGTTGCATAAAACGAATAACAAATCCATTTTCAATATTTTACTAGGTATTGAATTTCGTATTATTCTTTTATGTACTGCTTTTAGGACGTTTTCGAATATTAAACGATCTAAATGAGAAGTTAAAATATCTTGCCATATTATTTTTAGCTATAACGTAATAGTGCTCTTCGGTGTCCCATTAAGTAGTTGCCATCTTTAATTTTATGTCATTACCTAGCAATAGTAATAGCAGGGTGTCATCTATTGGGCATAAGTGCGAGCACTTGGACGTTTATGTTATTTATTTTTGTGAAATGATAATGCCGTTACATTACATTTGAAATTTACCACGAGATTTTCTGTGAAGGAAAACATCGTGAGGAAACCTGCACAAACCTGGAAAGCGATTCAATGGCGCGTGTGAAGTTCCCAATCCGCACTGGGCCCGCGTGGGAACTATGGCCCAAGCCCTCTTGTTCTGAGAGGAGGCCTGTGCCCAGCAGTGGGACGTATATAGGCTGGGATGCCAAAAAAAGTCAATAATAATTAATAGAATACGCGTACCTATATAATAAAAAAAATGCGTATGTTTCTTCGAATAGCCTTAACGTTTTTGAAAACTTTGGTCATGTTGATTTTATTCGCATTTTTAGAACGCTGAAATTTGAAAGCCTAGCACAAGTTAAAAATAAAGTTCATCGAAATTCTAACCAATAATTTCGATCAAGGTTTAAAAAGATATGACTTGCACATAAAATGCAACGAATACAGTAAGTGTGCTAATTCCAGTTCTGTTTTCCTAACATCAATATTCAAAGCCAGTAGAAAAATCCTGCGCTAGCAGCGGAGCTCAGCTGTTCGGTTCCAGCCTCTGTTTATGCTGAAGCCAGCACGCTCCAACGGCTTCTGCTACGACAAAATGCACTCACGTCTTCCCCGCGTGCACTCGACTGCGAATTTAAATGCATTTAATATTATTGATCAAGGTCTCTTGACAGATTCTAACTGCATGTGATGTATTTCGGGGAAGTAGGTATTAATAAAAATATGAAAAAGTTGGTCTCATATAATAGTCAAAGAAAAGAAATAGGTGTGAGGACTGTGAGGTTAAAAAAAAATCCTACCTGAATCAACGTGTATTTACACTTTCCATTTATTGATAACAATACGATTCCTGTGGAACCCTTAAAGTTGTATATAATAAAAATTGGGCACATTAACATGTTTTTAAACCTCATTTTCTTAGAAAATATTAGGCAATAGGGTGCCTAAAATAATATTTGCTAGTTTAGATACACTCTCAGCTACAACAATACATTAAAATTTCGTTTAAATACTATTCTGCGGAAGATTATTGATATAATAAATTATCATTTGTGTTTCTCGGTATTAAGCCAGCAAATATTTGTTGCAATTCCATCACAGGCCGCGGCGTTCAAAGGTATTCCGCACCCAGGCCCGAATCGTTGAACTTGCTACGTGAGCACTTATCCCAAATTAGTAGAAGCTCCACTCGGCGTGGATCCACCATTGAGTTACACGCGATGGAGCGTAAGATCCGCTTGCGCTAAGTTAAACCGATCCTGTCTAAACGGGCGCGCTCAGACATCCATCGTGGTCCCGTCCCGGAACATATTTCAGTACACATCCGTAAGTAAATACAAATTAGTTGGAAGCTTAAAGAACTTTGGCTGTTGACAAAGTAGCAAAGATGGTAATTAAATTGGCGGTAAAGTTTTCACAACGGTGTCCACTGTTACGCTTTGTGCAATAATGAAAAGTAGTCCAACAAATGAGATTGAATTTCTAATTGCTAATAACAGTATAATTACGAACAAAAGCTTTTGCAATGGAATCCTGGTACCCATTGTACGATCTGGAAGCGTAGGTATAAAATAAAACAGATCCGACAGACAACGCTCTATAATAGCTCATTTTGTTCCCCTAATGCTGCAATTAGAACGAGAAACTAGTAAAAGGATTTGTCTCACTAATGAACGCCACGACTACATTGTTCTTAGGGAAAACACTCTTTTTGCTACGAAAAGGCATTAGAATAAATTGATATTTACCGCCACTCACTGAAGCCCTTTTAGGAGAAATTAAAACAAACAGAACTTTGAAGGTTTTTCTTCGAGTATTTCATTATCAACTTGTACACTTTTTCAGCTTTTTAATGTTTGTTTTTGACACAATAAACTAAACTTTGGGGTTACGATGAAAGAGTTTTAAATACCATTTTCTTTTTCACAATTTTTTTTTGTCAACAAACACAAAAGGCGTATTCAAAGGTACAAATGTAAAGTTTTACATTCAATAATAACAATGGTTTTTATAATTTATTTTTTCTTGGCGCACCACGTGACGGCATTTAATATTAGTTCCGTCTGACTCTTTCAATTAAAATTGGCAGAAATTTATTTACTTATTCAATAATGAACGAGGTAGAAGGGATGCGAAAAAGACAACCATTATTAACCTATTTCAGAAAATGGAGGAAAGAGACAGCTAGGATGATTAATTAACAGCGAGCTGGCCGCAAGCGAGGCTCCTCCACGACGGAAAACTTAATTACTTTTCTCTGCAGAATCATAAAGCTGAATAATTCATACACTAGCTGCAAGGACAGTCTTGAATGTGTGACATAGGAGAGCACTTGCTAGCTCTAGGATAAAATTGAATTGCCTCTTACATTACGGCGTTAACTTTTAAGATTATACCTATACTATACTTACGTATGTACCAACTTGTTTTCTCGAAATAAAACGAGACTTGAGATAAAAGTTTAAGTATGCACTAGCTAGTGTGATTGCTTAGCAGTTTACCTAAGAAATAGTTCTCCAGTTCGTTTGAGACGAAAAATGAACCCTTTATTTTTTTCTGGAATATTTTTTAATGAAAGGCATAATGTATAACAAATAAATAATAACTAATACTAAGCAGATAAGTACTACTAGGTAGATATAAAACGCCTTTTAATAGAGGTATTTTCACCGCATCCACCAATTTTCATCAACATTTTGAAACTGGCAAAACATCAAACTACTTTATCTCGCTTCAAAACATTAAAAGTTCAAGTTTCTACAAGAAAAGTGGATTAAGATTCTCTATAATATTTCACATTATGGTGGGCTTGCATGATTTATAGGAAAACTCTAGAAAGTTCCGCATGTCATCCGCCGGCCGGGTCTTAGCGAAATTTGCAAAGGAACTTTAAACTTTTTACATTAGACGGATGATGGTGACTAACCTAGTTTGTGTAAAAAAAATCTTAAAGAAGGAGTTACCTATAGTAAAAAGAAAAAATATAAAGTAAAAGGATATTTATCAGATTTTTTTTTACTTGCCTTGCCTTGGTTTAAGCCAAATCTTGCAAGTCGAATTTCACCCACTTCCAGAGGTCCGATTAACTTGAAATTTGGCACAATGTATAAATATTAAATTGTGAGGAATTTTGTCAAAAATGAACAATAATTTCTCAAGACAAAAGGTAGTAACGTTATATTGAACAACTAGAGCTACTATTACTAGCTACTTTTATTTATTGATTTATTTACACACATAATTATCATAAACATAAACCCTGTATAATGCGTTCAAAAACCGGAAATTATCAGAACAAGTATTGTTGTTGTTTGTGTTATTGTCAGAACAAGTATTTTATTTGTAAGTACGATATTCCTCCTCCGCGAGGAAATAGCCCGATAGCTCCTCCTGAGAGGAAGGGCTACGAAATAGCCCGAAACATGTCGAGCTAAACTCGGTTTAAGACGTGAGTTATCCGTTATAATAACATGTAATAAAAACGATATTATTTAATATAATACCTAATAAAATCGATCCACGGTCGCGGGTTAGCAAAGTAATTGTTTCACATGAACCTCATTTCTAATATCATGAGATGACGTTTTATTCCAAATGAAATGTTAATTGCAAAAAAAATTGTCAAAAGTCGCACGTTCCTTGACATCGAACGATATGATAGGTAAATTCGCGTTTGGTTTGTTTCTGAATTAAACAAAAACTACGCTACGGTTGCGTGATATGATGTGATGAGACATGGAAAAGTTTTCAAAGTATATTTGCTAATGTATAACAAAATATATAATGAAATCAATTGTTGATCAACCATGTGTATTGACAATTGATTCGAGCTGTGTCTTGTACAGTTGTCTCAAGTCAAGGCAACCCTTTGCGGTTCGCGAGTGAGAAGAAGTGAACTAATGATATTCGCGTAGTACTCGTGATTAATGGTAGCCGACTCACGGATTGCTCAAGCGAGATGAGTTCTGAAGAGGCATCCACTGCCCGTGAAATTAACTTTCGGCGCCTTTAGAAGCCCTGTCGGTTTGTTTTCAGAAGTGAAAGCGTTTTGCTTTTGTGACCCAATATTTCAAACGTTATTGGAAACGTTTGATTATTGCTCCCCATTCCGAAGAGATGGGATTCGTCTCGTTTGTAATTTATATAAAGGAGTTGCGAGGTCGTGACTCGATGCCGAGTGGGTAAGATTTATTTTGAAAGTTTTATACTTTTGTGAAATAATATCGTTCTTATAGAGCAAGGTTAGGAAACAAACAACGCACTTCTGATTTTTTCCGTGGAGTATTAGGCATTTTGGTTAAATAAAAAAAAAACTAAAAATTACTAATCGAATTGACGATGTGTTACCATATCAAAGTAAAACAGCTAATTTTGGTTTTAATTACCATCTTAAACTAATAGTTCTAAAGTTACAGACACAACAGGTCATTTATATTAACATTCTCTTAAGTGCTTCCATTTTGACTCTGGTAGTGCCTACATTAAGATGCGTATTTAAGATCTTACATAATGTATCACACCGAACGAAGCTTTCAGCATTACTCAAACCTTAATCACTCACGATGTAAGATTAACGTTGATTTACTTGATCATTATTACAAATTAATCAGGTTTCATCAACATTTTAGCTGGACTTATTGTACGTGGAATGTGAGTAATAAAAGCAATATTACACTGTACTGTGCACTGTGGATTTCATCAACCGTTATTAAATTTAATTGCTGATTTTATTTCAAATTGCCAGTTTTGCTTTAATTATATAATCATCATCATCATTTAAGGAACGGCTTTGATGTCAAACTACACCGCGCCAAAAGTAGTCAAAAGAGTTTTAAAAGCGAAAAATAAAACGTGATTATTGCGAATTTTATGTTATATAAATACGAAGTTATCCGACAAAATACGATGGCAAAACATTATTCACTATATTTCTGTACTTGCCTTTGAAGTATTAGGCTATTACTGTAGTAAATTATTGTTGGTTTTACGACTGATAATCGTCATAAACGATAGTTTTATTTCTAAATCGTCGCGGCAACTTACTATGGTAATCACGATTGAATTGTTTTGCCTATAAAAAATATGGCACAAAGTTTATGTAGTATCACGCATGAAATACAGCCAGCGTCTTACATACTGAAACAATGACTGTTGTTGTTGGTTAGAACGAAAGAATTATAACGAATGAAATATAATATACAGATACGTCTTGAATACAGAAGTCGTGCAATACGCCTCTATTGGCATATGCAAGCGATTAAGGTTTTTGCGAGGATTGTCGGGAGCCCTGGTAGTCCAGTTGATAGGATCCTTAGAGCGTATAGCCCGGAGATGCGGGTTTGAATAACATCTGGTTGCATGGTGAACGGTGTTACTCTGAGGATGAACTCTGGTTGAATTTGAAACGCGACAATGTAGTGTGGTGGTGGTGATAGTTGAATTAGTGTGATTTGTGTGTGTTCTTACAGTGTGAAGGTGGAGGAGCTGAATGAACACACATTTGTTGAATAGACGTAGCTATACAAAGTCGCGGGTGAGTAGATTTAGGGGCTGTTTCACCATCCATTGATTAGTGTTAACTGACGGTCAAATGTGATGCCATCTCCGTCTATTCGAACAAAACAAATAGAGATGGCATCACATTTAACCGCCAGTTAACACTAATCAATGGATGGTGAAACAGTCCCTTAATCTTAAATTATTTGTATTATACTTATATATGCCACTTAGTTGGTTTCTAAGCATTAAACTAAACAATAATACAGTGATGCAATTGCTTGAATCCTCACCTGTTAAATAAAATTTTGGCAAGCTATTAATATTGTTAACTGATCACCGATCAAAAATCATCGCGTATATGTCATCCATCGTGACTAAACGAGGTCCGTTTTGTACATATACATATTGTACATATATGTACAGATATATTTTGTATATACTAATATTCTAAAAATAAAGTGAATGTTTAAAAAAAAGTGAATCACACATTTGCAACCCATTCATTTGTTCAATGAATGCACATCGGTATTTGTGCCACCCGGTAGTGCGTCTACTCTCACCGGGGGATGGTGATCCAACCACTAATGGATCGACAACGTGCGTCATGCTCTATGTCAATAAATGCTTTGGCTTTTAATGCTCCCTTTGTTGAAGTAGGCCAATTACTATCGGCGATGGCAATTATTGGTCAGACGATGCATTGGCTTTTCCATGCGACGTCAAATTATTTAAAAAAACAGGATAAGTGCTTGTTGGGTTACGCGCAGTGTAGAGTTCCGTACTAAGATGTGGCAAATTTTCAATAATTAATTTTCTAAGACTATTAAGTACTGGGTATCTGAAAAAGTCAACTTAGCTGTGATACTTTTCATTTGAAATTCGTTGTATGTAACTAGTACCTACATTAACGAATTTTATTGTTTTTATTTTTCAGCTCACGCTTTACAGAGGGACTTACTTGGCTCCCAACATAAATCGACAAATAGTCTTTGCAAACCTATAAAGTTTTTGAGTACCTATACAATACAACGATATCCCTAACTTTGGGTCCAGACGACAAAAAAAAACATCCCAATTTAGGTATGTGGAATTCTCAAAAAAAAAAATTCACCACATTGTAAGCCTACTAAAAATATATTTAATGTCGGACGGCACCTACCGTCGGACACTCGTAATATTTCAATACATAGTAGGGTCCTATCTAGTATTTGATGAAGTAAGTGCAAGGGAGTCCGCTGCATTTTTTCATCAATTTTTGCTTAGTAATCATAAAAAATAACGAGATATTACGAGTGTCCGGCGATAGGTGCCATCCGGCTTTGCGGGACTTCCCCCTATACTCATGTAAAATTACAGTTTTCTAACACCAGTAGTCTCTCAGCTAAAACTACGGACGGACGGAAATGACGAAGCTATACGGGCCCCTCTCAGGACTACGGAACTCTAAAAATGTAGAATCTAAGCATTTAAGTTGACAGATCTCGTAACAGCTAGGTACTGTAATTTCAAACTACAATGAAAGTTTGCTCAGCGTTTCACATAATCAACTTACTTAGCTATTTTGTTGCTTGTGTCCTTGTGTTGTGGCATTATGGTACTAAAATTTAATTGTTCTTAATTTTACAAAAAATTGTGAAGGTACACAAAGAAAAAAATGCCTTTTACGATTAACGACAATATATTATGAGGATACTAGCTTTTGCCCGAGGCTTCGCCCGGTTAGAATTATAGTTATCGCGCGCTGTTCTTTCGGGAACTGTGCATTTTTCCGGGATAAAATGTAGCCTATGTCACTCTCAGGCCCATAAACTGTCTCTATACCAAAAATCACGTCGATCTGTCGCGGACAAGACGAACAAACATACAAACACACTTTCGCATTTATAATATTAGTATGGAAGTATGGATTATAAGTATGAATTATTATATTTTTGAACAATTAATTGTTCATATAACTAAAGGAATTCTCGCATATGGCTAGTTTAATTATACCATTCCCCATTAAAACAAGATAACAATTTCACACTGCAGCCTTATTATTATAGTATTTTCCGTTTACACAGGAATTTTGTACATTACCGGGAAAACTGTACCAAAAAACGCACCTGGAATAATACCGCGGAGAGTAAATGCTGGTAATTTTTATTTGCTTTCCATACTGCTACTGTGATTTCGGGATCAATATGTAAATGCATTCGTGAGTGCAGCGGGGCTGACGGGAGTGCATTTTGTCGTAGAGGGAACGCAGTCAGGCGTAGCGACCTACTGTCTCTGACTTCGCCGCCAGGCGGTGAGTAATGTTGGGTTTTCTTTGGCGAATGCAAAACGTTTAAATTTTATGTTTGTGGTTTGCAATAAAATTGCAAATGCTAAGCTTGAGTGATATAAAAGCTTTGTGCATTTTTACGAAAAACATGCAGTGCGAGAATACTTACGAGTACTTTGAATAGGGAAAAGTTTTTTTAGGTTTCCGGAGCCAAAATGGCAAAAACGGAACCCTTTTAGTTTCGCCATGTCAGTCTGTCTGTCTGTCTGTCCGTCCGTCCGCGGCTTTGCTCAGGGACTATCAATGCTAGAAAGCTGTTGTGATGTTTTTTATGGTACCTCCCATAATAGACGTAAAGTGGGGGTGATTTTTTAATCTCAGCCAACCCTATAGTGTGGGGTATCGTTGGATAGGTCTTTTAAAACCATTAGGGGTTTGCTAAGACGATTTTTCGATTCATGGATTTTTTGCGAAATATTCAACTTTAAAGTGCAAATTTTCCGCTTGTTCCCCGTACATAACCAACTTCCATTACCAGCACTGAGAGAGGACCGGGTTCTGGAGTAGGATTTTTTTTCCTTGTACAAAACCAACGTCATGGCCGGTAATGTAAGAGAAAAAATAATTCATAGTACAATACCCGGTTTTGGAGTAGGATTCTTTAACGCCTTGTACAGAACTATACATTTTTACTGAAGCTTATTTTCACAATCGCGGTTTTCCCACGTTTAATCGACCCAGAAACATACGTAGGTAGGTTTAGGTTATGTTAAGTTTGCATCGGCTCGAAGGGCCAAAACTACACAAAAGCAGGATCTCCGCGTGAGCGGAGCTCCGTCGACATTGTTTCTGTGTCGATTAATATTGGGAAAAAACGCGATTTTGAAAATAAGCTTCAGTAAAAATGTATAGTTCTGTACAAGGCGTTAAAGAATCCTACTCCAAAACCGGGTATTGTACTATGAATTATTTTTTCTCTTACATTACCGGCCATGACGTTGGTTTTGTACAAGGAAATATAATTCATAGTACAATACCCGGTTTCGGAGTAGGAATTATTTGTCCTCTCCCAGTGCTGGTAATGGAAGTTGGTTATGTACAAGGAACAAGGGGCCAATAGGGATTTCGACGGGAATATTTTTCATTCCTTTTTTTATCTGCCCTGTTGCGACTTAAAAAGGTTTTTCAAGATAGGAAAACAAGTCCAAATCCAGCAATTTAGATGCATCTCGGTTGTTAGATACGTCACGCTGCGCCGACGATTTATCGCGGCGCCTGTGATAGGGCTGAGAGAAAAATGTGCCACACGTGCAAATAATAGCGTTCATTAGATTAGGTATGAAGTATTTCTTTTTCTGTACACAGTCATGTTGCCGTTGTAACACGAAATCACATATATTTTTGCGGTACCCACCGATTATTATATCTTAACTTCTAACAATAACAACTCTTAAGCGATAAGGCCGCCTATTGCTTACCTTGTATTTTTTTTTCTCTTTGTATCTGTTTTCTGTATCGCTTACTATTTCTGGTGTACAATAAAGTCTTTGTATTGTATTGTAACAACAATGTTTTTTTGTTCAACACCGCTTAATAAATAAGTGAAAAAAAAATTGGTACTTAGATAAAATTTACAGATAAGCAATAGGCGGCTACATCTCGATCTGTTATAGACAAATTTTACAACGTAGGTATATCATTAAGTCGACTTGGATTAACTATAACTGTACAAGTCAGGACAAACATTACATTCGGACTGCCAATAAGTATGCGAGCCGATATGGATCCAATATTCACATTTAATTTTTGTTTTGATTTTGAAACTTACACAGATGCTAATTCCTGTAAGTAAACAGGTTCTTTCCGTAGAAAGATTATGTACTTACTTACCAAACACTTCTTATTCAAAAAGCAATGTTTGCGTTCTCTTAATATTCCATTAAGAACAGAAACGTGGCTTGTAATTGAATAGTTGCATGTTCAGTGGTGCTAAAAGTATTGTCGTGGTCGGTAGTCGTAAGTTCGACTTAATTTTCGCATGTAATGGCGGGGAAATCAGGACCGATTCGGAAGCCATGTAATGACGAACGTTTCGCGTTAGTCCAACGAGACTTGCGTTGTTTCATTCAGTATTAGAGATATTAATGTTGCGCAAAAATTGTTTCTTGATACTAAATCACAAACTATACTTACTTATCAATTCATTTTGTATACAGCTTCAAAATTCAACACAAACTTTTACAGCTCGTGATTCCTCCTGAATTAAATTATTTATTTGTGTTAGTATCTTGATAAGTTTGTTCAACAACTACTAGAATACTGCGAGAACTACGGAACAGGAACCAACCAGTTGAAGTTTCACGTAACAAAATCACGAACTGACAAAACGGTTTGATAAGCGAAACTATCTAAAACAGACACAAACTAAGCAAATTACAGAGTCTACAAGTGCATTAAAATTTAACCACTGCTTTTATAGCTAACTGTTAGCAAAATTTAACTAAGTATACGGTGTCAAAATTTGTTGGTATGCGGTTGCAACACAAGCTGTGTTCACACAAGTTAAATACGACTTAGGGAAAGTTCTAGCGACATACCCAAGGAGACTAAGACGATAGTTTTGGCTGCAAATGGCGAGGTTGCTTTGCTTTAAGTTACAGCTTTCGGATATAACATATTGTGAAGTTTTTGGATACGTTAAGTAGGTAGCTATATTCTAAACTCAATCTGAACAAAAGCGCGACTCTTAAACAAATACATACCTATATCTTTCAATGGATACACCATTTAATTTTAAATCTCAAGTTATTGCTCTATTTAGATACTCGTAAATTATTACAGAAATACCAATATAGCCGAGAAATGTCAGCAATTAATAAAAAAAAAATTTGGTCGTCTGTTATTTTAATTACCCTCTGTCCCTCGCATAACATCGAAAATGTAATTGGATAAATTTCTCTCCCATTTTGAGACGGTATTAAAAATACTTACTTGGTTTCTTTGCACGTCTAAATACCATCCGTCTTTTTTGTCTCGTCCGATGATATTTTTCGGCTGAATATTTCTGGCTATACATTTGGCTTTTTATCGTTTTCAATAATATTATCTCAGGAAGCATTTTGTGCTCGCAATTTTCTCGCGACCGAATCCTAAAATCAATTTACTAAGCTCATTCAGCATTTGTGTAGGATTTTGGCCCTTCGTCATTAAGATAAGGTAAGAATCTCGCTGTAAATCTAAATATAGCAACTATACATACACTACACAAATTGGTGACCTAAATCAGTAAACAATTAAAAAATGAACCACGACAACGCTTAAAAAACAGGCTTTGCAATTGGCTACCTTAAGTTTTCTAGGATGGTCCATATCATATTTTTTATCGATAGTAGACTTTTATAATAATGTAGCTGACCCCTGTAGATAGTTTTTTTTTCACTTTCCGTTTTTTTTTCGTAAAAATGAAATGAAACTATATTTCGGCAAACCAAGCAATTCAAACAGACCAAGGCACAAAACCTATTAATCTCACGAAACGTGTGGTTGGCCGAAATAAAGTTTCAATGTATTTTTACAAAAAAAAACGGAAAGTGAAAAAAATATCTATCTACCTACAGGGAGTGAGCTACATTATAAGTCTACTATCGATAAAAAATATAATATGGACCGTCCCAGAAAACTTAAGGTACTCAATTAAATTTATCTATATGTTGTCAAGCCTAACAACTAATAGTCTAAAGGAACCATGTTAAGTTAATCTTTAGTTCTTGTAATATGACGACCTACACATTGGCACATTCCTCTGAGGCAGTCGAGCATGTCAGATAGTATAATGGTGCTGGTGCCTTCAGGCTTCGGTTAATATTGAGTTGCTCCGAGATAAGGCTTGCGTGATCGTCACGTCTTCGTGTCACATCCAATGGCTGAATAGGTACTTAACTCAGTCTATGTTATGTTTGCCTAGTGACCAGAGCACCTCAATATCTCAATGTGATAAGATGATGATGATGGCATCGATTCTGAAAAGAAATAGATACGATAACATTTATATTCTTAAACACTAATGAATACCAAAATAAAAGTGACACAGAGCGAAACACATTTTCCCATGACCAATGTGGTGGTGCCTGTCGTATGTTTTGGCAGACGGGAAAGCTTGTTTTCATGTCTCGAAGTGTTTAATGGTTTAATGGCTCTGTCACCAAAAAAAAATCCTTATCAAATTAAATTATCTTACAGTATCCGATTGGAAAGCCTTTTTTCAGATTGTCGAATTATATTTGTATATGTATTTACTTCGAAGCTTGTATTTAATAATGGCGTAAACCTGGATAGAAATATTTTATTTAAATTAAAACGTACACGTTCCTATTCCCAGCTTAAATTAATGAGCCATAGAAATACGCGTCTCTCAAAACGGCACTAAGCTTTAAATCTTGTTTGAGTTTGAGTCGTATTTAATTACTATTGAAATAACAAATGAATTTGTTATTTTTTGTTGTAGGTACTAAGTATTGTTATTTTAGACAAATTCTGTTTTCATATTGTAGATAACTCCATATAATTAAACATTTGAATATTCAACAAACTTGGCTTTTATACCTGTATAAAAAGGTAGTGTTTGCTTAGGCACACTGGCAACTAATACTCTAATTTGTGCTTCTTCAAACTTAGAGTAAATAAATCTCATCAGTTTGTTGACAAACAGCCATCAAAAGTGACGCGGAGGTTTTTTTTCAAAAAACGTCGAAAGTGCTTGTTCGATTTTAAGGGTAAGTAGTGATTATTTTTTAACTGGTTGTTTTTTCATACGATAGGGTAATCTTTTCTATGTAAGTGGCATGTGTTATTATTCAAAATGTCGTTATTCACCATGATAAACGACTTTTTGTATAAAATACGTTACACTTTCGTTACGATTACGTTACATTTTTACAAAATGCTACGTATTTTGTACCTAACGTAACGAAAAAATGTGGTAAAGGGAAGTTCACACAGAAAATTCTAACTTACACCAGTTTATTATTAGGTTTCCAATGACTGCACGCACAGTAAGTTAGTTAGATGGATATTTTGAAGTTAAATAAATTTTAATCTGTAGGTGCAGGGATCGGCACAAGAGAATTGTGGCGAGTTCTGTGTTCACGTCCTGCTACATGCATAGCGTATTTAAAGTGAGAGACAAACTGAGAGATTCACTTACCTACTTAGTTCATTTGTTACCTAAACTTAATAATCATAATAATTTATTTCCAAAAACATCTTTTTACATTGTCCACTTAACTAAAGATACTACTTTCTAAATTGGTAAAACCTGTGATTTAGGGTTTTGGCCATTTCTTTGAGGTATTTAATAGCTTGTACAGTCGAAATCACAAGCATGCTCACAACTAGGTGGTAGGACCTTGTGCAAGGTCCGCCCGGATTGCTACCACCATCTTCCTCGCTAATCCTGCCGTGAAGCAGCAGTGCTTGCACTGTTGTTTTCGGCGTGGTGAGTAAGACAGCCGGTGAAATTACTGGCACGTGAGGTATCCCATCATAGCCTCTAGGTTGGCAACGCGTCTACAATACCCCTGGCGTTGCAGATTTTTATGGGCGGTGGTGATCTCTTACTCATTTGATCGTTTGCCATCCAGTCGAATAAAAAAAAACCACATCCAAATTCGTTATGCTTATAAATGTGCACCTTATTGTCAGTGTTAGAGAGGCATGTAAAAATACACTTTTGGAAAGATGTTCGTCAACTAGAGGGTACTTCTACTTCCACATTCTCATGTTTAGCTCTATAGATCTCATATAGGACAGATTTAAGATCAGTATCGTCAGAAAGTTCTAGTAAAACTAAAAACTTCACTTTATTATATGACATGTATTTTTTTTTCATACATACGTTATCTAATGGGAATTTTTACCAGTTTGATCTAGGCTTTATAAAAATTTGCGTTACTTTATGGTAACGCCACGTATTTTTTATATGTTATTTCTATGTCACATTGGTTAAAATTCGCGGCCTTACCCATGTACGTAGTCGAGGAAATTGAATCGTGATCGTGTTCCAGAGTGGGAGGTTTTTACAATCAATTTCACTATGATTTCTTTGGCAGATATATGGAATCTCAATATGATATCAATGACAAAGGTTCAAGATTCAGTATCGTTAACTGTATGCGCGAGAAAATTCGCCTTAAAATAAATATTATCTGAAAGGTGCATTTTCAAAACACACTTGTATGGTATTCAAAATTTTATCAATTGTGTTCTCAAGCCAATTAAGATTTATGGCGTGCATCACGTAGCGCATCATGTAGCAATGTTGCCCAAAGCAATTCTCAGGTTTTCAGTGACTCAATGCGTGTTTGCCGTGTGGCGGGTATCAGTCCGCTCGGTATTCCCGACACGCGCCACGCTGCGGGAGACGAAACACAAATCCCTGGAGACGCAGAGAGAATCTGTTCGCAGCATACACCTTCATGCTCACCTTAGCCTTATTTATATGCATCTCAAGGAAAAATATGTGCATGATCCTATACGATACAAGCGTTCCACGGATATCTCGTCGCGCGTGTTGAAGTTGTGCTGGTTTTATCAGTTTGCAGCGAGAACATGTTTACTTGGTGATATAAAAAGTAGACTTGTACTCGTAGCTCAGAAAGTCAAAAATTTAAATAAAACAATAGAAACACATTTCAATTTAAGAGGATCACGTTAGAAAAATTATAAATAATAAATATCACGGGTCAATTCACACCAATTGACCTAGTCCCAAAGTAAACTTAGCAAAGCTTGTCTTATGGGTACTAAGCAACGGATAAATATAACTATATAGATAGATCATCATCAGGCCTAACGCGTCTGTTCCAGACGAATTTTGGCGTGGCGCCTGTGCACAACGTCTTTGGTGACTGACCAGACCGATGCGAGAGCGACATGTTCGCCCACAGGCCAGACAAGAGAAGTCTGCGGATGTTGGTGCAGAACCGCCTTGGTGTCGTTTCTGTCTCTTGTCAGCAAGTGCCTTGAGCCAGGCTTCATCGCAATACTTGCGACCCTCCAATACACGTCCGCGCCAATCTGTGCGTTCTCCCTTCTCAAACAGAGACGCTTACGTTGACTAGGGCATGTGCATAGAATGGAGCCCTCTCGATTACCACGTCATGTCATGCTCGATGCAGTGGCCAATGCCAAGAGACACGTCGGGAGACCTTTGCTCAGATTTAAGGACTGCGCTAAGCGAGACATGGCCGCCTTCAAGATTGACCGCCTTGACTGGGAAAAGTTGGCGGAGAAACGCACAGATAGATAGATACATACTTAAATACATATTAAACACCCAAGACCCGAAAACAAACATTCGTATTTTTCATACAAATATCTGCCCCGACACGGGGATCGAACCCGGGACCTCAAGCTTCGTAGTCAGGTTCTCTAACCACTAGGCCATCTGGTTGTCTAAAATGATGAATTGCCTAAACTGCTTCTGAACGATAATATTTCATAGATTTTGACTGTTATTGGTGAGTACAACGATGCAACGATTAAATGAACTTAAAATTAACAGTGAAACAAGTTCAAGGCTGCAAGATTACCTTCTCTGTCCACTAAAATGCTCTGTGCACTAAAACTCCTTCTTTTGCACATCAGGGAGTATATTATGTCACGTAAGTTCAACTGCTACAAACAAACATCCCATAAAACACTGACGCGGCTCGAACTATTTACTAGTTCATTGCCAAGATTAGTTAGTTAATCATCACCCGAGTAAACACAACAACAACAATGTTTTGGTCTAACTTTTGCTTTACACTATGAAAAAACTAATATTATTCACAGTCTGTGCATATCACGTAATATTTTTTTTCATTTAAATCCCAGCAAAAGGTTTCTTAGATAACTAAGTAAAATCACTTTCAACACTGCACAAGCACACGTCGATTGGCGTATTGAAGAGAGAAGCTCGTACGACTTTCCACGGTAATACGGAGAGCAAAATGCAGTTTCAATTTAGACGTGCTTGTACACAATCACTTCTCTACATCAGATTATTTTTGCGACCTGCATATCCTCTGGGTTTAAACTTGAAACGTGATGTGATGTCAAACCTGATAAAAGTAAACAAATGGATTTAAAACTGAAAATTGGCTGTTTGAGAACGTTTTCCCATATGTATTGTTGAGACAGTATGCTTATGTTATGTTGTCAATATTTTTACCAAGTCAAACGGAGTATATTTTTTTTATTAGATACCTACCTACCTAAATCTATTATTTTGTTCATTTACATATTTACTTGAAAGTAGTTAGATTTAACTACTTACATTATTTATGTCGTTTATTAAATGAGGGCTATCGTTTTTTGTCTCACTAGATGGCGCACTGTTGCGTGAGGTTTTTAAGTATGGTTTTGAAAGTGTGTTATTACGGGCGTGAAAACAAAGTTTAGATTAAAATCATATTTAATACACCTTAAAACCGTACCATAATAAATATCGAGCATGCCACAGTGTTGCATAGTCCCCGTTTTGTTAGGAAAAAGGGAGGACAAAGGTTTCCGAAAGACAAAACTGTCTCAAAACACAGACATTCATTGCCTCGGAACGCATATTTGCCATTATTAATTTCAGATATTGCAAAATATTCACAAAATTATTCTAATTATAAATAAACCCGCGTAGCTCACCCAAAAACTATGAGATTTGACATTTCGGAGACCTCACGCTACACTAGCGCCTCTAGTGGCGAATTCATACGCGATAGCCCTCATTACAATTATTGACTGCCATGCTATTCAAATATGCTGACTTACTCGCAGGCGGGACAGACAAATTCCAGCAAAAGGAAGAATGTTAAAATCTCATCAAAAACCACTCTACATTAATTCATTAAAATAAAAATGTTTTATGCAAACTACGATGTTAAAGGTTCAAATATCACCGTTGCCTCGAAAAAAACGATTCACTCCAAACGGCTTTCACTTTTCACTCTTTGGTTAATATCCATTGCTTATTTTTCCCCTTCATAATGCCTCTGGGGATTCCGGTAGTATTCGTGATTTATGGCTTATGCAAAGAATGAGAGGATATTTTCTACACCATAATTCAGGCTAGTTGAGATTAGAGGCGGGCCGCGTATAGGATGATATTTCAATCTGTTTTGTACGCTTCTTTTTTATCCACACTTACTTATTTTATGATATATTCTTTAGTTTTTTTTTTGGTAGGTTTGTTTTTTATTATGTAAAAGTGATTTATCTGATCTTATCTTGTCTTTGATTCAAAGGAGAGTACATTTAAATAAAACATACATAGCGGTATTATAAAACCCACTAAGTTGCGGCGCTGCCCAAAAAGTTGAGCTCATCAATCTAATCGCTGAACAGCAATCTCGTTCCTGGGCGTATTATTAAAACTTTTAACCCATCAACCGTCTGTCTAAATTAAACGTTTTCGTGTTGGAACGGTGTTAAGGATATTTGCCGCAGCTTTCACCATAAACCATGAAATATATACTTAGGTACATGTTTTATTAGGTAGGTACAATAGTTATTTGTTATGCAAGGCTGGAAAGTAACTGTTTGGCACGAGTGCTTATATTGAAAGCCGAGCAAGCGAAGGATTCTAGGATTGAACCACGAGCGAAGCGAGAGGTTCAAAAGAAGAATCCTGAGCGTAGTCAAGGGTTTCAAAGGCACGAGATGCTAAACAACTTTACCGCCGAGCGAAACACAATTTTTCACCTTACGACAGCGAAAAACATGTAGATGGAAGAAAATAAATTGAACACTCTTAAAAATCACTTTCAGGTTATGCTAGCTAGCTTATGCCAATGGCTTCTTCTAAATCGCAGAATTCTCATCCCATGGTAATATAAAATACATCCACGTTCTTGTCTCCATAAAAAGAGGGAATTTCGAAGTCCAAGTATAAGTTCAGCTTTCTAGATCCAGGGTTTGGGTTGGACGATGATAAGTGAGTTAGCCAGTAATTTTTACATTTAATTATTCAAGTAGCTAAACCTACTTAAAATTAAAATAATTATTAGGTACAGTCAAGGGCAAAGATATCGACACGGCCAAAGTTGCAAAAATATGTATACACGGCCTTAATGTTAAGTGCATAAATCGTGTATACATATTTTTGTAACTTTGGCCGTGTCGATATCTTTGCCCTTGACTGTACTAGAATTGGTAATACACAGCGATAAAAATCCTGTTTTAACAATATTTTACACGAACCACATTGTTGATATGATAAGTCTTATGTTTAATAATAAATTATTTAAAATACGTTGCTTGTAGATATTTTAGATAGAAAAAAATTCAATATTATGATGTTTTTATTAATTTTCATCAACATTATTGTTTTAACTAATTAATATAAGTATTCTGGGCAATATAGATAGATGAAGCTGTAGATAGGTAATCAAAATATGAAAGATTTAAAAATACTCACATAGACTCACATTGACACAAATTGGTGACAACCTGTTTAGACAATTCAACACGGAATATGATTGTATACTTTCTCTTTTCTTAAAATTACAATTAAATTTCACAGCCAGTTATAAATCTGAACACCGGTTAAAAATATTCGGTGTTTCCAAAAAAAACCTAATTATATTTATGATGACCTAGCTGACAAAACCCTACCCATGGTGTATAATACGATTTCACTTTACGCGTGGAGACGGTACCTACCCTATTTTTTTTAATCTTACACTAAGTTCAGCTTTCCAGCCTGATTATATTTTCTTTACCTACCCATGTGAAATTATTTACAGCTTTCTACGAAACTCGACTACAAATTTAAGCCTAGTATTATAAACGGGTCTGTATTGACTCCCATAACGTTAAACTTTCGATTTGTTTTATCCATACCGTTGTTTGTCATAGTCGTTGCTCGTCATGTTATCTTTGGTCATAATTTCAATAGTCATAGTGTAAGGGGTTGCAGTTCTAACCTAACCTACTTTTCTGTCAGCTGGTACTTTTTGTAAGGAGTCACAGTTCTAATCTAACCTAACCTACTTTTCTGGCAACTGTTTTTTTGTAAGGGTCGCAGTAAGTGTAAGCAATATTTCTGAATTTTATTTATTTATTTATTTATTAGGACCTTCAACAACAAGTACACACAAGCACAAGCACAAGTAGTAGTAGTAGTTTTAAAAGTATTCCTTTAAAACATTACAGAATCAAATGGTATGAATAATAATAATAGTAAATATAAAAATATGACCTACAATATTTATGAAATATAAACGGTATGCCTTTTGATATTATGCTGATCAATTTTATGACTTTTGTCTTGTAAGGCATGTAACATTATTCTACTTAATCATTATATTTATTTCGCGTTATACCTAACAACGATTATGACTAGTGATTATTATGACCAAAAATAATATGGATGGGTACCAAGTTCTGACTATCGAAAATCGAAACAATAAAATAATGGGTGTCGAAGGGATTCCATTATAAACATATTTTTGTACACTTAAGTTCGTTTGATAATGTCGTTCGAAATTCTAAAAAAGATATTGCTTTTCTTTTTCTTTCTCATTTGAATCTTGAAGTAAAATGAAGAAACCGACAAGTTCCGAGCGACATTAACATTCCGGTTATACAACTTTGACCGTATCAATATGGAAGAAATTAGGGATACGATTTTGCCATTTTTTAGGGTTCCGGAGCCAAAATGGCAAAAACAGAACCCTTATAGTTTCGCCATGTCTGTCTGTCTGTATCTGTCTGTCTCTGTCTGTCTGTCCGTCCGCGGCTTTGCTCAGGGACTATCAATGCTAGAAAGCTGTAATTTTGCACGAATATATAAGTAAACTATGCCGACAAAATGGTACAAAAAAAATAAAAAAACATTTTTTGGGTACCTCCCATAGACGTTATTGGGGGTGATTTTTTTTTCTCTACCAACCCTATAGTGTGGGGTATCGTTGCATAGTTTTTTTAAAACCATTAGGGCTTGCTAAAACGATTTTTCAATTCAGTGATTTGTTTGCGAAATAATCAACTTTAAATTGCAAATTTTCATTAAAATCGAGCGTCCCCCCCCCCCTCTAAAATATAAACCAGTTGGTGGAAAAATTTGAAAATAAGCAGGATGGTAGTAAGTATATCAAACTTTCAAGGAAAACTATAAAGGCGAAGAGAAGAAGAGGCTTGAGAATTATTAGTAGTTTATGAGTAAATAACAGCCTAAGGTATAAATATGCCTAAACTTGGAAGATTCCGTATAAAATACGAAATCCATAGAAAAATATTACTTAATTTTTTTGTAATGGCTACGGAACCCTATTTTCATCAATCATAATATAACATTATGTGACAATAACTAACGTATAATTATTTATAGAACTTCAAAAAATAGTAAATTTCACTATACGTACTAACCTTTATCAAATACATGATTTCAGTTTGTTTTCGTATATTAAAGCGACTATAAAGTCCTAATGTTGTCTTTTGCATTGGTTTAGCAACTGGATCCGTGGCATTCGTGTCGTGTTACATCGTAGTGTACTGCGACTAAAGTTTAAGCAAGCAGTTTCTTTGTTATGCAATAGTGGCAACCGAAACGAAATATACTTATGTATTGAAAAGTTGTGAGGATTAAATAATGTGGCTACATGTTTATTTGAGGCATATTATACTAACCTGTCTATGTTACAAACATGAATAAATTATGTAGTGTTTAAAATTGGTATCTGGCCAATCTGCGTTCATAATTAATAATGACGACTTTGTATTTATTTTGAACCGGTTTCAAAAAAGGAAGAAATTCTATGTTGAATTGCGTATGTATGTTTTTAAGTAGGTGTGTTTAGTATAGTTCAGAAGTGGTTCATCCTCACTAAGTCAGAATCTGACGGATGCATCCCAGAGAAATCGAAAAAACTTTTCAAATATTGAGGATACCTGTACCTACTGATTTGGATATTTTTTGTGGTAACTATCGTACACTTTTATTGCCCTTGGAAATCACTACTTGTGAAACTGATGAGGAAGACAGATAGCCACCGAAACTCTTCAGTAGAAGTATTTCACGGGTTGTGGTTCGATTACTTTAAAAAAGCTACTGATCAATTTGAACTTGTCACAATGCGTATTAGTAAAATAAAACTGACGATAAAGCACCAAAACTAAACTCTTCGCCAGTTAAATTAACTTCCCTTCATCGGGAAAAACAACATTTGGTATAAGAAGTTGTAACTTAGATTACTTAAATAAAAAATGAGAAATAAAAAAAACAACTACAGAAATCAAATCTGTGATTTTCTATAAAAAGGAATTAATGGATTTACCACATTAATAAATTTATGGTTCAGTGGTTCTGTTTGAGCTTTCTGCTTGTTTGAAATCGACGGCTCAGCACGAGCAAAGGGCACACGAAACAGGTATTTAGAACTATTTCTGTGGTAGCGCATTAAATATCGTTTTAAGTTTTTAGTTATTATTCGCTTTAGCGTTTATTTTTCAGTCGGTTCAATTTACGCCTACTTACGGTAACGCCTCGATCAATCTATTAGAAATGTAGGTAGGAAAATAAAAAATGTGTTACGGATTGCAGTCTCATTTATTTTTTTCTCTTTTTGTATTTATTAAACTAAGATAGTTACATCAAACACACATTGCGTAACAACTTTGAATGGAAGATATGTACGTATTGAATCAGTGGCAGAATATTGTACAGGTAGGTTTGCTGCTAATTTCACCAACCCTTCACCTCGCATTCAAACTGAACGATTGACGTTCATGCGATGCCATTCAATGCTCTTATTTGAAGAATACTTGAACAAATGACAAACATTTTAAATAATTACTAGATATTACAGCTCAATGTTAGTAGTGACTTCCTTTCTTTAGCTGAACCTATTGCTCAAAACTTCGACATTGAACAACAATTAAATTAAGGTTACATCATAATATAGGTATATAACTATGCCGGAATTAAATATTGAAATTCGTCTATTCTTCACCTATTTCAACTGAAGGTACTTAAATAACAACATAATTCGTCAAAATAATTAAGTATAGTTTTTTTTTATGTCAGAACCATAATTATATAGTGTAATTATAAATAGGAAGCCTGTAATCCTATAGGTTTTTCGAGACAAGTTGTGATTATGTTTTACAGCCGTGGGAAGGGTTGGCCTTAATATAATAATAAGCTACTAATGGGATATGTTTCGTCGATCACGAAGCACGTCTAACATGAATAAAACGTAACCCTAAAAAGTCATGCTGATAAATATGTATAATATTGTCATCTTTTTATTTTAATTAAATTTAGTATTTATAATACTTTACAATTTTCCAACTAGATAATAATTAGTAAAAACCAATTCAATGAACATTTTAGGTAATTTTATTTCTTAGAAAAAATATTTCCGATATAATAAATAAGACAAAAATAATAGTTTACCAGTAAAGTTAATCCAAGCAATATGACAAGGATTTAACTACTAATCGTTTGGTAGTATTCATGGAGAGCATAGCATTATTAGAATCAAAATAATATAAGCGGCTTGTAAAAAAAACCTAATCTAGTTACCTATATACACATCTATATTACAAAATATCGTCAATATTCAGAAGAACGCGAAATGATTGCGTAATTAATGTGAACTGAAAGCTAGATTTTTTTCGACTGACACAAATTAGACTTATTTGATGCGGTTGTCCTATACAAATAGGTAGTTATTGTGTCAAAAAAAAAGTGTACAAATTTTTAGGTATAATTGGAATATAAAATGTAATATTATATGTAGAAGCTATTTATTCTTAAGAGTTATTGTACAGCAAGAGCCTCCTTAAAAGTCCAAGATAGAGTTGGACTTCAATTAAGTACGAATAAAGTAAACACAAAACTAGTTTATTCGTAAAAATACATACATTATTTATATTGCTTTTTGGAACAGCTACTGTACAAACTATGGCACTGTTTGTAATTAATTACCTCACTTTCGTAATTTATTTCGATAATGGAATGTTGATTATCGGTAGAGTTAAGGTTCATAGACACACAGAGGATTGGAGGAAAACAAAATAGCAAAACTACTGGGCTTACTTAACCACGTAACTTAAAGATTAAACTCACTGTTGACAGTCATCTATTTCTAATCGTTATTTTGATTTTAACGTGTGTCTGGTCAAAATATACATTAATTTACGAGATAAAAACAGGATATGCAATATTTCAGAAAATGAAAAACTTGTTCCTCGTTCGTATGCGCTCATGCGTATGTGCCTTTAAATTATCAAAAAAATGACAGCCAAGTCAACATCTCTTGGAATATATATATTATGTATGACGAAACAAAATGGATTTAAAACTGATTATTCGAGATGGTTCCTTTAGTTCTTTTGCTTTCATACTAATAATTCGCCTTTTTGTACTGCCAAAGGAACTACCGATTGCGAAAAATCCCTTAAAACATTCTGTAATTAAAACTCTGTATGTCGTAATTTCACAAGCTTAGTTAAAAATAAAATTCGTAAATAAAAGCTTTATCGGTAGTAATTGAATGGAATGTTATCATTAAAGCCCGTAAAAATTACCCTAATTTGAATAAACATTTACAAGTTTTAAATCTTATACAACTACTGTATTATTTTATTTTCAGCCCATGTTTTATCATTATTTCAAAAGAAACTATTATTTTAAACTAATCTACTATAACCTATTATAGTATTTTTACTAAGTACCTAATAACAACAAATTGCTAAGTTCAATATTCAGAACGTACTTTTTGCACGTTCTATTATCTGTTTTATACCTCTGATGTGTTTTCCGAGCACCGATTTGACGAAGGTAAAATTGATTTAATCCTATCATAAATCTAACTCTAAAATGTAACTTATTATGGCAACATATTATTTTGGTTACAGATATGAATACTCTTTTTTCTCTTAACAGAGATATGATTACACTTTTCCCTTGAGACTCTTCAACACACACACTACAAAAACAACTGCGAAAACAATATTGAAATTCCATAGGGCACGAGGGATTTATGACAGATACTCTATACCACTAGTCAACACAATATCTAGAAAATAATACTTGTTTCATCTCACAAATGTTCTTATTTATTTTCACAAGCAATTGAGTATAATTTCTTGTTATGATATGATTTTTTCTAGTGTTAATTGCAATGCCGAATTGCTGTCATCGGTCGAATAGGTTTCGTGATATCAATGTGGCGTCCGTTAGCTTTAACACTGGACACACAGCCCCTGAGCCCCGTGTACAGGGCAGCCGGCAATCCCAAGGGTAGTGATGGGGATCCCCCTGTTAAAGAATAAAATATATTATATTTTATGTCTCCAGGGACTTGTACATCCGAGTCAAAGTTCAAGGCTCTAGACAGAAAACACTATTCGAGTCCTAACTGTCCATTTGCATCATGAATAAATTTGTGGGAAAGCGTAAAGTAACTTTGAAGTGGGTGGTCATAAAAAGTTTATCTCTCCAGTTTAGTGAGTGGAGTATTCTGTGAAATAAAGGGTTCTATCTGGCATGAGTTTATACGTACCAATCCATAGTTTTGGGTTGGATTTCGAAGGCACAAGCAACGACTGCGAGTACCCCCTAATGGGCGCCGCGTCATCCACCAGTAGCATGGCGAGTCGCTTTCTTCTCCGGACTGTCGCAGTATGCCACAAACCGTCATCCACACGGCTCTTGGATTCTATGCTCTGGAACCAGTCTTCGTGCGAAGGAGAACTGATCTCTTTAACGTCCGTATCCGTATATATTAATTGTAATTTGCCCGCATTTAGGCCCAAGCCGATAAAGTCACGTGCTCGTATACCAATTTTTCTCCTCCATATTAAGAGACCGGAGTCGTTGTAGGTCCGAAATTTTATTTCATATCTAAAACCGCGGTCGCCGCGTCTCCTAAAATATTATTGGAGAATTAATTTCATAAAACAAGCGTATCACATTTTAACTAAATGTTAAAAATATATCTGATTAAGATAATTAACTCTATTTAAATCTATCTTATTCTTTATTTTGTAGTTTGAAACATTACAAGTATTTCAGACTACAAAACTATAAGTGCAGGCAACGGAATCTAATGCAAAAAATCACCAACTTTGTTGACAACGTTAACTAGGTAGTAAAAGGGTTCAAAACTTGCGCTAACAAAAAAAAATCAAGACCTAATTCCTCGTCGTATAACTAAGCATAGGTACATTCTGTATTCTACTTAGCGAAAATATAATGTTAATGTGTACTGAAGAAATTCTCAAAAATACCTTATTTTATCATGCAGCAATTATTATCTTTGTATATGTTTCTGTACTATCTAAATCTGGAACTATTGAACCATTTAAAAAAAAAACACTGATAGAAAGTTACAGCATTCCAAATAAATATGGGCTATTTTTTGTCCCGCGAATATACAAATTTATCACGGGATGCAGTTGAAGTTGTGAGCTAGTATGAAACTAGTGTAACTATAAATAAGGTTACCTATTCTAAACACACCGTAGTGATGTTTTATGACTTATTATTAGGATTAATGTCTGCTGTCTCCTTCCAATGTTATCTTACATCATACAATCCTTCACCACGGCGACTGTTAGTACGAAAGCTAAAAATATAGAAACATGTTAGTGGTATTAATAGAAAAAGTGTTTGTTAGATCATTTAAAAAGACACATATGTAGTTGAATTTATAGTTTTCCTTTTCGTTTATTCGCTTATGCGAGGGCTCCGTGCGAGGGAGTCTTTTTTGCGCTCTTAATAACTTTATTTACTCTAAAGAACAAAACTTTGTTAGGTACCTATTATTAAGTGAATTCATTGCGATTATGCAATAATTTGAACGCACTAGAAGCAGTAGAAGGCGGAGGCATAATAGTACATTGTGTCTTAAGGGTTGTAAATAAGGAATTCCGAACGAGAGCCTATTAGAAGCCCGAAGTCGAAGACTGAGGGCTTAAATGAGTCGATGTTCGTAATTCTAGTACCGCCCGTGCGACATACAATGTTTTTCATCACGTTTGCGAGTAAAATTGTATATTTGTAAAAGAAAACTAATATTTTTTTAAAAATTGCCGATCCCTCTGCAGCATGTGCATGGCGTGCGTGTTCAGCGCGCGCACTGAACAGCAGCACACCATGCAGTAACAAACTCATTTACCGACCTTGGGTTTCATGGCATGAAAATTAGTACAGGCAATGACTCATTTACCGACCACGGGTTTCATGAGAAGCACATTAAGGTCGAGGGTTTTATTTGGGGGGTTGCAACCAAGGTAGCCTGCATGTTACGACACCGTTTACGAGCAAGCGTGATGAAAAATACGTTAAACACAGCAATTGAACCGATAAAATATCATGATGGTTTTGAGCTTGTTAACAAATGTATTATACCTGCGGTTACCCCGGCTGCGATACGAGAAGTAGTTATTGCCATCAAACTTGACTGGGGCTCCGTCTTGCAACATTTCCACGTTGAGCTGATGCTCACAGTTCCTCCCTTGGTATCCAACGGGACATATACACTTGTATTCATTAAGAAGCGGCACACAGGATCCATTATTTTTGCATGGCGTCAAACCTACCGATGTTAACGTAACACATGAGATGAAAACGTAACTTTTTACCAAACATTTTAGGTAGGTAAATAGGCATCCACAAAATATGTTAACTTAAAATAACTATCAAAAAATTCGTTTGGATAAGTTACTAACCATATGTGATAAAGTTAAAACCTTAAGTCGGCTTCGAAATGCACTTACCAATTCCACATGGCGGTCCATTGTATTTAGTCACACCGTTGGTAGCACAAGGCAGTCTGTCTTCTTCCTGTACTATGGCGCATTTTGCCGTGTCCTCGTTGTACAATGAAAGTTGATTGCCGTTTATGAATACTTTTTGCACTGCGCCGATGAAGCTACTTATCACGCCAGACATTTTGTGCGGGCGGATGTAAGAGCTGAAATGTAGCAAGGATATTTAAAACAATGATCAAATAAAATAGAATATGTCGATTGGATAACTAGGTAAGTATGGTGGATATATATTCAAGGGGAAATGTAAACCACTACTCAACTCACTCTGAGAGGAGGCTTCATCCCAGCAGTGGGATGTATATAGGCTGGGATGATGATGATGATGAATGTAAGCTACTACTTTTTTATATCTATACTTTTCCTATCTAGATTCGAATTCCAAAACAACATTTTTGACTTTAATGACTGCATTTTAATATCATGACATATGACAATTATTTATTTATTTGTCAATAAAAAAATACAGCATTACAGTTAAGACCTGCATTACATTATAGTTAAAACGCTCTAAAATTCAGACATGACATGATATAAAATATTTAGACATTGGCTGGTATAAATTAAGTAATACGAATATATCGGTTTTTTTAATTTAATATACAGTGTGTAAATAGTCTAATTTACTCACGGCAATGATCCTATAAAGAGTGGTAGCGTTAGTTCCAAGTGGGTCAGTGGTGGTGCCGATTCTCCCCTCTGCGTGGGGTAGTGGTCTAGCTGAAGGCTGCCGTGTCGCCCCGCGCGCGTCGCTCGCGCTCGGTGCCAACGACCTTTCTCGATCGGCACGGGAGACCTAACCCAGAGAAATTCAATCTAAAAGTCTTCCAAGTATCGCAATCAAAGCCAAAGTCAAAGAATACATCAAGTTAATTAATTAAACAAGTTACATTCGGTAAGTTTTACTCTCTTAATTACTTTTTTCGAGGTCGTTATCTTAAGAAACCTTTGCTACTTAATTGAAGGTACGTTCACTTACGTGATATTGGCCACGCCACTTCCCAAATTGTACCTAAACTGGAGATATCCATTAACCAAGTTAATCGCTATGAAATCCCCCTTGGCTTTATTAGACTGGCCGGTGTAAAGGAGCATCCCTGAGAGTCTGTTCGTTAAAAACCAGATTTCAATGCGGAACGTTTTCCCCAGCCCTTCAAGTGGCAGTAATTCGATGTAGCTCGTCCCATTGAATTGGGGAAGCCATGACTCTTGTATAATGTTTACATCTGTAAATAAATAGATTAGGCGATTATTATGTGCCAAATTTGGTAAGGTTCTCTCAGGTAAAAAGTATATTGGATTATTGGAAAATACCGTTGCTACAAGTATTTCCGTTGGAGCCAATTTCGCCTCCAAACAAACAACGGCACACGTGCCCGCCGTCGGGTCCGATGTCACACAATAGCCCCTCATCATATCCGCAGGGATTCGATTCACATGGATCTAATCTCTCGTCACAATTGGCTCCTTGAAATTCGATAGGGCAGATACAAGTATATTCGGTCGCCGATCCCTCTATAGATTTACACGTAGCCCCGTTCTTGCACGGCATACTCATACACGGATTAGATTGGCACTCCCGAACATTCTCCATGGACACGACTAATGGGTCCGGTCTTCCCAATTTCTTTGTCACTTGATGACGTATTATTCTTAAGTATTTCACGCACCCGACAAAGCCACTCCGGGTGCCAATATTATCGAAAACCCTGCACAAAGATATTGTTATATAGCAATATTGCGTTTGATTGGTTTTTATGAAAGACAGAAGAATAATAAAGGAATTTCCTATTGTCGAAGCAGAGCAAAAGGTATGGACGTAATAATAGGTGAGATAGCAAACATACTTGGAGAAATTTGACGGTACACTTCCCACGTAGGTATCTTCGGCTAAATCTAGAGCTTTTAAATGCCCACTGGATTGGCCTGCGACGTCCTCCATTTCATCAACTGATAATATGCCATCGCGATGATATCTCTTTGCAGATACCTTGTGATATTCGTTTAACGTGATCTTTTCTAAGGATGTTAGTATCAATGCTCCATTTCCAAGATTGTACCTAAATTGAAAATGATTCATTAGTTATAATTATTAACAACACAAATATCAAAAGTTACAAACATTAGACGCAATAAATAAAGCTTACCGAAACTCTAAATATCCATTGACTAAAGCTAGTGAAACAAAGTCCCCCGTTCCGTCGCTTTTCTGCTGATTGTACAATATAACACCATTTTCTGTGAAAGCTTTAAATTCGATATCGATATTCAACTTGTGATAAGCTTTCAACGGTTTTAGTCTTATGTAAGAGAATCCGTCAAAGGAAGGCGTTTCTATGTAGGGCGTCAAGTTATCTTTGACGAGAGACTCGCAGTTTAAACCAGTATACAGCCCGGTACAAACACAAGTATAAGTGGAACCGGGTAGGTCAACACAGGTCCCTAAGTTATAACAAGGCTCCGATAGACAGGCACTGTATTCTTCCGTTGTTTCTTGAGTTATTTCTTCTGCAATAAAACATTAATCTGTTTTATATATCTTGTATAAATACTATCAATATTGAAAAAAGTTCATAAAATAACATAACATATTTAGGTACACATCTGTGCATCCTGTCTTATAAATGCGGCAGCTGTATACAGAGCAGCTACGCAGATAGTATTTTATTATTATCTAAATTTTAAAAGCTAGCGCGGTTACTTGTACAATTTGATTTGCCACTCCCCTATTATGTTATGCATGTTTTAATACAGAATTTTGAATAATATCCTTAGAATAATTATGTTGGACTGAACTTCGTCGGATTAAACAAATATTAGCCGAAACCCGCATTGTGCGAATGTAAACGAATTATTATCTTCACCTATTTGAGGCTCGTGGAATAGAGAATGATTAACTGATTCGTAAAATATGTTACGTTTAAGTCGGTTTTTTTTTATTCGACTGGATGGCAAACGAACAAGTGGGTCTCCTGATGGTACTGAGATCACCACCGCCCATAAACAGTGCTCTCTAATTTGCGTTTTTTCTAATTCAAGTCGTTTCATCGAGCTGTTTATTGGTTTTCCTTCTACATTTTTTAGCGTTTTAAGATTATTGTAACAGTTTATCCATTACAAGCGTGATTTCGGTATCCAAGTGTTAGTTTATTTTTCTCTAGCAACCAACGTTTTAAAGAGCGGTAAACGAGGTTGTAAAACAAAAAGAGGACGCTTCGAGTGAAGAGCGATACTTCGCACTTAATTGGCCTCGCACATAAGATTTTTTATTCAAAATAATATAAAAACAGGTTTAGTGCAGCAAATGTTTTGTTAAAATGCAAGTTGAACTTATAAAGTCTTCGCGGAAGCGCAATGAGCTAGTACTGTAAAAAGAAGTTAATCAGCATATGTATGATATACTTTTTATAGGCCGTGTCTTTATGTACAACAAATAAATTAAACGGAGGGTGTAAATGGAGATAAATAATAACTACGTGACAGTTAAATCAATCATTTGTAAGTACCTAATGTGAAATGACTTCGCTAGGTTGATGATTTGGCAAGATTTAAAATATTATTAATAAAATAGTCCTTAAAGAATTTAATGAATTCCTTGAAATTAAAAACGAATCCTTATTATTACCCATTTTAGTTAAAACCAAAAAGAATTTACCTACTATTGTAAATGGAGCTAGCAGATATCGGTCGGATGGATAAAAGTATATTTGTTACTGAATACATACACCAGTCCACAACTGAAAATTTCTCTTAGATTTCTACTAAAAATAAAGAATCGCCTCTCTGATGCAAATTTTACGTTTTTTTATTTTATTTTTAGTTAGCCTATGCACAGTCGACAAATTGAATCATGACATGACCATTATCATCATGATGGTCATGATGTTGACATCTCATACTTGTCAAGTAAGTCGTCGTGAAATTGATTATTAAAAGGTTTCCACTCTGATTTATGATTCAATTTGTTCAACTGTACTGATTTATCAAAAATTTCCATTTACGTTGTCCTAATAGATTAGTGAAATATATTTGATTGGAAAAAACGACATGGTGAATGCACGCTTCTAACCGAAGCAACTGGAGGCCTATGCCCAACAGTGGATCCTACAGCTGATATGCTGATGATGATGAATGACACGGTTTTACGAGTATGCTTACCAATACAGCCCTTCCTATGTGCAGTCTGCACATGTCCGACGCGGCACACGCAGGCGCCGCGTGCGCATTTTGCGCCGGGCAGCGCGGCGCAGTCGTCGTCGTCGACGCACAAGTCTCCGAGCAAAGCGCCCACCGCACCCACTGTGGCCGTCGTCGCTGTTTGTGAACCTAATATTAAATTAAACTGAAGATTTACAATTTTTATGGTCAAAAGAAAGTGAATGAAAAGTGGTAGCCAGCTACCAGTTGAGCGATCTGTAGACAAGATATTGAGATAAGGAGTACCAAGTGAGCGCTTATAGTGGTATGTATATGTGGTATGTTTTGTAGTGGTGGTTTTCTCCAGCATTGAATCTTTATTTGTATGTGTTAACTTATACATATCTGCGAAGCTTTCAATGGTGTGTGTGAAGTTCTCAACCTGCACTGGGCCCACGTGAGAACTACGGTCCAAGCTCTCTTATTCTAAGAGAAGACATATATATGCACAACTGTGAAGCGTAGATAAGCTGAGATAATTTGACATAGCGCTTGTTTATTTTAATGAGTCTTAGAGTTTTTGTGGTAGCATCGCCACCAATGTGAAAAAAATATTCGCATTGTTAAAACTACACAAATTCCTTTTGATCGACGAAAACGTGAAATTTGGAATACCTTCTGCTCTATCACAATAGTGACGGGACGAGTATCCCGCCAGAAGTTGACTAAAACCCAAGCATAACGAGGAGCCCGCCTTTCATTATCACAGCGCGTGTACTCGTAACTTGACAAGACTAATGAGAATGCTATTCTAGTCCCTTATGTTTGCCAGACGTAGTCTACCATGAATAGAAGTCAATAGAAATCGAACCTTTCTCAAAACGAATTTCTTCGGCATAACCTTAATTTCAACCTTGAGGAGACAATTTTTGTTGTACTAGTTACAATAAAATAAAATATTATTTTTTCCCGTGTACCCACATTTTACATTATAGATATTAATTGTTAGGTACCTACTATAAAAAATACTTTTGTTCAAGAAACAACAACGGTATTCAATTTAAAATTTCATGATAATATTATGCCGTGGTAAACTACAATGAGGCAACAGGACAATAACCTACCGCGCAATTATATTATCAATTTGAAAAGTGTAATAGAGCAAAATATTGAACCATTTTTTTATAATTAACTTAATATTTTACTCATTTTACTAGTTAAATTATGTAATCAAACAAAATTTTAATATGATTGTTCAAAGATCGATTAATTTTTCTATGTATCTGCAAATTGTATTTTTATAAGATTAAAAAAATACTTTTTTATTACGTGATGTGTGAGCGTGATGAATTTAATTAATTTAAATTTTATCGACTTAAAAAAAAATGTTTGCTGGGTCTACTACTTCGACCGACCAAGTTAGATAGAGCACTCACCTTTGAACTTCTGTCCCAAAAGTGCGCCCTCGAAATCACTGGGCGTCTCTTTCCTCGACCAATCGTATTTGTATTTGTCTGGATTGAGCAAGTGCCGGGTGGACTTTGAAGCAGCGCCGTCGTCTTGTTGCGTGAACTGTATCGGAGAGGACGGCCTTGGCGGGCCCGCGGTGCCAGCCACTTCAGACAACTTGCACGGACCAAACGCTTGTACTACAATATCCTCTTGCGTGCGACACGCTTGCAATTTCAGGTGACACTCTGATTCATAGGTCTTGCCTTCGCTCCCGCATACCTGTTGGTTTAGTTTGTATTAAATTCACTTTAAGTTACGTAACGTACCTACAATACTGGCATTTTGTTACTAGGAAAATAACTTCTTTGTATACAGGTAGGTACACAACATATTCAAAGAAAAGCTTCCGTGTGGCGATAGTTGTGGCAATTGAGTTATATAAAATTTGTAAGCACGTTTAAACTTTCAGTTAAGTTTTGTTGCTGAACACGATTCGTTTACTTCTTTATTGTACACGTTTACTAGCTGGCACCTGACACAACCCGTAAAATTTGTCCGCCCCTCTGGAAGGCCGCCAAACAAGTAACTCAATATTTGTCGTAATAGTGCATCATAATAACGAAATGTTTTACTTGATATAATATCATTATATTTCATTTAGAAGTAAGCTCAAATGTAAACAATAAATAACGTTTTAAGCTTTCGTGATTTTCACTCATAGACAAAATACCACAAACGGGACTTATCACGCGAGTAATATTTTCCTCGACGTTTCGACCACATTACAGTGGCCGTGGTTACGAGCAGACTGAATTGTGGGTGTTAAGTCTGCCTAGCAACGCGCACTTGATCACAACAAGTAACGGCACTCGTATCTCGAACTACCCGCACTTGGTAATTTACAACAACGGTACGGTAATACTAACAACGTCCGATCGTCCCTCCGAACATTCATCCCGACGCCGACACTTTTGTAACAGAATTCCACGAAGATGAAACCTTATATCCATCGTCCCGGTTGAAATTTTTGAGCTATTTTAATTCAACCGCTTCACGCACCATAAGTACTTGAGTAGGTAAAAAAGAGGTTCCGCGGAGAGAATTTTGGGATTGTGAAGCTCAATCCAGTGGTTTGGTCCTAACTCCAATAAATGTTCGGCTATGGCTGACTTATTCACTTGGCAATTTTTAACAGCTGCATATGTTTCTTGACCCTCTCAGCTATTGTCCTTTTCGTCTATCCGATATAGGAACTACCACAACTACAATCAACTTTATAAACACCCGGTGTTTGGAAGGGCACGACATCCTTGGGTGTCCTAATATACCTCGCGACTTTGGACAAAGCCGTTTTAGGCAATTATTGCATTAAGGCAATGTTGCCTAAATCGGCACCAACCTTGTCCGTCACTCCTTTCACATAAGGCAATACGCAGGCTGTCTAGCTACATCAGGATGTTTGGTTCTACGTTTCCTCCTGGGCTGCCATTTATACTCACTAATATATTTACTCGTGTGTTTTAGCATGATAAGTTCCGTTGGTGGTATTTTGACAGTAAACCATATAGTTAATGACTTTTTCACTAATGATAAGTTACACCCAAACTGTAAATAAGTCCCTATCTATTTATTTTTGCCAGTAAACCTGAGCGCTCAGTGAATCTGACTGTCATCAAATATAGAGTGAACGAGCATTTAGTAGTCAAGCGTGTTCTCTTAGACTCCATCTTCGCATATCAACAGGTGTAATTGTGGTCAAACGCAAGACAATTTAGCATAAAGAAGTAAAATGGTATACCTAATATCTTACCAGAACAAGAGGGCTTGGGCCATAGTTCCCACGCGGGCCCAGTGCGGATTGGGAACTTCACACGCACCATTGAATTGCTTCGTAGGTTTGTGCAGGTTTCCTCACGATGTTTTCCTTCACCGCAAAGCTCGTGGTAAATATCAAATGTAATTCCGCACATGAATTTCGAAAAACTCAGAGGTGCGAGCCGGGGTTTGAACCCACGACCTTCTGCTTGAGAGGCGATAGGTCAAACCACTAGGCCACCACGGCTTCTCGTTCCCTCCCTTCCTCGCTTCTCTTGTTCTGAGAGGAGGCCTGTGCCCAGCAGTGGGACGTATATAGGCTGGGATGGCTGGATATCTTACCAGCATATTAGTGTCGCTATCGGGGCACGGTGCAGCCGCGCACTCGCAGAGCGCGCCGCCTGTTCTCTCCGTGCATACAGCCCCGAAATAGCACGACAGTTCTGAACACGACTGGGCCACACCACCGCTTTCAGCTGTATCAAACATCATGAAAAACATTAAAACACCGCTATCATGAGTTGACGTGATATGACTTTGTCGAGTTTTATAGGTACTTAACACGTTTTAGTCTCAAACACACACATTTAGTCCGGCTGTAGATTCTCAAAGTTGTAATATTAGCTGCTACGTTAACAGCAGTAGATACCGATTGTAATAATATGCTACATTCAAGTAGTTCAATATTTTAAAGTGTTTTTTAAAGAACGTATCTGGTTTTTTGACAAAGTTATGCATCTACATATTAGGTGAGTTTTAGGTCCCTAAACATAAACGTGTGATAGGTAATGTAGCTTGATGCATGATTATTTTACTAATTTATTATATTGTGTGTTGCCTTAGCGAAAAAATAATCTTATTTAAATATTGGCATCACACGTATCTTGTAGCTCTAGTTGTTAACCGCTGAAACAGTATATTTATGAATTATATGCCTGGTAAACCTCTTTTGGTTACTACAATGAGCAGCATTCAAATTACTGAATAATTGAGTTGCTTTGTAGTTTCTGACAAAACCATTTATAGTATTTCTCGAGCTACTGAGATTGTGGCTGTTAACAGCTGCTTTGGACGCTAACTGGCTTTAACGTATAATTACAAAAGACGTCGAGTCTGACCCAAATTACAGTATCTGCTAGTTTTACAAATAAAATCCAGTGAAATTAATACATGGTTGATTATATTGTTCAACCACGTGACTGGCAAGCGGCGATGTCCTGAACAGCTAAATGCACCCTATTATAATAAATTTTATCCTTGCTGACTTTCAAAACGATCCTGACAAAGATAACAAGATTTTAAATCAGTTTGACCAAAATTACAAGCATGTTAAAGATTTAATTTGTTGAATCAGGCGTTACTTCGTGGAGGTCTATACTAAGTAAAAAATATTACTTTGCTGACCTGAGACTTTTGAAAGTGTTTATACGTAGTTCATTGACAAAGATTTTCAAAACATAAGGAATCGCTTTAGAAAGAACCTCAACGAACTTATTAGACTAAAAAAATAGTAAACAATAATGATAAAAATTCAAAAACTTACCTAAAATTCAATTAGTAAAAGGATCTACATGCTCTTATTTCTCTTTCATATAATTAACTGTTACAGTTAACTCACGGTCCGCACACCCGTTGGGTCCCAAGCGGCGGCGATGGTCTGCGCACACGGTGCACTTCTGTCCCTGCACTCCCGCGCGACACACGCACCTCCCCGTCATCTGCTCGCAATCCTCCCGCACCGACCCGAACGCCGAACACCCACATGCTAACAAACGATTAAGTTCACCCACCGAGACAAAATTTACTCCTCTTAATTAAAAGTAACTTTCATAAAATTTCGTTACTTAGTTTGGCAGTTGTTTGGAGTCGTTAATTAATTATTTCGCAAAAGTTACGCTAAGAATTAAATACCAATAAGGTAAATGTTTCGCTGGAGATATGATCGTAACATCATTATCAATATTTATGGGAATACTTATGTTAAGTTTAGCTACATTTATATATTTTTCTGAGTATCGGAATATAGAATTTTGTGGTAACCCAAAACAATGTTCATGGAACAATCGAAAAGCCACAGGGGCTGAAATAACTTTGACTAAGGTGTTAAATTTAATTTGTTGTGGTTTACGTACGTATACAGCCGGTGTGTCCGGAGCCGATCCGCGGCAGCCCCCAGTAGCCGGGTTCGCAGCGGTCGCACTTGAGGCCACCGACGCCGGGCCGACACACGCACTGCCCGCTCTCGTCGCATCGATCTGACACCGATCCCAGCCGGTTGCAACCGCAAGTCGAGCTCGAAATCGGACACCCCTCCTCATTAGGCCCCGACGCCGACGTCACGCCGTCCGAACAACACCCGTACCCCATCTCCAAACAATTCCCTTTCTTGTCTTCGTACTGCTTCGTGTCGTCTGTATAAAGCCATGAAAATAACTGAAATCACTGGTACGTGTTTGCGGTGTCAACAAATAAAATACAAGAATGTATAGTCCGGGACAAAGGTTCAAAGCGGTAACAGCTAGCGTGATTGTACTCTATTTACCCGCAACGCCGAGGCCGTAAGTATGTTCACCCTGACAAATCACCAGACATAGATGCAGAAAAGCAATATATATGCCAGTCAAATCTAACCTAAAACCCTGAAAATGTAAAATGTAAAGCATTTTGGGTATGTTATTTGGAATCCCTATGGGTGTGAAACTACATTTTGTAATCAAAAAGAAGTTGTACAGTCGAGTTTATAAACTTGTGAGCAAAATTTTGAAAATATCTGAACACGCTGAACACGAAGAATATTGTTAACGGCGTAGAAGCGTTTTCAGATATTTTTGATCAAATTTTTGCTCACAAGTTTATGAACTCGACTATACTTACCCAGCTAAAGCGTAATACGTGAAAACCCGAATTTTATCGTACTTTTTTTCAGTTCCTTAAATTTTATTTATCAACTAAGATTTTTGACATTTAGTTGTATAACATTATGAAAGTATATTAAACTAGCTTTTGCCCGCGACTTCGTCCGCGTGGAATAGTAACTTTGGAAAGTACTAATTTAATTTATTTAGGGTACCTATTCTGCCAATAATAGCACATAGAAACTTCTACGGTTTACTGAAAATAAACTATTTTAATACATTGCTTTATATCTAAACTACTTTTTTTTTGTTCTTCCATTCTTCCATTCTATTCCATTCTATGGTAAAACAAAACATTTTAGCAATACGACGTGTATTCTACCCTACCAACAAAAAAGGACTAAGTAATTCTTCATAGTGAGCTCTTGACATCTTATGTCCTTTATTGTAGATTAGGAGGGTAGGATTATAATTAAGACGGCATTGTTAGTAAGCATAGCTACACATATTTCCGATAAATATGCTTATACATTTGTTTGGAATTCCTTACGAAATTTCATCCCCATATTTTCAAGTAGGTAGGTATGAAAAATGTTGAAATTTGAAAAGAGGCGGAACAAATGTTTTTTAGGGTTCCGTACCTCAAAAGAAAAAACGAACGAAATGAAACCCTTATAGGATTACTTTGCTGTCCGTCCGTCCGTCTGTCAGTCAAGACCCTTTATCCCGTAAACGTGCGGAGTAGGTATGTATCGAGTTGAAATTAAAACCCTAAACTCAGGTCAATAGTCCCGAAAGCTGTGAAAAAATTGAACTTCTATGTTAACGCAATCAAAAGCTACAATCATTCACCCCTATTTCACCCCCACACAGGAAGAATTCAAAAAAATGCTCAAAAATTTATTTATTTATCTCTTATCACGTGCCCAAATGCCAAGTTTCATAGAAACAATGATTTATCTTCGAAAATGACGATCTTACATATATAAATTTTCATCCCCTATTTCACCCCCACACAGGAAGAATTTTAAAAAACGGGCGAACAAATATCTATTTATCTCTTATCACGTGCCCGAATGCCAAGTTTCATAAAGAAACATCGATTTATCTTCGACATTGACGATCTGCCATATAAACTTTCATCCCCTATTTCACCCCCTCACAGGAAGAATTTAAAAAAACGCGCGAACCATGTCTATTTACCTCTTAACCACGTGCCGAAATGGCAAGTTTAATAAAGATTCATCGATATCGATTTATCTTCGATAATGACGACCTTCCATATGAACTTTCATCCCCTATTTCATCCCCTCACAGGTAGAATTTTCAAAAAGCTCAACACATACCAACTTCTTTCTTATTAAGTGCCTAAATGCCAAGTTTCATGGTTTTATTTCCGACAGCGACGAACTTCCACCATATAAACTTTCACCCCCTATTTCAACCCCTTAAAGCCTCTTTTTTGCAATAAAAGATAGCCTATGTTCTTTCTCATGGTCTATTCTATCTCTGTACCAAATTTCATCCAAATCGGTTAAGCGGTTTTTGCGTGAAAGCGTAACAGACAGACAGACAGACAGACAGACAGACAGAGTTACTTTCACATTTATAATATTAATATAGTAAAATATAGTAAATATAGTAATAATAGTAATATATAGTAATATAGTATAGTATGGATTAAAACACTTTTATAAGGTTTCTAAATTAAATAACGAAATGTAGCTTAGATTACGTTTTCCTTTTTTAATGTAAAATTTTACTGGCTCATATTGATTTTTTTTTTATTTTTTTTATTACGACTAAAAGTGAACTTTAAAGTTTAATAACGCCGTTTTTACCTTAAATAAGATGTTGTTTAACGTACCTACTACAACTCTGCTCTAACGATACCTATTTGGCTGAATATACAAAATAGGCGAGACACAAATTTAGAAAATTTGGACAAAAGATATGTTATGATAAATTTCTCAAAAAAATATTTAATGTGCAGTGCTAATACTGAGGAGGGGTTAAATTGTTGCGAATACTTATATTAAAAATGTGAAAGTAAGTATGTTTCTTTTCTTGTTATACTTCCTCGCTTATGGTACTTGGTAGTTTGGGACCCTGAGAAGGACATAGGATAATTTTTATTTCGGACAAATTGTATCCTCGCAAGTCTTCGTGTACTTTGTAAAGTAAAAATCAATTGTTAGAATAACTGCCGAATGTATGTACTACAAATGTGAGCTGCAATTTTTCCAATGAAATGATAAATTTAAATTCATCGAAATAATTTCCAAAATCACAAAGGAAACTGAGAACTCTTGGCACGGTCTATAGAACTAGGTATGGTAAAAAGTCAGGACTTGCGAGGTTAAAGTTTCCTGGGTCGCGCGATAAACGAATAAAAGCTTGTTAAACTTGGGTTTGGTTTACATAAGATTCGTTTGTATTTATTTATCTGTTACCTTTTCCTTTTGTTTTTTTTTGCATTTTTTATAAATATAAGTAGATACATTTGTTAGAGGGCAACACTGTACATAATATTATATGCGTATAATTGGAATCTTACTTTTAGGACAACATCTTGCTGCAGTTAAGGTAATGTGGCAGTAGCTGCCGGCTGGACAGTCTTGGCGATGAGGTCCATTACCGCAATCAATTTCAAGTCCCGTAGTAGGCTCGACCATAGCTTTACTATTACCACAAGGCCGCACTTCCATACCTGTAAATGTGAGTTTTTTTTTATAATAAACACTTACGAAATTCGGTAGCAGAAGTGATGTTATTAAATATTAGTGCACCCGAATGCCTCGTGTTAATAAAAGCATGCAACACACTAACCTTTGCACAAATCTAACGGCCGCAGTCTAAGTTCGAGTTGTTTTTGGCAGCCCTCTTTCCGCATCGCGCACAAACTAGGATAAAGTCTGAAGTCCGAAGCGCAGACGGGGAAATACTCGTCGTCTCGAGGACACTCGAAGAGGCAGGAGCAACGCGGGTACTGGTCTGCACCGAGTTCGCAACTTGCACCGAAGTCGCAGCGGATGTCGCGGCAGGCCGACGGATCCGCCGTGCCGCCCTGATCGGTCGCGCCCGAGGTATCCGTCGACCCTTCGTCCGCCTCGGTCGTGGTCACCGCGGTCGTAGCTACCCACCCAAATATTTGCGTGTTAGTCGAGCGATAAAGCGGAAAGTTAGTTAATTGATCGAGGATGGGTCGCTTTATTGGAATTACTGCTAACAACTGGGTTGATGACGGTCCATGGTAAATATTTTGACTGCGCCCACCCGTCAGTCTTAGGAAGATTTAAGTTGGTTAGTAAAGCAATTGTTGTAGTTAAATGCAAATTATTTAAACAATATGTATTACGTACTCATTGCAATTGGAGGCACAACAGCAAGCCTGTCCTTGCAGTCTCCATAAAAGATGACGTGAAGTGTGGCAGCTGGAGATAATTGGCAAGCCGATTTTTGAAGTTCACACTCATTGTAATAGGTCTGCATGTTGCTGCCACAGACTGGCTCGCGAACTGCGCCAGTGCAGTCACTCGGGCAGATGCATTCGCCGGCCGCACAGCGAGCGCCAAAGGAGCATTGCACATTCTCACAGAGGGCTGTTGAAAAAGAAAGGTCTAACACACACAGCCTAATAAATTTTGACACACTAAAGGTTGAATACGCCAAAACTTGGCCACACAAAAAATTATAAATAATAATTATAACAATAAATAATTACATTATGCTCTCCATATTTAATGTCAAGTTAAATAAAGTTTAAAATAACATTTCTTATTTTAGTTAGTGTTTGCACGCACAGTAAGCCATGTATCGAACTTTCCTACGCACGGGGCATATAATAGTGTTTTTGTGTGTGTGTTTAAAATACTTGTGCTGAAATAATAAACGAAATTCATCTATTAGCACCTGATTAACCAGTTTTAGGATTCCGTGCCCAAAATGCCATCCGTAAACATTTATGGCCGATCAAAAATCAAATTTAAATAAGTATAATCCTGTAATATTATTCTTATGTAAATAATCAGTAAAATGTGCTGAAGATTTCCGGAAACAGATTTTACCTAAACATACTTAACATGCAAAGGAAATAAAAGAAAGAATATAAAAAAGTCATATAAGTGGGCTGTTCGACTACGCAGTAATTAGATTAATAGGCGTAGCGTAGGTTTTGTTGTTCTATACTGCTGATAATAACAGAAAATAACACATAATTACGCACTTATAGTATTAGTTTGATGTCGATTAACAAATTATTATACACTGTGTTATTTTCGATTTCCGTTAACTTTAAGGGTACAAATCAAATGAAGTTAATTTCTCTAAGGCACTAGTGGCCTAACTCTTACTGTTTAAAAGATAACCAAGAGTTAATATTAGCAGTAAAACAGCGTAAAGGCCCTTAATTTATGATGTTTTTTCAAAGTCCATAACTATTTCATTTTTAATTCACACATATTTAGCAAAAGAAAGTTAGACATTGTGGACTTTTTTGAAGTTATTTTTTTTTGTTTTTTAGTTTTTCTTTTTTGGTATCTTTTTTGTTGTGTGTTTGTTTTATTTGTTGGTGTGTGTTTTTATTTTCCTTAAGTATTAACAATGACTATAACTCTTTATTGCACACCAACACATAGTAAGCAGTAAAGAAAACACAGGTATACATAAGGTTTTCTAAGGTAAGCAATAGGCGGCCTTATCGCTTCATTATATGCCTGAAAAAAAGATTTGTACTCGTACTCTCGATTTTTTTTTCCAATTTGACAAAAAAGTTAATTATCAGATAGTTCATATAAATGAACTGAGCCGTCTGCCGAAGTTAACGGAATTAAATAAAGACATGGTAAGTACATAAAATATGATGTATTACTGATGAATGATGATAATTTTAGTTCACAAAACCTGCATGACGCATATTTCCAATGCTTTTGTTACTATGATTTTAATTTCAACAATAGAAACTCCTTCCTTATGAATACAGAACATATTAGGAATTACTTCCTTGAAATAATAACAGTCGTGTTCTTATAAGGTAGATTGGACACATGAAACTTTTAACAAGTCTGTGTTTTAGAGAAAGTAGTGCTCAAGTTAGCTAAAATGTGGTTAAAGTTCTAGGTTAGCCTACATAAGTACATACGAACATGTACATAGTGTCAGCTCCACCACAAACTCGAAGTGTACCTGAGTAGCTCGTACTCGCGTCACATGAGGCGATTTCGTTAAGTTGGCTTCATTTCGGCCATACACCAACGACGGAACACTTTAATCCGGTATCGATCTTTAATCCCTCTAGTACAATACGACCAAGCGAAGTAATTGTGTATGATTTTGAGCTACAAAATTAATCAGTTCCTCTTGGCCACACTACGAATGAAGTGACGAGCTCTGTACGCCAAAGAAAACGAGTGACAAATCAACTTCACTTTCAATTCCATTGCAGAAGGATTAATTTCGAATTGAATGTTGGTCATGTAGATATAGATGACCGTGGCGCGTGAGGCATTCGATTGGCTGTCATGACTGGATGACTGTGGCGGTTAAGAGATTAACTAAAAATCTGCTTCAGAAATTAAACAATGTATCTTTTATTATTTTCATGCTTGGTATCGTTCACCTAATAGCTCTAAATTTGGAAGAAACTTAACGTTGTTGCATTGTTTAATTTTATGATCCTAAGATTGCTTTGGTTAAGCATAAGTATTTATTTATATGTATGTAACAGAATGTACGAGTTCATCAACATTTGAATTACATTAACCGTAATCGTTCAAACTTTCATAATAATGATATTTGAAGAAGATAAACACGGGCGTTAATTAATTTGCCAAGTTCCAACGCTACTTTCAATTTCTTCGCAACATTTCGTGTTGTAAAACAATTAGAAGTTAATGGCGTAATATCCTAAAAGAGGATAGATCTTTTTCTAAGAAATTACTTGCAATATCCCTAATTAGCATGTTTGTGGTCCCGTGTGATTAGACTTATCTAATTGTGGATGTTTAATGTGGCTTGCTTATAAACAAATATTATAATATAAAAGTAGCAAGTTAATAATGTGGTTGCTAAATTTTGTGTTAAACTTAAAATATTACGACTAAATTTAATGTACTAATGTAGTTTATGAACTCAGACTAAATTCCGTTACAAAGTGTAGGTATAATAAAATAATTAAGTCAAAAAGACGTAATTAACTCGTGCAATTTTAGTTAATTACCTTGCTTTCTTAAAACAACAATCGACATCCTTTGGGCCTCGTGTTTTCCTGTTTACTTCTAACCGGAAAAATCTAAATAGGTTTTCCCGATAACGTGATTAACGGTAGGGAGGAGGGATCTTTTAAAAAGTGCCCATTGAGATTAGAAAAAATCTTGTGTTAAACCGGCATTCCAGGGAGAAGAGGCTCGTTAAAAAGGTCAAAATTAGCTACTTGAACCCTTTTTGGCAGTATATATTTATGCCTCAGCAATTTATTAGTTAGGTAACATTTTAAACCATAATTGTTTTTATTGAAATCTACTGATCCTATCCTATATAATATTTTCTGTTTGATAGTTATTTGCAGAGCTCGGAATTTTTGCGGCATTTTTGACCTGCCACAGTGACTTCTCACTTATCGACTTCCGATATTCAATATCGATATATCGATACACAACATGTTCAAAAAGATTAAAAGTAGAGGTCAACAATAGACGGTTATATCTTTAAAAGAACGATCCCTTCCAATTAACTTTTGAGCAGTCGAAAATGTGAAATAGACAAATATGGATTATGCAATGGAAACAATGAATAGTTAACAATTTCTAATTTAATAACTCAATTTCATATTTAAAGTCTGTTGTAGCGCTAATAAGTGTTCCATTAGTGTCTTTATAAAATATATTAAGATTATTATTTTACGATAATAATCTTTATCGATATCATTTAGGTAGAGTCAATAAGTGAGAGTCACTATGACAGATCAAAAATTTCGTGAAAATTCCGATCTCTGGTTATTTGTTACAAAGGGAATGCGAATTTATTTTTTTTTTTATCAAAAGAATGAAGCTTGGCCTGAAGAAAAATCTATTTTTCTTTATTATAGAGCGTGTATTTTTGATACAACTACAAACTATAACGGTAGTTAGTACAGGCCCTAATAAATAAACACACTTTATTATGTTTAAGTAAAAAATTGCGACTTATTATTTTTCTTATAAAATAAATTAGCACGCAATATATCACTACGTGATACTATACTTTGTTTTTATTGAGAACGTCACACATGTTAACGTGACAGCTGTCACAGAACGCTTCTTTCTCGTATTAAATTATATATATACTCCTCCACATCGGTTTCGATGACGGCGACCCTGACTAAATATATTCATTGTATAAAATTTTGCAAAAACACTTATAATAACAAAGAAATACACTTATTTTCTAGCGTGCGCTCTAATATGGCTCGCTAGACCGAACATAGTCTTGAAAACTCTATCGCAGGGTGCACAATAGAGTTGGCCTTGTGAATTGTATGTATAAGTATAGGAGGGCTTGGGTCTGTCTTTTAAAATTATTGAAGCATTTATTGGTACGTAATCATTACATTGCTGCTAATCGAAAAAATTCAAAAATTAATCCCGTAAATTTACAGTTTGTTTTAATGTCGGTTCATAGGTAGCACTTAAATCTACGTCTGGTCCGGTTACAGTTTGTGGCTATATCAACAATACACGCTGTATGAAGTAGTATTTCGCAATATCAGCTTACGTTAACAAATTGTATAAAGCGCAGAAGAAGAGAAGTAGTTATCTACTTGATAATTAACTATTATTTATTTGGTATCTAGCTAACGATAACGCTAATAAACTGTCAAAAACAATAAGAGTTTTCACCGGAAGCGATTCACGTAAATATTGTCGGATAGGTTGTCAGCCGATAATGATTTCAAAGGGATCGGGCGGCCCTTTTGTTTTGAACCTTGAATAAGTTGTCAAGTCAGAAAGTGGATCTAGAGTTGCTAAAGTATTGATCTTTGATTTGGCAGTTCAAAACAAAGAGTAAGGGAATTTAAAAAGTTTTGTTTTAAGTTAATTCTGTCTCGAAGAAGGTACCTGAATCCCAACAATACAAAGTAAGGATTACAGTTATGTTTTAGACTGAGATTAATAAACAGCTTAGATGACTTTAACATGGCTATCACAAGGCATCTGAAAGTTACCAAGAAATGCCACAATATTGTACTAGTTAATATTTTGGATTTGGCATGAGAAATAAAATAAGCACTTTAAGAATACAGCTATTAATAAGAGCCTGTATTTCTATTAATTAACGAGTGTACGCTTACCGCAATCTCCTCTGTACGCAACCCGCAAGTTGGTCTGTTCGCGACACGCCGTTGAATCCAGCTCGCATTGTGACGAATAGGTTTGACCATCGGTTCCGCACACCACTCCAGTATCCTGTTGGGACAATACAAACATTATTATTCAAATTTCTTACTCAATATTTATTTTTGAGAAAATTATATAAAGTCTAAATATATTTTTGATATGGCGCGCACGATTTTTGCTTCCTTTTTTCATAATGTTGAAATTTTTAGAAAAAATATACATTTTTTTTAAAGATTTAAGTAAGTACATAGTAATACACCTAAAAATTTAAATAAAATACGAATTGATTGAACTATTAATAAGTAGTGAGCAAATAGAGAATAAATAAATGAACAGGTCAGGTGCGAGTGGGACTCGCGCACCTAGGGTTCCGTACAAATTTGTATGTAAATAGATCGTTGATGGAGTCTTGAGGATTTTTCCCGTTTTATCCGATTGTTTTTCCTCTAAAATAGAAAAATTAAATATTTTTAACACAATGGAAAAACAAAAATAATCAAAAACAAAACATAAATATTACTATTCTAGGATTGGAACACGGGGCCTCGTGCACCGTAGTCCACGCGTGTACCACTGTGACACCTTGAACTAAGCAGAGAGATTCGAAATAAACCATCGCTTACGAATGATATCAAATTGAGTCAAAAAAAATTTTTTTTGTGGTTTTCGGATTTTTTTCCTTTACTTGCCCAATTTCATGATTCAGGATAACATTGGACTCTAGAAGGTCACATATGAAGAGGTTCTAAACATCTTTTGTGAAGTCGTAATAATGATGATGATGATGATGATGATGAATAAAAGAAGTAATAAGATGAAGTCATCATTTTGTTTACTTTGTAAGTAGATTAATACGTAATGTACTTACGAAATAATACAATATTATACATAATATTAATTCGATTTATATTTATACATAATTTAATAAGTACTTAACTGAGTTTTGTGGACTCATCCGCTCTCATTCCCTGTTTAAAAATATTCTACTCGTGGTGTCTGCTAAAAAGCGCAAGCTTTTTTCAATTCCAAATTTCATCAATTTGGTGCAGTGCTTTAGTTGTGAAAAGTTAACTATTTGTATATGATTAAAGGTCATCACATTTTGATCCAAACTGGCGATTAATAGCTATAAATAATGTACAGAATATTTCTTGAGTCAGCAATATTATAAACGTTCCGTTTCTTGCAGAATGTTTTTTACCTCTGCCTCTTTAGGTATTTTATAGGAAGACGTTTATGTTTTTAACAAAATAGGAAAAGTTTTTTATTGTATTTAAATTATTATATGGAAAATAGCAAAGTTAATCTCACTAATACTCATTATAATTGCGAAAGAATGTAAGTCTGTATGTCTTGTTTAAGTTTACGCATACCACTTTCAGCGTGCTTATTATCCTTCTGCTGAACAGTTTTTAGGTGTATTTGCAGGTTTCAGGGATATAACAATTCCCTGGAAAAGTGACAGGTACGGAATAGTTTTTATCCCGAAGACTTATAATTGTTATCGTTTAAATTAAGTATATACTTTTCATCACACTTGTTCGTCAATGATGTTATTCTATGCCTGTATACTAAAGGACATTGGCTTCAATGAGGGCTATCGCGTATGAATTCGCCGCTAGAGGCGCTAGTGTAGCGTGAGGTCTCCGAAATGCCAAGCTCAAGTCAGTTTCTATGGGTGAGTACAGAAAAAACAGGGTTGGTATTTCCATGTCGGCATTATCCGGGCCTGGAAAGAGTGTCATCATATTCCGGGGCAATGACTGACACATCGAAAACTTTTGTCCTCCCTTTTTTCCGAACAAAGAGGGACTACGCAATACTGTGGTTGCTCGATATTTTTATGGTATAGGTTTTAAGGTGTATTAAAATGATTGTAATCAAAACTTTGTTTTCACTCCGGTAATAAAAGACTTTGAAAGCAACTCTTAAAAACCTCACGCAACAGTGGCGCCATCTAGAAAGACAAAAAACGATAGCCCTCATTGTTCCCGGAGGGAGTTATGGATTTAAATATAGTTTTATTTCTCAAGGGAATTATAACTTTAGTTTTAAAAAGTAAGTAGGTACGCCATTTCAGACTAAAGAGTTTTATTTACGTCCTTAAAACTTAGCTATAACCGAATTTTACACCATAAAAAATTTCCACGCATCATGAAACTTCGTTATTTTTATATTTTAAATTTAAGTTATATCATTTTTTTTCAATAATTTTAGTAAATATTTTTTTAGCATGTTGGAATAATTAACTTAGCACTATTTAAGGTCGAAGACTCGAAAAAAGTAACAATCAAGGGGGCTACTACGCAATTTGAAAAAAGAAGTTTGTATCGATTTGCTGAGGCAAATATGATTTAACTTTAACCGAGTTCGGTTATCGCGCGCTGGCTCCCTCTGTTCTCTCGGGAACTGTGCATTTTCCGGGATAAAAAGTAGCCTATGTCACTCTCTGGCCCAAAACTATCTCTATGCCAAAAATCACGTCAGTCCGTTTCGACGTGAAAGACAGACAAACATACAAACACACACACTATTTCTCATTTATAATATTAGTATGGATACGAGAGGGAGAGGGACGGTATGATACGAACTTCGATTTTCGAATTTTGTTGTAGCCCCGTGTATTGGCGGGTAGCCATTATTTTATTCAGTTGTTTTCTTAGCGTCTTTATTTTGCCGAGCTGTGAAGTGTTTAGACACAAAATAATTTGATTATTTGCATTTTTTCCTCGCAATGTGATGAAAATCATTTTGTGTATCACAGGCCGTAAGGGGATTACAAACTCAAGACTCGTTCTAATATACTCTTGTTAGTAATCCCCTTGCACAATGTATTATAAGACATAACCGTCATAAATTGCGCTGTTTCTTTAAAATCTGACAAGCAACGCAACTGCAATACCCCTGGTGTTGCAGTTGTTTATGGGCGGTGGTGATCTCTTACAATCAGGAGACCCACTTGCTCGTTTGCCATCCAATTGAATAAAAAAAAAAAAAAAAAAGCGGACTGTGATACTTCCAATCAACAGATTGTATGTATGTAAACTAGTTTTTAAAAGTTAACTAGGTACCCAAATCTGTGGACTAGCTGCAACTGTAACTTGAAACCCATGCCACCGTCAAAAATATAAATTAAAATAGTAGTTAACATTTAATTTTGCAGGTGGTAGGACCTTGTGCAAGGTCCGCCCGGATTGCTACCACCATCTTACTCGCTAATCCTGCCGTGAAGCAACAGTGCTTGCACTGTTGTGTTTCGGCGTGGAGAGTAAGACAGCCGGTGAAATTACTGGCACTTGAGGTATCCCATCTTAGGCCTCTAGGTTGGCAGCGCATCTGCAGTACCTCTGGTGTTGCAGATGTTTATGGGCGGTGGTGATCTCTATCCATCAGGAGACCCACTTGCTCGTTTGCCATCCAGTCGAATAAAAAAAAAAATACCTGTGTGTTCGTGCAATTGTGGTTGCATTGACATTGGGGACGACCGGTGTCGGCACTCACGGCGCAGTCTCCGCCGCCCTGGCACACGATGTCAGCACAAGACTCTGAACAAATTATTGAAAATTGTAATTGAACTAGTAAACAATGCTTATATAGTAAATATAATATTCATGCTGTGACTTTTCTGTAGTCATTTAAACGCTTATTTTTGATACATGGAATTGAGTCTCTTATTTAAATACGCTTGACTGAGTCTGTTAGTTGCGTTCAAAAGTATTCTCGCTTTTGTCGTGAGGAATAAATCAAATAGAATTTGTATGAAGGAATATTAAGCTTGATTAAATATTGCGAGTGAAAATTGAATAGTTTTTTTTTTACAAAAAAAGAGGTAATATTTATTTCAATTTGCAAAATAAAAGTACCTATACAAGTAAAGAAAATGTTCTTTAAAATATTAATTCACCACTTCAAAATTTCGAAACTTTGAAGAATCTGATTTCATGTAAGAGACCTTTTTCTAATAAAAGAATAAAAGTATTTACGTATGGCAACGCAATTCCAGTTCTTTTCTTTCGTGCCCTTCGAAATATTGTTTCAATAAGCAATATTCCGTTCCTTTGAAATAATAAAATTAATTCTTAGTCGGCATTCATCAATCCATGTCGGGTTCAATTTATCATTGGAGCGGTTTTAATCCGTTTAATTGACATTTCAGCTCGTTATGTAGGCGATAGATTCTGCGCAATTAATTACAGTCTCTCAGTAAACAGAATAAATGACCGGTGCTTTTATGCGTCAGAGAAAACGTGCATTGCTTAATGAACGCAGAGAATCAGAATCATATCATATTTCCATCATATATCTATCACTTATCAAAATTGTATAGTATTTTAAACTCTTTAGTGTACATAAAAACACATGGAATTAACAGATAACAAGATAATAAAATGAACAAAGGCGAACTTAGCCCTTAAAGGATAATATTATTATTTGCATATTTCTAGAATACTTAAAAATAAAAAAGTAGCTGCAGGCAAACTATAAATAAACATGTATAATTATGACTTGGTTTTTGCAGATTTTGTGTTCATGTACTGAGCTACGGCTGCCACAAAACTAAACGCAATGTAACAAACTACGTCTGTTGTTGAAACAAATTCATTTATTTTAATCACAAATAAGTATCTTCCAAGGTAAATTCAATAATTTGAAGATCACGATAAGATCCTTTTCAATTACTACTTATAATCTACTTACGTCCTGCAAGTATCATAAAGAATACGAAATATTGAAACAACATTTTCATGTAAAAGTGGCTTACGACAAAGGAATCTCGGGTGCCTTTTGATTGACGATTTTGTAAGAGGGAAAGATTTTCATCGCGGGAAATTAGAAGTTGGACAATTTCTCCCCGGAGGGAATTTTTAATATCCCTCGTGTATTAAGATTTACCTCCGCATTACCGGTGCGGCTACGTGACTCGAATAAAGGTTGACGAATTAATAAAACCTATTAGGAACCCCTTATAGTTTCTCTACGTCCGTCTGACCAGTTGTCTGTGTAGAGTATTTTTTTTTTAATTTAAAAGATCCTGTGCAAGTATTTTGGATGGCGAACATTTTTTTGATTTGCATCCTCTTTGCTATCGGTGGCTGATTGGCGCAAGTCCTTTGCCGCGCGCCTTCGATCGTAAAAAAAGGCGGCAGTCAGCCAGACTTCAAAAAAAACTCTCGGCGGATATATATTATTGCGGTTGTGCTCGGTTTTGTAAAATAAATAGTAATTGTGATTCTAGACATTGTAAATAGTTTTGTGTGTAAATAATAACAAACTTTATACGCCTAAAAACTAGCTAGTGAAGTGGCGGTGCGGACTATTGCGGCTTTACGGACTTTAGCGAGCGTCATACATCGAAGTCGGTTTCATTGAGGTATGTTTTTTCATGAATTGTTCTCTAGACATAATGCTGCACAGAAGAGCAAATAAGCCACGGCCTTGATAGCAGTCACTATTCGAAGGTTTTTTAAACAGATCCACTTGTGAAATATTGGGCCTGAAAGTATAAAATTTAACTAAAAGTCAATTCAAGTCAAAGCTAGTGGTATAATACATATACCGAATAAATTTGACAACTAGGTTTCACAACTAGGTAAGTACTTGCCACCTGCTTATGTGTTTTTTATTTTGTAACCTGTCTTATTTTCAGTGGCAATAAACGATTTTATTATTATTATTATTTTTACTTATAATATAATAACAATAATAATATATATTAAAATATTTATTCTACAACTTTTGCTACAATTACTTGGTGGATAACCCGTAAATGTAATTAATATCAGCCTAGAGCTGAGAAAAACCAATCCTTCTAATATAATAATAATATTTTTTTTGACTTCTCATGCTCATAAAATGTTACTTTAGTCTCTGCATATCGGGACTAAAGCTCTTTTTTATTCTCTAGGGATTAACGTTTTTTTTTTTTAATTTACGTTGGAAACCCCTAAACAGCCAACACGGTGTTTGAGAATGGAGGATTTTTAGGGCGTGGAAATAACCTAAAAATGACAACTGTGCAAAAATATTAAAAATAAAAACACGATTTAATTTCGTGAAACACAATTAATGCGTGGTTACCAATGTGAATCTATTCAATTACAATTTATTATTAATTCTATTAATTATGCATAGTCCAATTAGTTTTAAAATAGTTTTAAATTTTGAAACTGTTGGCTAAATATGCAAGCATTTAAGAGCGATTATTCCTGCTGAGCTGGCAATGTTGCTTATTTGTTAGTTTTTCTCGATTATGCCATAAAAATGTAATGAAAATACAGTGTTGTCTGATAGAGCACTTCTTAATATATAAGTTAATGTGCCTACTCCAATAATTATTCGTGATAGACTTTTATATTCTTTAAAAACGAATTAATGTTTATAAACGGTTTTTAGACAAAATAATAAATAATAATTATTCGTGATAGACTTTTATATTCTTTAAAAACGAATTAATGTTTATAAACGGTTTTTAGACAAAATAATAAATAATAATTATTCGTGATAGACTTTTATTTCTTTAAAAACGAACTAGTGTTTATAAACGGTTTTTAAGCAAAATAAAAGTCTATAACGAATAATTATTGGAGTAGACACATTAACTTATAAGTATATTAAGAAGTGATCTATGAGACAACATTTTAAATTTTCATTCAATTTTTATGGAAAAATCTAGAAAAACTAAAGAAAAAAATGCAACGTTGCCAGCTCAGCAGGTATAAACGCTCTTAAAGTGTCACTTCATAAACAATAAAGAAAAGAAAAAACCGCGCAACCAATTTTTTTTGCTATTTGAATTTTGAACAAATGACCTGTCCATTAGTCGATCGTTTGTTTTTAAAAAGTACCTAATATTGAAATTTTGAACAGAACATTGTTTTTGATCCTCGCATTCAGAGTGACAAGTAGAGAGTGTTTAACGCGAGACTAAACAACCATAATGACACGAGATGTTTAGCTACCCGAGCAGAGCGAGATTGTTTTAGTCCCTTGTTGAACAATCTACTATTATTTATTGCAGATTAAATCCGTAGTTTTGTTAGTAGGTACATTCATTCTTGTAGCCTTTACAAGATGACGAGTAATATACTTCTTCGGTTCTTGGCACGCATAGCATCCCCATCTTGCACTCGCTGCTGCCATACGTGCTGTGGTCTCTGACGCAGACTGGCGTCAATGTGGTATAACAGACTGCCGTGCGACGTACAAGCGTCGGCTAACGACCAAGATGAGCGGGAGCAATGGTTTTAATACACTGGCAATACTTACGGCATGTTCCCGCATATAGCACTCGCAGTTCTCCCTCCTTGATCCCCTCTTGGCACGCATGCATCCTCATCTTGCACTCGCTGCCATACGTGTTGTGGTCTATAGCGCAGACTGGCGCGAGTGTGGCGTCGCAGACTGGGCACGCGCATTGCGCCGCGCCGCTGCGCGACACGCACGCGCCGCCCCACGGGCAAGTTGCACGGGCGCAGGGATTTTCGTCGCCTGATGAAATAAACTATTGTAAGGGTATTTTTTAGAGAGGACAGATTGATTCCTGAAGAGGCTTTTCATCGGAATTTTTGATATATGATGTAGTTGCCCCATTGACGATTACTATTTGTCAACAATATCGACCAATGTACCGAAACATTGATATCAACTGTGTTTAAAAAATCCTTAAAACACATTTACAGGGGGCGTCCAGTCCCCGTCCAACTTGTTTCGGATCAATTTAAATAGGACCTACTTATTATGTATAAATTTATCACCTACACAAAGCACAAATATTGATGGCAGCAACCAACACACGCTTTCCCTTTGATAAGAGACAAGGTACGTTGGTATCGCTCTTGCTCTAATATACGTTTGTAGCAGTAGCACGGAGTGAAAATTTTCGCTAGGCAACCCGAAGAGTGAGACAAGCGTGAGTTGCAAGTATGCAACAACCCGTAGTTAGTGTCCACGACTTTTGCCATATTTTTTATCACTGATATCACGTCCTGTTTTAAACTAGCGGGTAAAATTACATGCGTACACCCCGATTCCGTGTCGAAATAAAAAGTAGCTAATGTTTTACAACCGACTTGTATCTTGCTATTGTAGCATGATAGAGAATCTATCATTTACACACACTTTCAAACATCTGCACTTTTAATATCAGCAAGATAAACATAAGATTACTTATCCGGGTATTACCCCTACTATTGGACAAAACAAACCCTTCTATAAACATCATTTTCGCCTCAGTTTATGCGGTTTCCGCCAATTTTCTCTGAGGTTCATCATCATCTTATTAGCCGTAGGACATCCACTGTAGCACATGGGCCCCTGTAGGTATCCCTGAGGTTAATAATGATAAATTATAACGCGCTTACCACACGGCCCCATGTAAGCGGCTCTCACATCCCTGTTGTCGCGACACGCCGTTCTGTCCAGCAAGCATGGGCTGTCGTAGGTCCGACCATCTGTGCCACAGACTGGTCGTACCACGGCTTCGCACTCTGGACCACAACCGCATACGGCAACGCCGCGGGGGTCCAGAGAGCAATGTTCGCGAACGCCACATTTTACTGAGTCGCAAGGGTGTTGGGCTGTTGGACAAAAAAATCACAATGCTATTAATTGAGTTAATGCTTTTTCCCGATTTTGAGTCTTTTGCAGAGTTAATATAAAGTTAAATGTACCATCGCGAACCGGGATTGTTGAGCCACTCACCACTGTTCATAATTTGGCGAGTTATACATAGGTACTTGTAGTGCATATTGTCATTAATAAAGCAGAATAGCATTACACGGTTAAATTACAAACAGTGGCTTACCACTTAAATATAGCCACCAATCCCTGTTCGTGACTGTACGCCTGCAAGTAATAGTCATATCTCGTTAATAATAACATTTTTTACCAACACAACAAAACCATACAGAAATGAAGTGATGCAAAATGGAAGTGAGATTCAGCTAAACCAGCGTTTCCAATCACACTAAAACTAACTGATACCAAAACCTGTCAAAAACCTTGTACAAAACTTTTACATTTCATTTACAAATCAAAATCTACACATTATAAAAATAAATGTGTTATCGTATCAATACTCGTAGTTATTCGTAAAAAAATAAGTTTACGATGATTATTTACTTAATTGACTGAACTTAAGTTTATATTATGCTTACTTATATTTTACAGAAAAGCCTTGAAATCAGTTTGAGTTCAGTGAAAGACTTAAGTAGGTAATTAATTTACGATCATAAAATAGTCAATTTGATTTAGGCGACGACTACTTATATAAATCAGGGAGAGCACTATAGAAAGAAATTGAACGAAAGATTTGGGTTGGATGATAATAATAATGACGCGTAAGCAAATTCTATTTCAATGTTCGGATCGACAGCAGTTTTATAACCTTCCTGAATATTCAGGCTCTTTAATTTTCTTGATCTTTTAAGTATAGACTTGAATTCAAAAGCTTGAAAAGTCATGATTATCTTATTATCGTCTGTTTGTAAAATACAGTTCTTGGTGAATTAATAATTGACTTTTGAATTTGCTAATTCACTTATTTTACTTCGGTGGTTGTTTTGGTGTACCTACCTTTATTGTTATGTTTAGGGTTCCGTTTTGAGATCAAAAAATGTATAAGTCTTACATTATATATACCGTTTTCATAGGATAACTTCATTGTCTGTATGTTCGTACCTGTGTGCATATATCTGTAGATTAAGACTAGAAAGATTAAAATTAAAATTAAAATATTCTCTACGTCGTGAAAAATCGAGTTTCTAAGTCCACGTGATCAACAGAAAAAACCTTTGTCTTAAAGTGTATTTTCATACAAAGATTCATCATCATCATCATCCCAGCCTATATACGTCCCACTGCAGGGCACAGGCCTCCCCTCAGAATGAGAGGGATTGGGCAGTAGTACCCACGCGGGCCCAGTGCGGATCGGTAACTTCACACACACCATTGAATACAAAGATTGCAGGTATCAAATCTATACATAAGTTTCATTTGACCTGTTGAATGGTGCATTAATTAATGCTAATGGAAATCAAAAACATTAAGTTACACAGGATATTTTCTGTTGCCCTAAAGTTATAAAATTTGACACTCACAACATAAATTAAGGGGAAAAAAGAAAAAACGACAGCTTTCCGTGTCTAATGCTAATAACAGGTCTTCTTCGCTGACCGCTCAAAAATTATTAACACTTATTTTTGGCTTATTCAAGTTAGCTACAGATCATTTGGTGCGCAAGTACGTTTCGTAATTGACCGGTTTTTTAATGAGAAAATAATTGAGCGCAAAAGTAAGAAAGTAAATTACTTACATTAATTTGTTAACGAAAGGAAACTCTTACTTACAACGGACATTAAACAGGAAACAAAAGAAGCGAGAACCATGAATATTAACAATGATTCATATCTTTAAAACGTTACTAAAAACAAAACAGTAATTTTGATCCTTATAAATTCTTTCTTATCTACTTCAATGTGAGCAATTTACGCTTTTTTGGGCATTTTACTACTTTCCTTGCAATTTCAAATTTAGTTTAATTTAAGATTTAAGTTAAGACTCTGAGTTAAAAATACAAAAATTCGATTACATTGCCGTTCTTTAAAAATTAACGAGATACTGATATATTTTTTGAAGGTTGATTGAGTACCTAGGTAATGATTTCAAATAGCCATTTAAAAATAAACCAATAATATATTGAGAATGTTATCATTTAAGATTTTTTAAACAATTTATCACGCAGACCTTGGTATCTATTTTAGTACTAGTATGCATAAAACGTGTAACTGATACTACTTACGTTAAGTAGTAAGATATAGTTTAACTAAGTACTTTCAAAACAATCTAGTTAACTTAACTTGGTACCAACGGCGAGATATTTAATACACATTGTAAATTAGATTACGGGTATGAGATATACCTAGTGCCATCCACGAAGACGCGTGATTTTGTCAAAATTAGACATTAATGACATTGTTATAAGAACCACTGCACGCGTCAATGACTCTACCTATAAATAAATTTCCCGAGATAATGTCCAGGGGACGTCATGCCCTGCTAATGATTTTACTACAAGTAAGTAATAAAAAATCCTAGAAAGTTTCATAATTTAATTTGAATATTCATTATTACGCATTTTATTGTTATACAAATAAGAACCCAAGTTAAATACAGAACTTTTACTGAAGTAAACCGTCCAGATTAGTTAGATGCCAAGAATACAGAAAATTTCTTTTCTTTTTACCTGAAGCACATTTTCCCCTGTAAGCAATCGTAAGCTGTTGTCGTATGCGACACGCCTCCCTCCGGAGCGCGCATTCACTGGGGTAGTCTTTATAGTCCGACCCGCAGAGTGCAGAGCCCGACCTCACAATCAGTTCACAAGGCGGGCCGCATCTGCAGACGGGTGCGCGAGCCTCGTTGAGTTGGCAAACGCCACCATCCGCGCACTCATGCTCCGCGCAGGGATCTTAAACAAAAGTAAAGGTATAAAGCATCAAGATTTAATTATGACTTTGCAATACACGATTCTCTTATACTTCTTTCTATAATACTCGATGAAAAAATTGGTTTTCAGAATTATGGTTTCAAAATCACCAAGATTCCCTTTAAAACCGATGTGATAAGCGGCCTTTATGAATTTTTCATTGACTAGGTCTGATGAAACACTTTTGTATCGACTGTATAAATTCTAACGGTTGTCAGCTAAAACGTTCCGCGATTATTGCGAGCTGTCACATTTTTTCCGTCGAAAACAGGGTGATCGGTAATTTTGCGAACACTTGCTAATGCCGACCGTTCCTTACGCAGCGGAGTGATGACACGTAAAAAATCCGAATGACAGTGCGGGCCAAAAAGGGAAAAGGGGTCTATATCTAGAAGGGAGGCAAAGTCCAAGCCGAAACAAGACGTAATTGAATAAAAGCACAAAAGCGAGCTAGTAAAGTAAACAGAACCTCACAAAGGACGTCGGAATGTGCGGGCATTCGGTCTTGAACAAATTTAGTTCAGATCGAATGCTCTGGGACAAGGTCTGTGAAAAGGGTTGGCGATTGTACGTTGTTGATGAAATGAAGCAGATTAAATTGCTTTTATGAAAAACTCATAGGAATTCGGATGTTTCGTTACGAAAACAACTTTAGGAAGTTTGCTTTTATGGGAGCCCCTTACCGGCTACATTAATGCCTCACGCATCTGTCTACACGAATAATACTTTTGTTTGACTTGGTTGTTTAGGACAGACCTAAGACATTTAATAGTCACAAGGGAGCAAAATGGTGAATTTACGGCGAGGGCGTACATTGAATCCAGAATGTAGCGAAGGATTCTACAATAGAATCCTGAGCGTAGCGAGGGATTCTGAAGTAGAATCCTAAGCGTAATAAGAGATTCAAGTGTTAACGCCCAAGATGAAAATAATTTTGCTCCCGAGTGGCTCATACATCTTTTCACACCAAGGAATTTGAAAAAAAAAAAACTAAATATTATTAAAGAACAACCAGCATAGAAAATGGCGTGGCTTTACAATTATCAACTTCAAAAAATTGCATTTGCAATAAAACACTGAGAAAAGCCTTGAACAGAAAAGTTGCACTGCTCCCTCTCGTCAGGGAGGAAAAGTTACTTTTCTGAAGGAGAGGTGTGAAAAATATTTTTCTGAAGGCTGTTACTGTTTTTATTAAATACATAACGAATCAAGTGCTCTTTTTCATAAAATATAAGTAGTCTTTTCTACACACGCCACTAATGACGTAAGATATTACGGACGTCAAAAACATAACACTACAGCAAAGATGAAAAATAATAAATATGAATGTCACGTAAAATGCTTCTTTCAATAAGACACGCACGTCAGAAGGAGTGTCGCGTCACCTTTTCATGCACGTTTCCTACCTAGCCCGATTACATTCCGACATTGCCGCGTCATCCGACAAACGAAATGAAATATTGACCGCGTATTGTTAACCTTCACCTAATAAAGCTGACCTTTACAAATTATTTTCAAGCCACGGAACACCCTCTCCAACTCATTAGGTAGGAGGTAATTTTCCTCATTCGTAATAATTAATTTCCCTCATTAAAATTAGCCGGGTATCGCGAGGCTGTGTCACTGTTTGCACAGAAAATTGTTTCTTCAAATAGAAGCTTTTTAAAAACTTAATTTGTACCTCGAGAATGCTTCCACTTGAAGACTGCTTTATTACTTTATTGTTCCTTATTCGAGAGTAATATCTGGTAGCTATTATAAAAATAATTTTAAAACTTGTAAACATAATTAATAAAACAAGTGTTTATTTTTTTTGTTTGGTGGATTATTTTACCTGCGTAAATAAGTAGGTATGTATCTAAATATTACTGATATTTATCCTCCTAACGCCCAGTCCTTTATAAAGGACTTATTGTAATTTTAACATTAAACTCTATCATAAATGACATTGTTTTATGTTAATAAATCAAAAATTTTACTTGGGCGTTAGGAGGTTAAAATGATTACAATTAAAAAAAATATATATATTTTCTCTACCAATCTATTTATTAAAATGTACAGAATGTGAATCTAATTTAAGAAATACAGCAATTTAAATTTAAGTTTTCCAAATATTATCCTCACGTACTTATATTATTCATTGAAATACCCCTGGTGTTGCAGATGTTTATGGGCGGTGGTGATCTCTTACCATCAGGAGACCCACTTGCTCATTTTCCATCCAGTCGAATACAAAAATAAATAAAAAAAACTTAACGCTTTTAAATCTCAATTAAAATTCGTCACTGCTTTGAAAAAATCTCATATCGTAGTCCTTACATTTCATTTGAACAACACAAAGCTTTTAAGAAAATTTTAACCGTTATCTAAAATAACTGTGTTGCTTTACTCACCGCATTTTCCATGGTATTTAACAGTGATGTTTAACTGGTTGTCACAGGCATGTTTGTCCAAGTGGCACACTGAAGAGTATTCTTTGCCGTCTGTGCCACAAACTGTTTTCCTCCTCTGACAACTCCGTGGACACCGGCATTCAGCTTGGCCATAATTGACCACACATCGTGACCCCGAGGGACAGGTCACGCCAGTACAAGGATCCCCTGCCTCTGTTAAAAATAAATTAGTATTAATAACTAGTCTATTTTTATTGGCCGCTACGCGTTTGCTACGCCACGTTAACTCCCCTCTACGGCGTAGCACCAGAGCGCAGCGTTCATCGTTTATGAAGTATTTAAATAGAAAAAAAGGAACATGAAAAGTTGAATAAAAATAACATTATAAATAGTACAGTAGTAGTGTAGCTAGTTATAAAATACTTAGAAAACTATATATTATACTTAATAATACCTTTTTTTGCTTTAGGTTTAAAAGCATGGTGGCGCCTGTTTCTCTTTTTAACCGACGAAAAAAAACGGAGGTTCTCAAGTCGACGCGTATATTATTTAATTGTTTTTTTTTTGTATTTTTTATTATTATTTTTTATTTCATACCTTTCTTTTTTTTCTTATATTTGTCAAACTGCGCCTTAATTGAACCTACATAATATACCTAAGTATTTTGGCCAAAGGTTAAGAGTGAGGACGGCTGTGAGGTTTCCACACGAGATGACGTTGCCGGCTAGCCCTCAGGGTGCAGGTTCCACTCAGGTGCAGTTTGACAAGCACAAGAAAAAAAGGAAAAGTTCAAAATAAAATCCATACTAATATTATAAATGCGAAAGTGTGTGTGTGTTTGTATGTTTGTTCGTCTTTCACGTCGAAATGGAGCGACGGATCGACTTAATTTTTGACATAGAAATAGTTTATGGGCCAGATAGTGACATAGGCTACTTTTTATCCCGGAAAAATAAACAGTTCCCGAGGGAACAACGCGCAATAACAATGCATTAAACAATTAATCTAGGTAGACCGTCTTCTTGTTTGCCACATAAAAATGATATTCATAATAAAACAATAATAGTAAAATGGTAATAACAATAAAATAATTTTAATAACAGAATAAATAAATAAATAAATAAATATCACGGGACAATTCACACCAATTGACCTAGTCCCAAAGTAAGCTTAGCAAAGCTTGTGTTATGGGTACTAAGCAACGGATAAATATAACTATATAGATAGATACATACTTAAATACATATTAAACACCCAAGACCCGAGAACAAACATTCGTATTTTTCATACAAATATCTGCCCCGACACGGGAATCGAACCCGGGACCTCAAGCTTCGTAGACAGGTTCTCTAACCACTAGGCCATCTGGTCGTCAAATAATAATGATAATGATAATGAATGGTCGTAGAATAATAATGATATTAATTAAATAACAACAATAAAATAATATAAATAGAATCATAACAATAAAATAATAGTAATAAAATAATATTAAGAAAATAAAAAAATGAATCTTCAGAGGCTTTTTTACTTATAGAAACGCACAATTATTATATGAGTACTTTGTTGATCGAGTTAAACCATAGTTCAACCAGTTGTCACACTTCAGTTCAACTGGCCTTACTGTGTTACCACGTACAGGCGCCTTTGTACTTATGTCCGTCAACCGTTTTTGCATTTATGTAAATCTTATGAGAAATAAATATCTTAAACCATAACCAAATTCCACGCGGGCGAAGCCGCGGGCAAAAGATAGTAAATAATTTATAAATATTACAAAAAAAAACAATTCAAATAGAAACTATAAGGTGCCACCATGCTTTTAATAAACCTATGTAAAGCAGGAAATGGTTTCCAATATAAGAGACAAATTAAAATATTGTTGCACTCAAAAATTCAGACTGTTTATTCATTATCAAAAAAGTACAGGAGTCGACGATAAAGAGATTGTATAAAGAAGTTCACTATCGCTGTCACTAGTTTATCTTAGCCCTTATTTTCTCTAAGTAGGCATACATTTGACGAAATAAGCTGGCAGTATGAACTTTCAAGAAGGGTAATCGATAAGACTGCAACAGACAAATGAATGTAGTAACTGTAATTAATGAAACTTATTTAAGAGTTCTAACATTGTCGTATTTAATCGCAGAGCAAACCATGTATAAATCGTTTTGTTAAAAAGTGGCCTTAATTGAATCAACCACACGGGATTGTTACAAGCGACACTCACCACATTCACCCTCATGCTTGACGCGTAAGTTGAGCCGTCGTTCGCAGGCCTCCTTTCGTAGGTAGCAATGGTTGCGGTACGTGCGGCCTGCGGTAGAGCAGACGGCGGCCGCGGACGAGGGACAAGTGACTGGGCACGCGCAGTGAGCCCGACCGTCTCCAAGAGACACACATTCCGCGCCCCAGCGGCAGAATGTCTTTTCACACGCTTCTGTAAAATGGAAAACTGATAAATGTCACACCAACTTAATGTTCTGAACAAGAGCACACGCTTATATTTAACCGCACTTGAGACCAATGAAAAAGGATGATTATCTGTAACTTTACAGGTAATTTGAATCGTTTTCATTACTCTTAACCATAGCTTAGAAAAAAAATATGTATGGCCACGGACAACAAGCCAAGATTATTTCAGATTACAAGATTTTTGATAGACATACCGGTATCTAATTTTATGAAACTCCGCAAAGAATGACACAATTTCCAATTTTCTACCTGGGAAGTCCGGGTCGTGACTAAATTATTAAGAAGGACTAAAATATGATTTGAAAATCCGTTTTTGGCTTGGCATTGTGTTAGCCTGGGCTTCAGGGAATACCGATCTCGATCGCCTAGTTAAAATTCCAAGCAGATTGTTGGGCGTGAAGTCACACAGCGGTTTGGCAAAAGTTAATTCGCAATTTCTTCTCAATTCAAAGTTAGAAGTGGTGTCTGTAGACGAGTAAATGAAGCGTCTTTGTTATAGACATTACGTAGACGTACAAAAAAAATTTAAACATTCGGACTGCAGACCACTTTATCGTGCTTCGTAAAAAGAATGGAAAACGTTATCGATTCGAGTCACACAATAAGGCCCTGGACATAATGTATGTTCGATCCAGAACCATTTGCGTCGGGCAATTAGCCTCGGAATGGACATTGCCAAACAAATAACAATCGACAATACGAGTATTACACGGACGAAATAATTGAAATAATTGGCTGAAATTACTGTGGTTTTAAATAAAATATTACTTAAATATACCAAGGCTTTGGTCTTTATAGTTATCACTGACCCTCAATTTCAATTGATGTAGGATGCTTCATAAAAAACTCAATAACAATTGTTTACGAATATAAAAATCTATTTTCTGAATATGATGGTGGAAGAACGACTTTAGTAATTGGGTAAGGAAAGGGCTCATACTATATTCAACTCACCTCCGTCAAATTGTATCTGATCCTATCTATATATGGAATAAGTAACGAAGGGTTATCTTCTAAACAAGTTTCTCTTGCTTCGAGTTATTCAATATAATATGAAAAATTTCACATATAAAAACTTTTTTGGTGAAATAAAATTACTCAGTGGGAAGAAGCAGCAGTGCTTGCACTGTTGTGTTTCGGCGTGGAGAGAAAGACAGCCGGTGAAATTACTGGCACTTGAGGCATACCATCTTAGGCGTCTAGGTTGGCAACGCATCTGCAATACCCCTGGTGTTGCAGGTGTTGCAGATGTTTATGGGCGGTGGTGATCTCTTACCATCAGGAGACTTGCTCGTTTGCCATCCAGTCGAGAAAAAAAACTAGTTTGCAGGAAAGGGTAACTAACTCACAATAAGGATACAATAATAAGTACACGGTGCTTTTTTGAAAGACACTAATGGCAGTTGAAGAAAAAAAGCGATAGCACTGTATGTTTAAACGCTTCGAATATTTGTGATTTCGTTATAAATGCCTTGATGCGAAACATTAACCACTCGCAATGGAAGAAATGGCGACAAATTGTATTTATTATTACATTTGTCTTCGCTGAAAAAGAGGTCAGGCGTCAGGATTCAGCCGCGAACTCATTTCCTTGACTTTTATTTAAAGGCCGTAGACGAATCCGCTTAAAGAAAAGAAAGCAGTAGGAAATAACAATTTTGTAAGAGACAAATAAAATGTTAGAGCGCGCATCGCTGTAAGAGAAGCCCGAGATAAATGGAGACAGGAGGGGAGATAAAAATGATGGCGGATGCTTCGTGAATGGAAGAAAATTAGGAAATTCACCGCCGCGCTTTTTCAGGGCCGCTCGAGCTGTTTAAATTATATCTAAATATAAATTCGTACTTATGCGGGCCGAACATTCCAAAAGAGATAAGGGAGCAGCCGCCACACACGAGCGCTTATTAAATTCAATAAAGCTCACCAGCTACGGTTCTTTTATTTATACGGACGAACATTCCCAAATTAAACTTATATGTTATCCTAACGTCTAATAAATGTTCGTCATCTTTTCATTCAATTTTTTTATAAATAAAAGAAAGTGAATCACGAGTTACTAGCGTTCAATCACGTTTACAGAACAGAATACAAATGTAAAATAACAAGAAAAATGTGTTTACGAAAGCAACCGACACAAACTCGACACCCTGTAAGGGACGCAACATTTAATTCACGCAACTAAAATCGCGACATGACGGATGTCAGGAGAAATAAGCCAAAAATAATAATAACACAACAACTGTATAGAAGGCGTCGAGTTTGCCCACGTAATGCGGGACGCGTCCTTGTGAGGCTCAGGACAAAGCAATTTTGTTGGCTCAAGACACCAGAGTTGGCATGTCACCCGCACCGCACACATGTGAACCGTTGATAAGATTCGTTTGTTTTACTACTGCTTCATGTATATAATTACGTACGGTTACATACTTAATTATTTACTACAGAAGAAAAAATATATCAGCATAAAAATCAATTAGGTTCAATAGCTGAGCAGGTATGTGTGTATCATAGGTGATACACAGGTGTGTATATTATTCTTGAAATCACCTTGTCTTATTCAGAATAAAATACAAATTACCTATACACCCAACAATATTTAACTTTTATCAAATACAAGGCTGTGAATCCACGGGCGTAGCTTGATGACCATATACCATTTCATGTAGTTGAAATATTTGATGTTCGACTTATTGAAGAAGTGAACTTTACAGGGTTACTTTTAATTCTATTCGTCATGCATTAGGTGAGGTGAGGTTTATATTATTAAACAATCATAGAAAGTTTACTTCTCAAGTAATTCGAATTATATCAAATGTTATAAGTAGGCACCTATCTATCATTACACAACCCCACCAAATAACTTGTGAGAGGTAGAGTTAAGCAGTGTAAGGACAAAAATAAGACAGCCGCGCTAAGTGAAGCTAGGAAATAAAAATAACTCATTGTTGAATTTTATTATCCTAGCAAATCGTTAAGTTTAATTACCCTATGTAGCAAAGCAGGATGAAAAGGCGAAAGAAATATATTATTTGCGCAAATCGGAAAAACTCAAATAAATAAACCCAAAAATAGGTGCTTAATTTAATCTTAGCCGTGAATAGCCGAGTGTTTTAGTCTATGGCCTATGGCCTCTCAAGTATAGGATCGTGGGTTCAATCTCGGACTCAAACTTCTGAGTTTTTAAAAATTACATTTGAAATTTAGCATGACCCTGAAGGTGAATGAAAACATTGTCCAGGTTTTCGCATACAACTGGGAAGAAATGTGTGTGTGATGTTCCTAATCTGCATTGGGCTCTCGTTGGAACTACGGCTCAAGCCCTCTCGCTTTGACAGGAGGCTCTTGCCCTGAAGTGGGACGTATACAGGCCGAGATTATGATGATGATGTAATCTTAAATATTAACCGTCCTACTTATTATTACAAGTGTATACGTTTGTAAAAATATTTGAATGTTTGTTACGCAATCATGCTATACCTAATAACTTCTGTAGCAATTTAACGCATTCACTATATGCGTTTTAGGAACTTCACCTAGTGCCGCTGTCATAATTATCCACACATCTTGTAACGCACATGTGCGTCGGTGGCACCTGTGGAAGTCAGGTGGCGGTAAATGCGTTAAAGGGAAATGAGTATAGTTTAAGCCCCGAGGTAGAACTTAAGATAAATTGTTTTATCCTGCAAAATTGTATAATTCCCGCCATAAATTGATATACGAATTCTTCGCAGACGAAACCGCTGGCAACAGCCTGTTATTAAAATATTGAATGTAAAAAAGTGCTAGATGCTCGCCCTAACGCAGAAACCAAAAGTACCTATATAGATACAACTAAACTAAATTTTATTATGGCCCCTGTGGCATGGTGCCCAGAAAGCTGGCGGCATTATCCCGGTGAATTACAATGCTTATTCGTAAGCGTCAGAACCCCTGGACCAATGGAGATATTTGATGTCTAGAAAATACCAAAATCTATTACCGTTTTGCTACTATTTGATATCTAACTTCAAATAATTAGTACCTCGATATATATTTCGAAATTTTATCCCGATGCCGTGGGAATATCGGAATATCGGGATAAAAGTAGTCTATGTGTTATTTTAGATGTCCACTATCACACACACACACACATACACATACATTACTCACAAACATTCGTATTATTTACTGTTTAATGTATTTACTGAATGAGGGAATGTAACTTGCTTACCCTCTGGAGCGGGGGGTCTCGGTTGATAGTGTAAATCTGAAACAAACAAAATAAATCAACTATGCATTTCTTTTTGAATTCCATTATTAACGATTCAAGTTAAGATTAAGTGGGAGTGAAGCTTATATTCAACTGCGTTGAATATCAGATTTTATCATATATATAACAGCTTAGCACTCACTAATATATTTGCAAACAATTATTATCAATTTGATAACAACAGCAATAAATATTAGGTTGAAACATTTACGAGGACCATGTTAGCTGGTAAGTATGTTAGCCATAAATTGTGGTTTTTCCACACAGTAGTTTTGAATCCAGTCATTATTGTTATGTGGTCAATCCGGCAATGTAATTAATGCAGCTAATTATAAAACCAAACCTAACCCGCAATTTTGATCGTGGTTTCACTAATTCGTATTAGTTTCACACTGCGAGTGCTGTATATTATACATTTCTAATTGCTGGGCTTCCATCCCATCCCAGCCTATATACGTCCCAATGCTGGGCACAGGCCTCCTCTAAGAACAAGAAGGCTAGGGCCATAGTTCCCACGCGGACCCAGTGCGGATTGGGAACTTGACACGCACCACTGAATTGCTTCGCAGGTTTGCGCAGGTTTCTTCACGATGTTTTCCTCGTGGTAAATTTCAAATGCAATTCCGCACATGAATTTGGAAAAACTCAGAGGTGCGAGCCGGGGTTTGAACCCACGTCCCTCTGCTTGAGAGGCGATAGGTCAAACCACTAGGTCACTACGGCATTGCTGGGCTTAGAGACGTCAATTAACTTTAATGTTCCTTAAACCATTTTTACACGGTTGAAGTATCATTATAATTATTATTAATGAAAGAATTAGTCATGCAACTAATTACTTTTTGAATGAATTACCTTTCACCCTCTTGATGTCTTTTAACGAAATAAAATAATAACTCGATGAGGTATAACGTAGAGGAACAAAAAACGATCGGAAGGTGATAAGTTTTTTATGCGTTATTTTTGACATACCTAATAAGTGGCCAGTGCTAAATCTATCATAGTAAAAAGATTACCATAAACATTTAAACAATTTTTGGTTATAATATTTCTAGCCAGGTGTCAGTCATGTATACAAGGTGTTAATTAAATAACTGACAACCAGAACTAAAGTAGTTTGCTTAGAATCGAGAGTAGAATCGATAACACTATGTTTTAAATTAGGTTGTGTTTGTGTTCTGAAATCCCTTTTTAGGGTTCCGTAGCCAAAATGGCAAAAACGGAACCCTTATAGTTTCGCCATGTCTGTCTGTCTGTCTGTCTGTCCGTCTGTCCGTCCGTCCGCGGCTTTGCTCAGGGACTATCAATGCTAAAAATCTGTAATTTTTCACGGATATACAGGGTGTCCCAGAAGTACCACGTCACAGTGACACCAGAGGTAGGCCAGCTCAAGAGGAACCTAACCACCCTAACATGACCCCAGTAAAAGTTGGACGGTTTTCGAGTTATTACCGAAATAAAGATTTTTGGGGATACTCCCCTTTGTCTTGACATTTTTAGTACCAGCATCGACTTGAAAAGCTTTTAATAACAGTTTTTTATGTGTATCGAATCGTGAATAGTTACTTCAGAAGTGCAGTGTGTTATTTTGTCAGTAACTACCGTAAAATGCTGAAAAAAACTTAATTAATCTTGATTTAAGTTGTCTCAAAAATAAAAAATTTCAACTTTAACCATCTGCCATGAAAAAAATTTACTAGAAACGAAACAAACAAATAACGCCAATAAGTTAGACATGTTATGCAGATTCAGAAATGGTATGACACATGTATCTCACTCCAAAAACATTAGACATTCTTATCACTTTAGCGAAGCCCTATCGAACCAACTTAAAACTTGAACTCCGAAAGCAGTCCCTGCTAAGTGGTACAAAAATGCTGTGTATAGCGATAGCTCATCTATTATCTGATACAAACATTTTGCCAAATGCACGAAGGTTAAATATTAATATTTGTCTCCCTTTTCAAGGCTAGGACCGGATCCTAAAGAACCGGATATAACCTAACCAAAAAAAAGTTGGAAAATCCCCAACTTTGTCACTTCAAAGTTCAATATTTCAAAAGCGGCTGAAACGATTTTGATAGAATATGTCTTAAAACCATCGCTAAAAAACCTGCTTTCAAATAATAAAAAAACGCATTCAAATCCGTTTACGCGTTTAAGAGCTACGGTACCACAGACAGACAGACATAGAGGTCAAACTTATAACACCCTTCTTTTTGCGTGGGTGGTTAAAAACAGGTTTATCTTTCATTTATTTATTGGAATGTTAAAACTTTCCCCCATGGACTCTGATGCACAAAAAACATCGTTTAATCAAATTTCGGCTCAATTTTCGTAAACTGACTTCCGATATGGTACGGGCCGCGTCGAATACTCGTTGCCGCAATCCTTCTTCAGAGCGTATTGGTTTCGCGTAAAATTTGTCTTTTAAACATCCCCAATAAAAAAAAAGTAGTGGGTTTAGATCCGGGGAACGCGGTGGCCATAAAATTGATCCCAATCGACCAATCCATCTCTCAGGGAATGTTTCGCTGAGGTGCTCACGGACTAGCCGAGCGTAATGTGCCAAGAAACCATCTTGTTGGTACCACGTGGTTCGTGTCAGTGCCAACGGTACATCTTCTAATAAACCAGGCAGGTCGTTTTGCAAAACTGTAAATAGTTTCTACCATTAAGAATAGGAGGCAACTCGACCGGTCCCACAATTTGTCCATTAAGAATTCCAGTCCACAAATTAATTTTGAATTAGTATTGGGACCGATCTTCTCGTTCTTCATGTGTCTGTGTTGGTTTTCTGTCTGCCAGCTATGGACGTTATGTAAATTGAAATATCCATCCCTTTTGCAAGCCGATTCTTCAGTCCACAATATTTCATTGAAATAAATCGGGTTTTAGAATATTTTAATAGGCTTACGTTTGGCCTCAATCTCCCTTGATGAAAGGCGAAGATGAGGCTTAAGATGGTACACGTTTGTCTAGAAGGTGTCTGTTCACTTTGACCTTAAAGATGTCCAGATTATAGCGTTAACCAAATAATATATCTAACGTTTTAAACTTTCGTGATTTTCATTCATATTCATAATACCACCGACGGGACTTATCACGCTTACACACACGAGTAATATTTACCTCGACGTTTCGGCAACATTACAGTGGCCGTGGTCACGAGTAGACTGAAGTGTGGGGTGTCAAGTCTGCTAGCAGCGCGAGTCCTTCGAACTACCCTGTATTTTTGCAGTGTGGAGGAGGAGGAACTGAATGAACACACATTTCTAGTATAAACGTAGCTATCATAAGGTCGCGGGTGAGCAAAGTAGGTGATTGTTTCAGTTCATTAATATGAACCTCGGCAAAGTAACGCCTGATTCAATAAATTAGTAGGTAATGTAACATGTTTTTACTTAACAGTGACGGCTTGCGGCATCAGCAAAGTGATAAGAATGCCTAATGTTATTTCAGTAAGATACATGTGTCATACCATTTCTGAATCTGCATAACATGTCTAATTTATTGGCGTTATTTGTTTGTTTTGTTTCTAGTATTTTTTTTCATGGCAGATGGTTAAAGTTGAAATTCTTATTTTTGAGACAACTTAAATCAAGATTAATAAAGTTTTTATCAGCATTTTACGGTAGTTACTGACAAAATAACACACTGCACTTCTGAAGTAACTATTCACGATTCGATACACATAAAAAACTGTTATTAAAAGCTTTCCAAGTCGATGCTGGTACTAAAAATGTCAAGACAAAGGGGAGTATCCCCAAAAATCTTTATTTCGGTAATAACTCGAAAACCGTGCAACTTTTACTGGGGTCATGTTAGGGTGGTTAGGTTCCTCTTGAGCTGGCCTACCTCTGGTGTCACTGTGACGTGGTACTTCTGGGACACCCTGTATATGTAAACTATGCCGACACAATGGTACAAAAAAAAATTTTTGTAGGGTACCTCTCTTAGACGTAAAGTGGGGATGATTTTTTTTTCTCATCCTACCCTATAATGTGGAGTATCGTTGGATAGGTCTTTTAAAACCATTAGGGGTTTTAAGACGACTTTTCGTTTCAGTGATTTGTTTGCGAAATATTCAACTTTAAAGTGCAAATTTTCATTAAAAATCGAGCGTCTCAACCCCCCCCCCCTTCCCCCCTAAAATCTAACCGGTGGGTGGAAATCAAATCAAACTCAAGGAAAACTATAACGGTTAAGTTTGCTTGAGAATTATTAGTAGTTTAAGAGTTAATAGCAGCTAAGGTATAAAATATACCTAAACTATGGAGGATTCAGTATAAAATACGAAATCCTTAGAAAAATATTACTTAATTTTTTTGTAATGGCTACGGAACCCTATTTTGGGCGTGTCCGACACGCTCTTGGCGTGTTTTTTATTTTACCCAGTCTAAAAGTTACGACTGCAACAAGCGCCAATTAAATATTTTAGCGAGGTTGCATATTATTTTGATAATTTAATACTGTCCGTTTTGCTGTCAATGTGTGATTTGCTTCTAAAAACATCAAAGCGCAACTGACAAAGCAAATTATGAGTGTAGAGTTAGGATGCAGAATTACTGACTTAGCAAAAAATACGAATATCTTTTAAAATAATGAAGGTATTCAGAAATAGCAACTTACTTAAAACGAAAATATATTTTTGGGGCGTCTGCGCTTTTCAGTTATTTAATTAACACCTTGTATATATTTGTATTTATACAAATATATATATAATATATATATATAGTATTAGGGAGAATTAATCTGTGCTAGTCTCTATGCTCGATAGAAAAGCATAACTGATTTACAGGAATACAACTTCTGCGCTTATGTAAATATATAGTAGATGTGTCTGGTGTATATTAACAACGAGAAATCCTTTTTAGGGTTCCGTAGTCAACTAGTAACCCTTAAAGTTTCTCCATGTCTGTCCGTATGTCTGTCCGCGGCTAAGCTCAGAGACCGTTAGTATTAGAAAACTGTTATTTGGCATGAATATACATATATATCTGTCACGCTGAAAAATTGGTAAAATAAAAAAAAAAAAAAAAATTGGGTACATACCTCCCATAAACGTAAAGTGGGGATGTTTTTTTTTTCACTTTCACCCTATGATGTGGCCTTAGATGTGGAGTATCGTTGAATAGGTATTAGAAAATGAATAGGGGTTTGCAAGAACCATTTTTTGATAAAGTGAATATTTTCGGGGATATTCACTCCGAAAGTTCAAAAAAATGTGTCGCCCTCCCCGTCTAACTTTTGAACCGCACGTCTAAAAAATATTAAATAAATCGCGGAAGTTATGCTTCATAAAACATTTCTAGGAAAATTATTTTCTACTTAACCAGTTGAGCAGTTTTTAAGTTTTTGTAAGAAATGATTTTTAAACCCCACCCGACCCGTGGTCCAACTATAGTTTATCCAACTGCTTTCCTCTTTCTGGGTATTTTGCCCTTCGGGCATTTTCGTAATAAAGTATAATATTTATATAAATAAATATAAATATAATTGAACAAATTAGTTGGACCACGGGTACGTCACTTTCTAAACTAAGCTTGTAATTTAACCGTCACTGCGTGCATTTTTTTCTTAAAGTACCTATAATATCACGCTAAAAGTACCTTCTTTGAAATAAAAAATATATATATTGCTGTTAAGTTTTTTTTCTAAAAAGGTCTCTAATCAAGGGCTAAGTGCCAACATTTTTCAGCTTCATTTCCCAAAAACTGCACCCGACCCCCGCGTAGCTGGGGCGGCGGGGCGCGTCAACGTAGAGTAAATGCATTTTAACCGACTTCAAAAAAGGAGGAGGTTCTATGTTCCAATGTTTGTATTTTTTTTTATGTATGTTCACCGATTACTCAGTCAATTGTAGACTGATTTTCAAAATTATTTTTAATCGAAAGGGTATTCTTCTGAGGTGGTCCCATTGTCACCAAGTCAAGATCTGATGATGGGATCCTAGGGAAATCGAGGGCAAACCTCAAATTTTATAGCACGCCTATGGCGATTTTAGCATTTACATTCAGAAAGTATCATTTGGTAACCTGGACCTGATGAAGAAAACCGTGATGACCAATGGAACTCGTCTATAAACGATCATGATTAATATACCTAGATAAGCGACTAAGAAGAAGCTTTAAGTTAATGATTCTTTCGAACTGATCTGATACTGAAGCCAGAAGGTAGGCAACGGAACTCTGTTATAAAACAAAGCAACTTAGTCGTGTTTGGGCTTAATGGAATCGTTGTGAGATGTACTTTGGCTACGAATCACTAAAAAGTGAGAAATAAAGAAAAAATTTAACAAAAAGTAAAACCGACTCCACAAAAATAAAAATAAATAACAAAAAATGGAACGGACTACGACTACTATGGAGGGATTGAAACCCATAAGTATGTAAAAGAGGTAGATGACTATTGTCCCACTCCTTCTGTCTCGTTCTGAGGCACCGACTTCGAGCTAGTACGTACCTAGAAAGGGTTTTGTAGTTTTTTTTTTTATTTTAATTTTTTTATTTTTTTGGAGTCGGTTTTACTTTTTTGTTAAAAGTTTTCTTTATTTGGTTATATTGATATTTTTAATTCGCATAAGTTCGTATTCGATAAGTTTTTGAATGGAATGTCCGATTTGAATAATTCAAAAAATTATTTACAGCTATTAAACCCGTCTTGAATACATTTTATTTAGATAAGGATTAAAACAAAGGTATGGATAACATGGTCTGATTTTAGTGGGCATTTTTGTCAACTTTTAAAATGTAAAAAAGTAGTTATAGTGACATAACTACAATAGTTGGACATATGGTATTGCAAATGGTATGGAACATTTTTTTGTTCTATCATCAATAGCTTCCACAGCGCATGCGATGAAAGATGTTTTATCGCAACTTTTTTTACATTGAGTTACATTATTGAAGTTTTAGTACGGAACCCTTTTTTCTGATAATAAATATAGCCTATGGCACTTTGGAATAATAGCATTATAATAGTGAAAAAATAATAATTGGTCTAGTAGTTTTGAGTTAATTTGTAAGAAACATCGAAAAATACAAAAATACAAAAACCCAAATCTTTCCTCTTTATAATATTATACTATATATACTATTAGTATAGATTTTTTTTACATATTGATACATTATTTTATATCGTAGAACATTTTTTTGTTCTATCATCAATAGTTTCCAAAGCGCATGCAATGAAAGATGTCTTATGGCAACTTTTTTTACACTGAGTTACATTATTGTAGTTTTAGTGCGGAACCTTAACTTTTCTGTTAATAAATATAGCCTATGTCACATTTGAATAATTTAGCATTCTAATAGTGAAAGAATTTTTGAAATCGGTCCCGTAGTTTTTGAGTTAATTCGTAACAAACATCCAAAAATCCAAATCTTTCCTCTTTATAATATTAGTATAGATTAGTATTATAGACTTGATGAATGACGATCGGGTAACTAACTGATTAGGGCCCCGGACGTTATTGTGTAACGCTTTTGAAATCACGATCGTTTTCATAACTTTTTTCTGTCGGTATGGGATGAGGGCAGAAAGGGATAGAGATTGCGATCACGAGCGTCCGCGCGTCATGCGAGACTAGAGAACTTGGATTTGAACCCCGGTCCGGGCCAAACCTTATACAACCGATATTCTGGATGTTTGTATAGTAGTCCCGAAATAAGCAAAGTTTTTCTCATTATTAGAAACGGTTAAATATTTGAATATCGAAAATTAAAATACCCACGGTTAAAATGTCGATGTTCAAAATGTCGAAAATTAAAATATCGATTGTATCACAATATCGAAAGTTGTTATACCTATGGTCAAAATGTCTAACATTGAAATATCGATTGATTAAAATATCGAATGAGTAAAAATATCGATAGCCAATATATTATCGAAGTTGTAAATGTCAACATATTTGAATGTCAAACATTTTAAATATCGTACATACAAATCTGCTTTATTTATTGCTCCTTTCTCTTAATAGCATTTATTTTACATAATCTAGTCATTTTTAGCACTCGCCGGCCGCTAACGCGGCACGCTCGGTTCGCTCGCTCGGCTCGTGCGTTGTTGTGATTATAATTCTAACCTGACCGAAACAAATATTTTTGGTAATTCATGTTCAATAGTTTAGGTTAGGTTAGTATTGCGTCAAGGCACGAAGCGCCTCAACTGAGCGGAATAGGAGCTCCGCGAAGCGGAGCTCCGTCTATCCTGTCACGTGAAAGTTCATACATAGGATATTTCGATGTCACTTTTGTAGATAAATATATTTTCGATATATTGGACGTAGGTTATCTAACCATTCGACAATATAAACTTTCGTTATTTTAATTTTCGATATTTCGATACAGTCGATATTTTAATTTTCGATATTTTGAACATCGACATTTTACCCGTAGGTATATTAACTTTCGATATTCAAATATGTAACCGTTTATCTCATTATTAGAAATACTTTCATTAACCGTGATATTTTTTATTCAACTGGCTTATACCCGACAATTTCTCCCCGCGAAAGATCAAAAAATTTACTACTTTCTTAACTCGGGATTTTTTTTTAATCCTTAGGGCACCTTAATGGTACCATTTCAAGTCTCTTGCTCCAGTCGTTGAGCACAGCGCGTTGCTTGTCTGTCAGCAATACAGGATGTAAAGAAGCAAAATTGTAGGAAGAGCAACATCTTTTGTTCGTACACGAACCTTTGTATGTAACCAACTATTCTTTATTTCAAAGAATGGATCAGATCACGTAGCACGAGCATTATCTCTTTTGGCCATTGTCCGTCTATTTATTGGTATCAAAAGTATTAATCGAACGTAAAAGAAAGTCTCTATTACTTGGTTCACGTCTCAGTTGCATCTGAAGATATTCGGATACATTCTGAAAGTAGGATATATTTAAGCACCATTCAATACTTACTGATATTAAATTTGACTTACTGAATGTAAAATAAATCGACGCCGCTAAAACGGTTTTTCTATTTTGCTCGTGGTAAAACGTGAATGTAACTATTTTGAATGTAACTATTTAAAATTTTATGTAACTCTTTGAATCTGTATGATATGATCCCCTATACGCGAATTCAACTCGAACGTGGCCGGTTTTTTCATAGCACAAGTTGCGCACACTACTTACGCATTAACTATGTAGGCATATTCTCTTAATTTGAAAGCAAACACAAAAACATTGTATATTTTGGACTAATATTTCGGCCCACGTTGGCAAATCTGAATCTCCCAAGCTCATTGCTAACTAAATGATGTTGTTTTATCATTACAAGACGTTGTAAACGGGTGTCTACTTTGTTCTTGCATGACCGTCACTCTTTATTTACGTTAATTAAACCTTGTTTGCTGAACTAAGCAAGTTAATTTACTGAAGCACTTGTACGTGTACATAAATATGTCTAGGCTCCTGTAGGGAAAACATCTTTAACATAATGTTAAATACCTATTATTCGTGATTAGGATAGGAAGTTGTAACAATACGTATGCCAAACTAGAAACAGTCTAAAGTAATAAGGAAAGCAATTGCTACTGAAAATAAGTAAAAGGGGACAATATTACCACGGAGTTAGAAAGTGGGGAGCAACGCCAGGCTGCATAGGGAGACCGTTGAAAGTTGAAAAGCTTTTTGTCGGGTTTCGTATAATGGCATCCAGCAATTTGCCCAAAGTATTATCTATTCCAAAATTGCCCAGCCGATTGAGCCAGCATTTCCGCCTGTAAAATGAGTTTCCGCGTTACAAATTGGGAAGCTCGATTTGCGTTTAAATTCTAAATTACAAGCTCATCGCTCTAGTCGCAGTGAATCCACGGAACGCATGACTGTACTAGCTAAACGTACATTGGTGAGTTTTTTACTAGTGTAATTAATTTCACCGCGGGCTTAGCGGCAGGCGACTGGCTCCACGAGTCACGATCAACTTTATCTTTTGAAGCGGAACGAGAATAGCTAATCGATTAATTTTCACGCCGTTTGAACAGAAAATCCTTATCCGGAATGCAGGGTCGAAAATTCACTGGCCCTGATATTTGAAACTGACTCCAATTTGTTTCTGGATTTTACGAACTAGAAAAATCTAGTTTAAAGCAGCGGTGACGTTGATTGATTTCCTGATTGGTTTATTTAGTTGTGCCAAGATTAACTATTATTTAAACTTCATCATCATCATCCCAGCCTATATACGTCCCACTGCTGGGCACAGGCCTCCTCTCAGAACAAGAGGGCTTGGGCTATAGTTCCCACGCGAGCCCAGTGCGGATTGGGAACTTCACACGCACCATTGAATTGCTTCGCAGGTTTGTGCAGGTTATTTTAACTTAAATGAGCTTAAATTGTATTCTACGTACAAAACATTAATGATGGCATAAAAGCCATTAGAGTATTGGTTAAACCGAGTCTAAAGAAGATCACGGGTCAATGGTTCCCAATTAGGGTGCGGCCTTACTCATCCAATTAGACGTCTTATTTCCGTCTTATTTCGTACGGCTTATATCGTATCTGACAAATTCAATTTAAAAAACAACAACTTATAAATCGGCAGTTGGTATCACATTTCCAATATGGCGTCGTAAATAGTCGCAATTTCCAACGAGCATTTCAATCAGGGAATCCGTGATTAACTTAGTGCTTACGCAACAGGAAACTAAGTAAAATCGATTCATACAATGAATCGAGTAGAAGCGGCCGTTACAGAGCCGCAACAAATTGAAATTGATACCATCGGCGAGCACGGCGACCGGATATTACGGGTGTCAAGCGCAATCACGCACTTGACCATAAGCGGCGGCCCTGGCCGTGTCTAACACTTTGTTAGCTCCAAGGCTCTGTCCCCTTCGTGAGTAATCTGTTGTGATCATTATCTGTGAAAGTTTTCCGAAGTACCTAAGGCCGAAGTTTTGCAAAAGATGTAACTCGACGCGTTACACGTCCAATCAAAACAATCGATGCCAAGTTTCCTTAGACTTAATAAAGAGATATCTACAGATCCGACACTCGGACTTTTTCCCTAACTTATTAATTGGCTTCGTTATAATTGATTGATTAGATAGAAATGGATAGAAATAGTAGAAGGAATCTTAAAAAAACCGGCCAAGTGCGAGTCGGGACACGCACAGTGTAGGGTTCCGTACCACTAAGATGCGGAATATAGTCCATATAGAATTTTGATCGACTATTACTCGTTAACTTAAAAAACACACTTAGCCGTGATTGTTTTTAAATTCGTGAAAGATAATTACCTATGTACATTTAATTTTTTTATATTTTTCAAGTCTGCAGGTTGTAAGGGGGCACATGTTTAACAAAAATTTGCAATTTAGAACTTAATATTTTCCGAACGATTTCCTAAATGTTATGCTTTCGAGAAAACTGTCCACTTTACCTGTAGAAGCATAGATATTTCTTTCGTATCTGAGTAAAAAAATAAAGCCGAAACCGAGTTAGCACTTTTTAAATTGGCTTGACAAACAAATGGAGCGTGACTTTGCTTTATAATTTCTGTGCCGATAAAAGACGATGTAATAACCAATAGTGTAGCCCGTATAAATTCTCGATTACTTTACAAAATTTATTACAATCGATTAATCCTAAGTCGTACGTGACATTTTTGTTAAAGCCACATCAACAAAGAATTTTTAGAAATAGTAGTTGAATTGGCCTGAATGAAAAAGCTGCTGTATGTAGTCGACAGTAAAAGGGTAATTTTTTCATAGTTCACAACAATTGGGCAACGTAGTTATAGGTCCTCAGCATACGGCATTACCTACTTAGTTTTGAATCTGGATATATAAAATCGTGTCAGTACTTAATCACGAAAAACTTTTTCACGAAAACTTTTTCACGAACGACTTTATCACGAAAAAACTTTATCACGAATGAACTTTATCACGAAAAGACCATATCACGGAAACTATTTCACGAAAACTTTTTCACGAACGGCTTTATCACGAAAACTAAATCACGAATAGACTATATCACGAATAGACTTTGTCACGAAAAAACTTTATCACGAAAACTATATCACGAATAGACTATCACGAATAGACTTTATCACGAAAAATGTTTGAAACTTCTTCACGCTAAAACGGCTAGATCGATTTGGATGAAATTTGGCAAAAAGTTAGTTTATGACCTGGATTAAAAGATAGGATACTTTTTATTCCGATATTCCCACGGGATAGGGATAAAATTTCGAAATAACAACCGCTGGGCTTAGAGCCATGAAATTTGGTATGTAGGTAGCTGGACCTCTGGAATAACACATAGGTTACTTTTCACTCCGATATTCCCACGGGATAGGGATAATATCTTGAAATAATAACCGCTGGGCTCAGAGTCAAGAAATTTGGTATGAAGGTAGCTGGATGTCTAGAATAACACATACGCTAGTATTTATCCGGACAATCACACGGGATAGATTTGTAACTAATGGACCCCGTACATCTCTGTATTATTATTATTATTTTGTAATTTTTACTTTAATTGAATACTGTAGTTTTTAAGTATTTTGCGGTTTCACAAGTTTCTTGCGGCGCCTTCTTCTTGCAATGATGGTCTTTCTGAAAGCGCTGCTTGATTTGTACGAGCGAGCGAAGCGAGCGAGCAAGACGGTTCGGAGCAGAAGCGACTCGGATAGGTTAGGTTCAGAAGGCTAAGGCGGGAGCGAAGCGGAGGGTAGCTCCCGCCTTAGCCTTCGATGTTAGGTTTTTTTTTATAGTAGCCCGGATAATAAAGGAAATAGATAGATTAATAACAGAAAAAAGCAATTTTAATCAATAATCGCAATGTAAGTTGTCATGATAACACTATTTAGTATGGATTATGTATTTAGATATTATATGTACCTAAGTATTACATAAAGAAAACGGATGAACTAAAACAATTACCTACTTTTGCTCACCTGCAACCTTTATGATAGCTACGTTTATGCAAGAAATGTGTGTTCATGCAGTTCCTCCAACTTCACACTGCAAGAACACACAAATCACACAAATCCATCTAACTCAAGCAGAGCTCATCTTCAAATTCAAATTAATTTATTTGAGAAACAGCAATTCATAGCTAAATATAGAACAAAAATTGGTCAAGTGCGAGTCGATTTTTCTAGTGTTAAAAACATACTGATGACAGTGCAGATTTGACGAGCGCTTTATTAAAGTTGGCTTCATTGAGGTTTGTGGTTCATTAATTTGGCACAAAAAACGAATAAATTAGACAGTCACTAATTGTACTATCGAAACTTTTATAAAATATCATTAAAATCGCAAACCTAAAAGTAGGTAAATATTCAAACGACATAGCTAGCCGTTGCTAGGCGACTCGGCCGCCGACAGACAGACAGACAGACAGACAGCGGAGTCTCAGTAATTGGGTCCCGTTGGCACCCTTTAGGTACGGAACCCTAAAAAAAAGAAGAAGGCAATAGGAAAACTGCATTAATGTCTCAAAAACGTTGTTTTCACTTAAAAAAAAATAGAAAAATGCGTGTTTTTGCAGGCGGATGGTAAGATCAGCAAAGTAGGTAGGCTTTACAAGTTAACGAGTAGTTAAGTCTTTTAATACTTTTTTCTACTCGTGTAGGTAGTTTAATCCGCACATTATAATTTCACAAAAAAAATAACGAAGGCGCTTTTTAGGGCTGATTTAAAAGTCTATTGTCTCTGGTACTGGCTACTAATTATGCGCTAATTCACTGAATTTTTAAACTAATTTTAAACTAATTTTAACTCACCTACCTATACAATACAATTACTCTTTATTGTACACCAGAAATAGTAAGCTATACAGAAAACAGGTACAATGAGAGAAAAAAGCAATAGGCAGTCTTATCGCTTAAGAGCGGTCTCTTGATGGCAACCTTATTTCAGAATATTAAAACGCAACAAAAATACACCTACACATACATATATCGTACAATATAATACACGTCTAAAATGAATATAGGCGTGAGATAAACAGCCACATATAAATCCATACTAATATAATAAATGTGAAAGTGTGTGTGTTTGTATGTTTGATGATTAAAGATTTTATCCCTATCCCGTGGGAATATCGGGACAAAAAGTAATTTATTCCAGAGGTCCAGCTACCTACATACTAAATTTCAAGGCTCTACGCCCAGCGGTTGTTATTTTGGGATTTTATCCCTGGGTATCCCGTGGGAAAATCGGGTCAAAAGTTATCTATGTGTTATTTTAGACGTCCAACTATCTACATACCAAATTTCATGTATCTAAGCCTAGCGGTTGTTATTTCAAAATTTTATCCCTATCCCGTGGGAATATCGGAGTGAAAAATAACCTATGTGTTATTCCAGAGGTCCAGCTACCTACATACCAAATTTCATGGCTCTAAGCCCAGTGGTTGTTATTTCGAGATTTTATCCCTGGGTATCCCGTGGGAATGTCGGGTCAAAAAGTTATCTACGTGTTATTCCAGACGTCCAACTATCTACATACCAAATTTCATGTATCTAAGCCTAGCGGTTGTTATTTCAAAATTTTATCCCTATCCCGTAGGAATATCGGGATAAAAAGTATCCTATGTTTTAATCCAGATTATAAAATAACTTTTTGCCAAATTTCATCTAAATCCTCTAGCCGTTTCAGCGTGAAGAAGTTTCAAACATTTTTCGTGATAAAGTCTATTCGTGTAAAGTCTTTTCGTGATATAGTCTGTTCGTGATTAAGTTTTCGTGGTAAAGTTTTTTCGTGATATAGTCTGTTCGTGGTAAAGTCTTTTCGTGATATAGTCTGTTCGTGATTAAGTTTTCGTGATAAAGTCTTTAGTGGTAAAGTTTTCGTGAAAAAGTCTTTAGTGGTAAAGTCTATTCGTGATAAAGTTTTTCGTGATAAAGTTTTCGTGATAAAGTCGTTCGTGAAAAAGTTTTTCGTGAAATAATACTAGCGCCAGTAATAGTAAAGATTAAAGAAACATGCATAAACACATTCAAAATTTAAATACCTACTCGTAGTAAAATTATGCGTGAGACGAAATTAAGTGCAAATTTCGTGGTGTACGTATGTTGATTATTGGTATTTATAACAGTTTCTACTGAGACGAGAACACTAAGAGAACAGAAACATAAAACAATATAATAAACAATGACAATGAAAACCGCCCAATGCACTATATTGGTTAGCCCGCGTCATGGAACGCCGAGGAACTGAGTTTAATTCCCAACCTGAACTTTATATTTCTGTTTTTTTCGGTTTGTTTTGTCTGTGTAAACTAGGTTGGAACACACAAAAAAAGCATACTTACATAAAAATAAATATGTATGTTAGTCTGTAAGGTATTTATTGTATGGGCCAAGTTGCCCGAAATAAATGAATTTATTATTATTATCATTATAAAAATAAAAAAAGTTCATGTTTTTTCAGGTTAAGATAATAAAAAACACTTTTTTCTTATTACGCCAGCATCGAATTTATAAAATAAAATTACTTAAATAAATCAACTCAAAGAATTTGTTTACATTATTAATTACGTATGGTATGGGATGAATTGAATGATAGCTGTTAATGAATACTATTAAACTATATACTCAGCACAAGTCTCTGCTGCTAACTGGCCGGCTATCCGCTATAACTATAGCTCTCTGGCCAAGTTCGGATAGGTTTCACGCGTAAATTGAATCCCAAATACGTTTATACATGGTGAATGTGTACTTAGGTAATAGGTATACTCACTATATTTCCCTTTAGGTACTGAAAATTCGATTTCGATTCTGTTCCGTACTAATTCTGATAACTCAAACGTATGAGCCGAGGATTGCACGCATAACAACTCTGCCCGTTCGTCTAGTCTAGTTGATCCAAAAAATAATAATTTAAACTGAAAACGAACCGGTATTACATTCGTTAAATTTTATTGAAGAATAAAGACAAATTATTGGAGCACGATATAAGTTTAAAAATAAACCATAAAAGCCTTTACAGTTACTTTATTAAATTTCATTAGCCATTCAACGCCCGCGCCGTTGGTTTCCGACGGTACATAATTCAATACCCTTTGTGCACATTTTTGTGACTGGGTGCTACTTATTAAGGTAAAAACCTGCGTGTCAGGAAGCCGTTAGTCATATTCATTATCGTTGTAGAAATTATAGCTTCATACTCAATTATTGTATAGCAGCAGGACAACACGGCCGCGCACGGTGCGTGATTCATAAACTTTACCAAACCCGCCGCTGACGTTTGATGATTGCCTACCCTAATCGATTAGCTTGGTTAATTTATACTTAGCTATCAGTATTTATTAAAAGTTCAGGCAACTTCAATAAGTTGAAATCTGTGTATAATGTGGTAACTATGTGTACGTAAATTGCTGGGACAAGGAACGGTTGAGCTCGGTGTTTTGAATTTTGAGAATAAATTCGGGTTGAGTTTCGAAACGTGTTAATGTCTAATGTTGGGTTGCTTCGGACGCGGTAGGTGGATGAGTTTTACATACATAATATACATTTCTGACAAATTTATTAATCAAAAATTAAACATGCATACCTGACGATAAAATATGGCGATGTAAGACATGGCGCGGGGCGTTACCTTAGTGAACGCAATCGCCCTAAAAAAAGTTTTCCAAAAAGTCCTGTAGCTAATCAAACAGTTCTTGATTATATATTCGGTCTCTGAGCTTGTGCCCCATAGCTTTAACTTTTATACAACTAAAAATGCTATCAGTACATACGTAAAAGAATATGAAAACTTTAATAGAACTGCGTGAAAGTTTCATGTAACCAAGCATCTGCAAAACTAAAAAAAAATACTACGAAACTGCATGCTAAACTAACTCGTTCAGCAATTTGGACAGCAAGTGCTTGCCATTTGCATAGTGACTATACGAGTTTTCCAAACCTTAGTTACACGTCACGAGAGCCGTTCTCGATCTAACATTGTATGCAGCGATCGGATTCGTTTAACACGTGACTGGACACCGGGCGTCGTTTAATAGCCTCGTATATGTAAAGGACAGGCGCGGTCTACGTCCAACCAATTTGCAATAAAACAATATGGCGCAGCGCCCCAGTACACCCCAGCTTGCGGCCGCGCGCTTTGCCAGCCTCTTCTTGTATTTTATATATAACCGGACTGCGGCCCCATTAGCCACGACCCCGCTGTGTCACATTCCGAAATGTTATGTTTCTCCCACCTAAAGCAAAGTTAATCCGCGCAGACAGAAATGTTGTGCCTTTTGTTCTCTCGTTCAGCTTTTACGACAACCCTCGCAAAATGAAACTCGACGTTTCCATGTTACCGCGAAGGATGCAAGTCGAACTAATTATCATGCAGTGAATTAGAATAGGATTAAAATAACTTTTAATGAACCCGTCCCTTTAATATTCATTAAAACGTAAATTCCTAATGACACCTCAGTGGGCATAATTTTCTTACTTTGAAATGATTTAAATAATCTGAAATCTGACGGTTTTACCATGGAACTGAATATACATTTGGAGGAGGATCGCAGAATTGAAGGAATTCATTTTTGTTTTGAAGTAGGTAGGTACCTTTACCCTTACAAAAACGGCCTCGACTTTTGTTCGAATAAATACTTTGTTAGTATGGAATATTGGAAAGATACGTTTTGCTAGGTATAATGTACAACGTCCCGGTAACAATTCCCAGAATATCTTGACTACTTTAAGTATTTGTATTTGTTTTTATAGGGATTTTTTGATCGTATATTATCTATCTATGGTGATTTGAATGTAGTTCGTGCTTTAGAATTCCGTATCGGTAGGATCCAAACAGAGCCCTATTGATGTCTTTCACTCGCGTGCTCGTCCAACCGTCCGTCCGTTTGTCCATCTGCCCGGAGCTAGTCTTCAAGTTTTTACCGTATTCTTGTTGTTGTTCTTGCTGACCCGAAGTCACACAAATTACGAAAAAATATTGTTAAAAGTTTTTAAAGGTTGTAGCTTTTAAAGGTGTGTACACTTACAGCTAAACGGGCGCGTAAACCAAATTTTTGACCTGTCCGATCGTACGGGGAATCGTTCTTTAAAACTCATTAGGTACGTAGATAAAAAAAAAACATATTTTTGCAAGTGCTGAATAATCTTTTAACTTCCCATTGAGGTATGAACATGAAATTTAGTGATTACGTTTGTTTTACTGATAAATCTCAGTATACTCAATGTTCCTTTCATTTTTTCTATTTATTTTGAAGTCAGTACCTAATAATGACCCCACATTTCGAACGTTTTGCTTAAAAGTAAGATACAGCATACACTGGATACTAGATTTTTTTTTATTAGACTGGATGGCAAACGAGCATGTGGGTCTCCTGATAGATACAGCCGTTTAAAGCGTAGGTATATTTTATAATAGATAGGTATCTAAAAATATGTACGAAAACTTGGTGTGCAAGTCTGACTTGACTTGGCCGTTTTTTACAACGCTATTTACAGAGCTGTGTTCGAGACGTGGCGTAAACAAATAAATTGCATTCTTAGAAAAGAGTAAAAAGATTTCTAGTTTATTACAATCATAACTGTAGCAACAAGTTTCAGTGATACCTTACAATGTTACAACAGCTAGAAAATTCAAGGTTTTTGTAAGAATAAACTTTTTTCTCATGCCGACCTCTCCATAAATATTTAAAGCGGTTCTTTAATTCCAGTAGTTTCCCCGCAATTTGGAAATCTAGCTAGTGTCCTCTTAGTATTTTACAATGATAAGATAACCTCTTCGGCCACGGTAGATTGAAGTGTTGGAAAGCGATTTTGATTTTGATTGAATAGTTTGCACTTAGTTTTAGTTTTCACGTCGTGGTAATTTTCCTAACATTAAAGTCGTGATCAAGTCTCGAGATGTTAGTATTATGACATTATAAAGCAGGGCTTGTTATAATATAGCCTTTTTTTTTTTTGTTCCGAACTGGTAGTTATTTTTGTGTATGTTGTTGATTATCATAAAATGTCCCTCAGTTCGGTGTGTCTTTTGACATAGGCCTCCTCCAACTGCCTCCATTGGACTCTGTCAGCTGCAACTCTGGTCCAGTATGGTCCCAGGGTTAGGCGGAAATCATCCTCCCATCTTCTTATTGGACGCCCTCGTTGTCTGTTTCCATCTCTTGGGTACCAGAGTGTTACCTGCTTACTCCATTTGTCTGCTTTACAACGCAACATATGACCCGTCCATCCCCATTTCAAATGGTCAATTCTGGTAAGTATGTTGACAACTTTAGTTTTGTTTCTTATTTCAGTTGAGGTAATTCTATCATTAAGTTTTATTGCCAACATGCTCCTCTCCATTGCCCGCTGACACTTGGCTAGTTTTTCTCTGTGATTCTGGGTGAGGGACCAAGTCTCACTCCCATATGTGATACAGGGCAGGATGCAAGTATCAAAAGTTTTTCTTTTGATAGTTATGCTTACTTCTTTACTTTTCATTATTTCCTTCAAAGACCAATATTTTTTCCAGCCACTAGCAATCCTCCTGTTTATTTCCTTTGACATTTGGTCTGTTGGGGCAATTATCTGTCCTAAATATACATAGTCTTGTACATACTCTAGCTTATTTCCGTCGAGTAGTATATCAACCTCTGTGGAGTTGGTCATCAGTTTTGTTTTTGTGATATTCATTTGGAGACCTACTTCTTTGCTCTTGCTGGCTAAAGATTGTACCATTGTTTGTATTTTATTTGGGTCTTCTTCAAGCAAAATAAGGTCATCGGCAAATCTCAAATGATTGAGACGACAGCCATTTATATTGAGGCCATATCCGTCCCAGTCTAGATTTCTGAAGATATTCTCTAGCACCGCTGTAAAAAGGTTAGGGGACAATGGGTCTCCTTGTCTGACCCCTCTATCTATGGGAAATTGGTCTCCTATTGTTTCAAGTTTTATACTGCCTTTGCTTATGTTGTATATGTTTCTGATGATCTCAATGTAGTTGCTGTCCACTCCTTGGTCTTCCAGGGCCGACCAGATTTTGCCATGATTCAGACTGTCAAACGCTTTAGCATAATCTACAAATATTATATAAACAGGTTTTTGGTATTCATTGCTTTTTTCTAAAATTTGCTTGATGGTGTGAATGTGATCGATTGTACTGTAGTTTTTTCTAAATCCAGCCTGCTCTATGGGTTGATTGTCGTCCAATTGTTGTGTAATTCTTCCAAGAATGACTTTTGCGAAGACTTTATAGACATTTGATATCAAGCTTATCGGTCTGTAGTTACTAATGTCTTCCTTAGGTCCTTTCTTGTGCAGTAGTATGATGTGAGATTTTCCCCACTGCTGTGGAATTATGCCTGTACTAAGAATCTCGTTGAAAAGCCTTGTTAGGATCGGAATCAGTTCTTCAGCTGTACCTCTTATTAGTTCATTTGATATGTTATCAGGTCCTGGAGCCTTTTCCATTTTTTGGGAGTATATAGCTCTCTCTACTTCTGTTTTGAGTATAGGTGGTAAATCCGTATATTTATTTTGTGGAGTTCTGTTGGTTTCTACTTCTTGGACTTTGTCTGAGTTTGAGTAGAGATCACTATAGTATTTTGTAGCCAATTTCTGAATTTCATTACGTTTTGTCTCAAGGCCTGATTTATCACTTTTCAATTTAGGAACCCATTCTTTTCCGTGGTCCCACAGCTCCCTAAAAGCCTTTTTGACTCCGCCTGTTTTTTTTGATTGTATCTTCCAGTTTTTTAAATCTCTTCAGTTTCCTGTCTTCTCTCATACTTTCTCGTATCTGTTTGCTAAGTTTAGTGATGTTGTTTCTATCCTTGTTTTTGGTTTTATTTGATATTAATAACTTTCTTTCTTCTAGCAACTTAATTGTTCTATCACTAAAAATGTTTTTGTCTTTTTTAGTATCTGTTTTCTTTATTTGTGAGAGTTTTTCGTCTAGATAATCATATTTTTCGCAAATACTTTTATCAGAGTTTACAATTTCTAGAAGTGGCTTGATGTCAGATGGATTGATTATCTTTGCATACTCTTCTGGAGACAATGTTGTGGTGTTTTTAATGTTTTTTCTGGAGTTTTTTGTTGGGTGCCTTTTAAGGCAGCTGCGCACCATGCGATGATCAGTATTAAAGTTCAAACTTTGTATGACGTGTGTGTCATTAAAATATTTGACTTTATTTGTGATTATAAAATCAATTTCGTTTTTGTTTTTTCCATCAGGGGATACCCAGGTCCATTTACTCTTTGGATTTTTCTTAAAGATCGAATTGAGTAGTGTCAGGTTATTTTGTACTAGAAAGTCTGTTAATCTGTGTCCATTGGCACTTCTATCTCCATAGCTGTAGTCACCTAATATGAGTTCCTCCCCTGGTTCTCTTGTGCCTACTTGTGCATTAAAATCTCCCATGATAATGAGGTTGTTGTTATCATATTTCCTTAAAGTGTCGCTTAAGTTATTATAAAATTCCTCAATGTCTTTTTTCCCTGAACTTTCAGTAGGGGCATAAACCTGTATTATGGTCCATATCTTCGTGTATCCAGATAGTTTGATGTTAAGAATTGCCAACCTATCTGAAAGGCCAATTAGCTCCAAAATGTTTTCTTTTAAGGATTTTTTAATGAGAAATCCCACTCCTCTTTGTCCTGCTGTTTCCCCTTTATGATATAATATGTAGTTTTTGTGTTCTTCTATTTTCTCGTCTATTCTTCTCATCTCGCTAATGCCCAAAATATCGTAGTTTATATTCTCTAGTGACTTTTCCAGTTCTAGTAGGCTTTCTTGTGTTCTTAAGGTTCTCGTGTTTAATGTTGCGATGATTCTTTTCGTTGATTCTTTTCGTGGTCTGTTTCTAAGTTTATTACCCCCTGTAGCCTTTCGTTGTATTTTTTTTGTTTTATTATTTAAGCTTTAGGTTTTTTAAGTTAAATTTTTTCTTATGGTCTCTTTTAATTTTACAGGTTTTTTTTAATTCTAAGTTACCCTGCTTGAAGAAAGTTTTATTATTTTACAAATTAACATTTGTTTTATTAACTGATAACTGTTATTTGATGTGGTAGCGATTTATTGCAGCTTTGACTAGCTTTGCACTTTTTTATTTTTTGAAATTTTTAACAATTAACGATCATATGCAATTTTACCCTTATTGACTTATTAGAGGGACTTGTTAAATTACCAAATTCACATTATAAGTAATGTTACGTAACGGTAAAATCGTAAAAATACCTTGTACCGGTATTAATTTATAACGTTACTTGATAAATTAACATTATGGTAACGTTACCCAATTAACGTTACTTGATAACTGGTTGATAACTGAGTTATTACTGGTGTTGATGTGGTGCCGCAAGCGATTTATTGCAGCTTCTCGACTCAGCATCTCGAATGGGCACTAACTCCGTTTGTTTGGAAGAAATATGTTTAGCTGAATCACGAAAGTGAAATTGTAGGGTGCTTCATAACAATTGTGTAACGTTGTTTTCCTGGAGTAATGTGAAGAAGTAGCGGAAAATAATTGCGCTTTATTTTCAAGTTTCACCTGTACCTTTGGGGATTTTAGTCGAAAAATAAGAGGGACGTTGTTGAAATTATATTAATTACAGACTTTAGGTACTTTTACTGCACTTAATGTTTTCCTACATTGAAAGCTAAAAAAACATGGTTTTAATCGAAACATAATAATATTTTTCATAGTTGTTGTATCAAGCTTTTTAAAGAATTTATTTATTATAAAATATAGATGTGATATAAATTTACAATAAATCGTAAAAGCATTCCATTTATTGGCGGTAAACCTTTTTCACTACAAGCATTTCGAATAATAACTATGATCTGAAATATCGTAAATTAAAACATGCATGTAACGTGAAAGATTAAAACTTTTCATTTGACATTGATACTTACAGTTATTAGTCAATAAGAACCCTGTGGACACGCCCAACAAGACTAGAAAAAACAACAACAGGAGGACGATTAAGGCCGGTCTACAGTAATGTATCCAGCAATAGTCTTCCGTGTTGGCCGCGGGTGCACTAGAGGTCCACACACAGCACTTGCCACAAGTATTGTCATGTCCCGTCGCCCGCACTACGGCACTGTTTCCCTGCTGGTTTACAATCACACCCTGCACTGGAGCTTCGCTCCCCTGGCCATAAACGGCATTCTTCTCGGACAACCGTGCAAATCCAGAGCTCTCGTCGTCTTGAGGATTTCCATAAACCCCATATGACGCTACCATATCAACTCCTGATAACGACCTCGTTGTTTCATCCCTCGCACCATCCTGAACGACATTATTGTCTATACTTGGCCAACATTCACATGAGCAACGATCTTCTTTTCTCCTTTGCCGCGCCTGAGTAGCTTCCGCTCTTCTGATGGGCACAACTTCAACTTTTTTCTCTTCTTCTTTCTTAATATTGGCATCATGAGGAGTACTATCGTGATTTATTTCGTAACTAGGTTGCAAATTTTTATGATTTTCTATGTACCAATGCCTTTCTTCGGCCCGGAGAGTGGTATCGTTATTGCCTTCATACACATCAGCATAGTTTGAAAGTGGATGCGAGGATGGGCTATAGAGCGGGCCCGCTGCAAGCTGTCCATAGCCTCGGTCGTACTGGGGTGGCCGGTTGCTGCTCGGGTAATAAGTAGTGTTTGAAGGCACGGTGTATTCGTAGCCCGGCCTGTTCATCTTTATCGTTTAGCCGCCTCATTTGAACTTATTTTTATGACAAAAACATTATTACGGCTGTGGAAAGAGAAACAATTTTAAATCAAATAATGATGCTATTTATGCAAAAGTAAAGTTATTTCAAAAGTTTGTTTCCTTCAAAACAGTACGAGTGTACGTGTACTCAATACGTCATGCGTGAACCGTAACGCGTCGAGAGGGTAAATGTAAGTTAGTGGATAAACTTCGTTGATTTTGTTACGTGTTACATTCACAAGCGGAAAGTTATAGGGTAGAATCTGTTTATCTCAATTACCTCTCTTGTTCGACGGCGATATTTATCTTTTGTGTTACGACAAGCGCCGCCGCCGAGCCCGCGTGCGCAGGAAGGTAGACAAAGAAGTAGCAGCGTGGGTAAATAAACTTGCCTAACTTAAATTAACCGTTCTTATTTTCCTGATTTTGACACGTGAGAGTTATATAACTTCATTAAGGAACAGTGGAATACGAAAGACAAAGAGTTACGTTTCAAGTAAACTTTTCGATCCAATAATTATCTTAATTTGCTTCATAGCGTGTGAGTAGCTCTTCCATAATTAACTTTTGATGTTTAATGCCTATATTGCTGGGTGCTCCGTAAAATTGCTACTTGTTATTCTTTAATTAATTGCTATAACGGGTTTCGAAATACCCCAAAAAATTGATTGATTGATTGAGGTACTTAATTAAAAATGTACTGGCGGTAATCAATATAGGTAGTAAAATATTATGATTATTTATTATTATTTTGTTTATTGTTTTTTTTTTGCTTTATTTCTGTAAATTTTGCTGTATATATGTGTGTCTTCTGTGTTAGTGAATAAATGTCTTCATTCTTTCTTTCTAAAAGTAATATCGCAACAAAAATTTGTTAGAATGTTATTAATGCATCAGTCTGATGTTGTTGACAAAAGAGGCATTTGTCCAACTGTTTAAATGTTTAAATTTCAAATTATAGACCAATGTAACTGTACATAAAATAGGTTGTTGACATTTGATTATCTATGTACGTAAACACGTTTGCAGACGTTAGTGATGGTGATGTTTATTTTATTGTCTTAGCAATTATATTATCGTCTAATAATACTGAGACATTGTTACCATACTATTTAATCAACCGTTTAAATGTAGGATACCCCGGTGTCATTAAACTAATTATCGAAATTGAGCTGCATAAATTAATATGAAGTCATAGTAAAATGTTGCTACTGCTTCAACTACTCTGTTGAAAATAAATTGGATTCAACGTAATAGTATACTCGTACCGAACTACAACGCAGTGATTATTTCGTATCGTATCGAAGTTTGAAGTATTTGGATTTATAAAAGAGCGTCGACCTTTCCCGTGAACTGCCGTTAATCCCTGCTGTAAATAGGGTAATCCGTTCCAATTAATCAAATTAAAAACAAACAAAAGTCATTACTAGAAGTTAGAGGACAGTTTGGCTCGTGACAGAGACCCTCTCGAATTGAATGCTAGAGTCAGCTACCTCTGCGAGGTGTTCCAGGGATCGCACTTAGCAGTCGCTTAAAATAGCTTTAGCTACGAAAACACCATAATTTTATACAGGTACTCGTAACACTTTATTTAAAATTATTATAGAGCTTAAAAAACTCGTTGATAAAAAAAAATCATATACGCAGTTCTTTTTTCGGCATTGCTTTATATTTCTGATTTACTACGTACAATTTCAACAAAAAATCACTGTGAAGGTGAAAATTACCTCTGTTTTGATAACTTTCTTATCAATTTAACGTCTAGCACAAAAAGCTTGATAGTCTTAAAAGTGGTCCTTCCTTTATTTATAGGTACAGAACCCCGAAAGGTACTAAAAGCGTCCCAAATAATTAATAAGAACTGGATTACTCCAGTATTGGAAGCCTAGTTCAGCTTCCGGTAGAAAAACTTTTTTCTTTTATCAGCCTGATTGATTTTGGAGTTTTATAAAATGCCTGAGCCAGCCACATCGCGCCGGCCAAGTTGACAGCTAATCCACCAGGCTTTAGGAGCAAGCCATTTTATTAACGACTTGCCAAAAAAAAAACTTTTTTACAGACTGCCTAAATTTAACAAATGAGGGTTAACTGCCAAACTTTCAGCTGCGTTTTATTGCAAATTTCTTTCTGAGACATGCATAAAAATAATAATTACATTGATTCATTTGATTATCACATTATTCCAGTGTGACACTGAAGAGGTCTGTCAAAGAAAAGTATTAGCTCTAACTTCAACTCCACTCGAGTTAGATTAATTAAGATATTTTTAAAAATAAATATGTATTTCTCAAGACATTGTAAACTTTTGAAATAATTAAATACACTCAATAATTCCCGCTCTCAAGTCTTAATCAAAAACGTCTCAACAGAACTTATCTCAGTATTAAAGTATTATTTACGGGAAATCTTTGAGAAGTTTAATTTAATTGATCAAAGTTTACAGGCTTTTAAACAAGAGTGATTAGCCGAAGTTTTACACTGATACAAGCGATGTTTTGACTATATTTTCTTCACAATTTGTTAAGTATATCAACTTGTGTACTATTGTTATTGTAGCTTTTGTATTTTTGTATTAGTAACTAAATAAATAATTAAATCAAACAATATACCTTACCTTACTTAACATGTTTTGGTTAATGTTTGTATCACAAAAGCAAGGGTAATTTTCAATTGACTTATCCCCATTGAAGTTGACGTACTTTTATTTATAAATTTCCCGTTTCTATAGGTACTACATATGAAATATACTTTAAAAAAAGAAAAATGTTTACATATTTTTTAAATTAACGTTTTCTTTATCATGTTAATCCACTTAAATTTTACTCAATTTCTTAGTATGTCTTACCACAAACGTCAAGAGCAGCGATGGAAATGTCGCGTGGGTGGAATTCTACTTAGTAATAAATGAGGTCATTTGAAGTTACTTAATATAACGCGTTCCAGCTAGCACAAACCTTCAAAATTAAATTTGTCTCAGTATAAATTTAATGTTGTGACATAAAGTTGCATTGGTCGTATATGAATAGTTTGATTACGTGAACATACAATATAACTGAATGGAAACTAACCCTCTTTGAAGGTTGTTCACGCGTTGCTGTGTAGGTACTCAAGACAAGTAAATTATTTAAATCTTAAAAACGGGAATTTATTTTTCCCACTATTACGCAAGGGCAATCAAATGGTTTTACGTGCTTACTAGAAAAACAAGAGTGCAACCCACTCTTATTTTTCTAATCTTACATGGTCTGTTAATTAATCTGTAGTAAGTACAAGTAATTCACTCCCATTTATAGGATAAAAAAATTCGGCAACGCTTCCGTTCAGAAGGAACGCTACAATTCCGATAAAGCACGTAATTTCCTGACTGCTGTGTAGGGGGAGTTTATCAGTCCGAGTATTAGGCGTGTTTGCTATTTTCTGACCGATTCCATTTTTGTTTTGTGCGGCTGTTCCTTTTATTTTATTTTACAATGCCACTTTTCATTTCATAATTACGTTTTTGTGACTCCCTTACCTTGTCACAGTGAGCCCTGGCTATAAACTGCTAAGAAAATTATTATAATATTTAATTGTTGGTTCACATGTTTTTATTTTATTACTTTTTACTTAAAACGAAAGATTAATATGCCTGGATTAATTTATTTTTCACCGCACATGTGATAACCGCGCATTATTCTGAGGTAACGTTCTAAATTAAGACAACATGAATCTGTAAAAACCCCAACTCTTCACTTATATACTTCTAGCATCATAAAGAGGTCCCTTAGGTTTATGGGAATATTTTTTGCTTTGAACCTTTAATTTAGAACACGAGTGTATATCTACCAGCATAATAATAATGGCGGAACGCAGGGAAGTAAGCAAAAAATATCGTTCCCTTTTATCTGAAGTTCACAGTGTCAGCATTCACGGGGGGCGGCGGCGGTTAGTCAACAGTGTACCAAAAGGAACCGTTAAACGTATTTTACTTTAGTTTCTATTCAGAGTATTTTTTAACATAGTACGAATAAAGTGTTTCAGGTTCAGTTAATGCTGGACAATATAATATATTAACTCAATGGTTTAAATTAACCTTACTAAATTTAGGATGTTCATACTTCGCTGAAATTAAATAACTATCAAGCTAAGAAATTTAACACATTGAAACAACAGAAAATGACACGCACTTTTCTGTTTCGGGAATACGTGTAATCCTACCCTAAGCTAATACTTTGTTACGTAAGGTTAATACTTTAATTTTAATGTGTTAGTTTAAATATAATTTGGAAAAAATGATCAAAGTATGGACTCTAAACTAAATAAGACTACCTACTTAGAAAGTTAGTTGATGCATTATATTATCTAGCATTAAATGTCATTGTGAATAGTATCCTTTACTTCAGTGAAATGCGTGTTTCAGTATTTTTTATGTTAAATAATCTTTTTTTTTTGCAACATGTTGGTAAAAGATTTGATTTAGATTTGAGTTTCCGGAAATGTTTTAATATAATTTCATATTTTGATAATATTATTGCATCGTACTGCAAATTCCTCAAATTTTGTGAAATAAATAATATTTATTTATGTTTAAAAAATATTCTTATATATTTTCAGATGGTATATTTACAAGTGTAAAGTGATTTCTCTTACGTATAGAAAGAATAATTAATGTCACTGAATTAGTTAAACAATTGCTATCGACAAAATTTGTAAATTAGTAGGTAGTATCATCGAATTTCTTAAATCGAACATAACATTTAAGCAACATATCCGCATTATGTGGTTCCTGTACTGCTTCCTAACATACAATGAAGAAAGGATGAACAAAAATCAAATAAATGATGCCCGGAGGGCTAACACTTCCTCATAACCTTTATTATATTCATAGAGAAAGCGAACAGTAGGCAGCACTTAGAGCGAGGCATCGAAAAAAAGCTGCGAGTGATGAGCGGCATCTTTTACTTTTACGTTAAAATAGAAGTTTCAGTGCCTTTGACTCAAACGGAATCACTTGGATACTTCTATCAAGATTCGTTTCGCCGCCCACGTTACGAATCAAGGGCGACCTGTGTATCGTGTTTTAATTGAATTTCGAAAAAGCTTTCATGTTGACTTTTTAGGCTATACTTTAAACGATAAATATTCCGCAGCTTATTATTTACGTTGTTAACTTTCATAGGAATAATCTGATTGGTTTATTTATTAACCTACTTCAACTAAATATCTTGTTAGCTGTTTAATTTCTCATATGTTTTAGCTGATCAAAATGTTTATTTATTTGGTGTTAAATAAAGAGTTATTATATTGTATTGCATCGTACGCAGTGTTTCATTGAAAAAATTGCGTATTTAATACTATTAAGTTAAGAGCCTGGGTGCTTTTACGAAGGCGAAAAAAATATTTTTTTTATTGAGATATCTGCTAAAAATTAGCATTTGTGTTTACATAAAAGATTAAGAGGGTTATCTTGCCCACTTTTAAATTATTCTGAGTATTTTTAATGCTTTATAGTATAACATTTATGTAGGCTTTGACTTTTGCATCATGAATAGCCGAATCGTTTAAATATTGTGAGTTTTTTTTTTACATAACTCGTTTCACTTAAATTAACTTTTATTATTGTAACAATTGATCGTCATTTGTTTTTTTTATAAATTATGTCTGCAGTACCTCGACTAAAATCATCAATTATGATTTAATGCAGAAGGCTTAGATAAATTGAATTTCAAACTTCATTATGAAACTAAACTTTCCCGTGAAGTGCGCAGCGTATTGTTTCAAGCAGTAAATGCAGTGAGCAAGCAGCCGTGGTAACCGCGCAGTTTCAACAAGCAAAATGTGCAGTTATTATAAATTATATAGTAGTTGATCAGTTTTTATTCGTAACATTTAAAAAATATTTTTCACAGACATTGTTATTCAAAAACCATACTGTAGCGAAATAGCATCATTATTGTGACCTAATCTTAATAACATACTTTAGCAATAACACATAGTAACGTTCTAATCATCGAAAGTAGGTGACAAACCACGTCAGGCGTCGAGCCAGTGCACCCATATAAACGGAACGAGCGCCTTCAGCACATAGGTACATAACACATCCAAGTGGCACTGAACACATATTTAGGCCTGTGCAATTCAGAGCCAATCATATTTTAGGCAGGTCAGTTTCAAATGTAAACAGTCAGTTGTTTTAGGAATGCGCGATCGTGATGGGTTGGAGATCGCGGGTGAGGCCGCGCGGAACGTAGTACAGTCCGGAGCGCGCGAAGCCGACTGGCATCGCTCGCTCGCGCCGGCCCCGCCCGCCCTCTCGCCGCCGACTCTGTCACCGCCACTCTTACCCAAATCCAGACGACTTTTCATTAATGTTGTTATCGGTGTAAAACTTTGGCCATGTCAAACTTGGAAACTAGGTACGGCTTTAATTAACTGCCCGTAAAATAACGCAAATAATTTACTTAAAGGTTACCAATGAAAGCCTTTTTGGGTGCTTTTCAATCAATAATATCAATGACAGCGTCAATTTATATTACGTTCTACTATAATGGAGCCATGGGAACCGATACCAATTATTGTCAATTAACATTAAATTATTAATTATGTGCCGTCGAAATAAAACTGTGGGCGTAGCTGCTACGCCGTCGTAGCAGTAACTCTACGAAACATCTACGAGTAATGTGAAAAAAAAAACTCATGTATCTTGCTGTAATTTAAGTTATTAACTTACTTGAACTGGAAATATTGAGTACTTTTCTTATTTTGGATATAAAAAAGAAATTTTAATATTTAATAGGTAGGCATTACAGAAAACAAAGTGTGATAATGTTTTGCCTTACTTAAACGTCTACCTTATTTCATTGATTGAAAGGGCACAAATTGCAAGAATTACCAATTGATATCGCGGCGGACTCGTACAAAAAGTTTATAAAGAGGAAGTGGAGCGAACAAACTTTTATGCCCGGCACGCGACGCAAACGCGAGCGTTACTTATCTGCCGCCGCTCGCTGACAGCTGCAGATGAAAAATTGAAATTGTGTGAGATAAAACTACCTAACTGCAGCGGCGGCGGCCGAACAATGTGGCCACAACAACGCTTTATTTTTAATCTGAATTTACATAATGTTTTCGTTGGCAACTCCGAGGTGGCTGACTCGCGATATAATTTTACATTCTTGGCACTATTACGTAATGTTCGGCTGTTTAGTTGGACAAAGGATAAACGCTTTTTGGCGCTTTGTTACGTACTGGAAAATAAATATCCGCAACTAATAATTATTTGTGAGTATATGGATATCTATGAAATTTAAGTAAATGCACCGTGTTTATCTTAATCGTCTACTCATATATAGGTATAGATAATATAATCGTCCAATCAAAAAAAAAACGAATAAGTAAACTTTTTTGTCATACATTCAGGTAAAATTATAAAATTTACAAAGTTGACGAGTGGTACTAACGAGACACAAAAAACTCGTCTTTTTAACCTTCTTTTGCTAAATACGTGAAAATTAAAAACAATTTAACTACGAACTATAAAACCTACAAAATTAAGAGCGTTTGCACACAATTAATTATCCTTAATTCTTGATAAATTTGACATGTTAAATGTTCCCTTAAAGTTAACGGAAGTCAAAAATAACATATTTTTAACCTTAAGAAATACATCACAACTTTTTGATTACCTATTATATTATGTTTAAAAAATATATATTGCTGAAATTATTCTCTTTTTGGATCTATATAAAGCACAAAACAATCAACAGGATGTTTTACAGTCAAGATTTCCTATAATTTTTGGACATGATGAAAAATAGCACTGCCAATATGGAAAATCTCAAATTGAAAATACAAACTGAAATATAGATGCACAGAAAAACCAGAAAAATAAGACCAGCACTGGGAATCGAACCCAGGTCCTCGGTATTCCGTACTGCGTGCTATACCGCTACACCAATACTGGTGACCGTGAATTTTCAATTAAAGTTTTTGGGGATGACCGTAAAAGTTAAAATTTGGAATTTAAATAGAAAATACAAAAAGATTCCAAAAAAACAATCTTAAATCTCAAATTGATGACACGGTTTTCTGTCAAAATTTAAGTCATCAGGATGTAAAATTACAAAAAAAAATATCCAAGCATTTTAATTAACGGTTGACTGAAACAACGAGCTGGTATTTCAAACCACAATAATGATCCCGAAGTAAGTCGAAAGTCAATATGTAAATACGAGTGTTTCCGCTTCCTATAACAATTCAGTACGGTCGATGGAAGTTGAATAGTGACATAGAAGCGGGGCTGTAACATGCAATAATAACGAACCGTCGAAAACGTCAAGCCGTGACCCTTCTCTATTTATGGAGCAACTCCGCCGTCGAGGGCGCCACGTGAAAAGTCTCGCGTAAATCAAAGTCATAAATTCTCCTATCGTGAATGAACATTTCTCTTTCGCGCGGACGTCTGTGCCTGAATGGATAACGTCGACCCACCCTCGCAGGATCACCTCTACCGAGTCATTTGCTTTTGTTCGCGAGGCAATTAATAATGGACAGAAGGGCGTTTTCGAACCGCAGGCGCCATTCCATATCGCAGAGATCTTGGGAGGTGCCAGATTTGCTATGCTAACCGGCAGTCGGCTCTCTATCGATCATATTAATTTAATAAACTGCACATGTGAAATGGCTTGAAGCGGAACTCCATCATCTGTTAGAGCCGTTTGTTCGTGAAAGGTCGTATACTTTATTAATTTTAACGCTCTGCTCCATTTCTAATATGACTGGAACACGCCTATTATTTACTCTACGAAAGAGCTTATAAACTTTTATGCAATAACTAGACGAAAGTAGGTTTTTGTTACCGCGTTAAGTTTTTCTTTAAATTCGAATTTTATTTTTAATTTACTACGTAACAAACATTAAAAAATTGTTTTGAGCTAGGTCAATTGGTGTAATTTGTCCCAAGATATTATTATTATTATTGAGCATTTGAACAGCATCATTCGTTTTTTTTGCCCGATTAGAAGTAGGCAATTGCTTTATGAGTATTACTGCGACGTAATTCCAAGACAAAAAATGGTGAATAATTCAACTTTTTGTATTTTCAAGAGGGGAGAGAGGAGGCCTGTGCCCAGCAGTGGGACGTATATAGGCTGGGAATGATGATGATGAAATGTTATTTCATTTGTGAGTATTGTATTAATTATACGAGTAGGTTGCAGCATCTAAACGTAAGGAATGAACTATAATAACTTACAATGCAGGTTCATGTAGCCAAAACAAAGGTTAACTAAAAAACACTGACCGTTTTGATTTAGTAAAAACACTAAAAGGTAACGAGGTCACCAGATTCTAAGATTCTAAGTGGCCATTACATAGGGTTGAGATAGAAGCCTTTCATAATTTACCGAAGAGTTTTTATTTCAAAAGAACGTATATTTTTCCTGTGACAAATAATCTGTTAAAAGTTCCCAACCAACTGTCCCGTACCGCATATTTTAGCTACCGAACAGGACAGATTGATGACTTTGCATACATTTCTAAATTTACTTGTGTCGCTTTTATGATAGATACATTTTGTGGGATATTCGCATGCGGGGTTGTCTAAAATAATTGTTTGAAATGTTAGAGAGAGAGAGAGAGAGAGAGAGAGAGAGAGAGGCGTCATTTAATATAATGCAAAAGTACAGCGTGTAATCATTCTTTATTGTAAACATCGGAGCTATAAGTAGAAGATACGAACCTAAGTCGAACTTCACCGGTCTGATAATAGAATGAAATGTATTTTATATTCAATTTAGTATTAGTATATTAGGAAATATATTATAATGGGATTGCTAAAAAATCCTGGACAGACTATTTTTAGCAAACCCATTTTTAATATATTTTCTAACTAGCTTTTGCCCGCGGCTTCGCTCGCGTGGAATTCAGTTATCACGCGCTGTTCCCTCGGGAACTGTGCATTTTTCCGGGATAAAAAGTAGCCTTTGTACTCTCTGGCCCATAAACGACGTGAAATACGGAAAAACATACAATCACACACACTTCGCATTTATAATATTAGACTATGGATATACTAAAATTATAAAATACGTTTCATTCTATTATTAGACCGGGAAGGTCGATAAATGTTCGGATCTTAACTAACTATGCCTACTTTTAAAATATTAATATCCTACTATATATACCAAAAGATATAAGATATTAATTAAAAATATTATTTTTTAAAATAATAAAAAATAGCCTGTCCAGGATTTATTTAGCAAACCTATTACTAATATATTTTCTAATATAAGTACTAAATGCATTATAAAATACGTTTCATTGTATTATCAGGCCGGTGTAGTCCGATTTAAGTTCGGATCTTAGACCATGCTTAAAAATGTCTCAACGCACACTTACGCGATTATTGACAATACGGTCGTTTCCAGATAATTTTTGAACGCGTAGGCAGCTCCGATGTTTACCAAAGCGAGTGTACTGTCGACAAAACTGAATCACGTATGTACCAGGGTGGAATGTTGGTACCAGGGATGTATCGGATGTGGTTTTATCGGAACCGAAAGCAGAACCAGAATTTTTTCAATTTAGTTTATCGGAACCAGAAACGGAATCGGAACCAAAAACGGAACCGGAAACAGAATCGAAACCTGAGTAATAGGTGGACGAGATGTTAAGGGTGGGTCTACTAAGCCTGAGGTCTATTGCGTAACGTTTCTGTCACTCGCGATCACAATCAAATGATAGTTTCCGCATACAAACACTGTCATTAGATTGTGATACCGAGTGTCAGAAACTTTTGAACATGAAACTACCGTGAGACTCACTCATCTTAAATATAATGACCCGGATAACTCACGTCTTAAATCGAGTTTAGCTCGACTGTTTCGGGCTAATCCGTAGCCCTTCGTCTTCGGAGCAACGTGACTCAGCGGCTGCTGCAACACGCGCACTGCGCGCCGCCGCTCTGCTCGCGCGACTACCCGACGAAACTGACACCGGCACACAACTACCCGCGTTTTCATCATCATTACAACTGTCAAATGTAGGGTAGCACACAACACTCGCTCTGTAAAGGTACGTTCACACACACCGATGACGCAGCACGAGTGTCAGAAACGTTACATAATTAGCCTTCTATTTGTTTTTGGTTTTGTACGCCGCTCATGTCTAGTCACATAGTAAGCATTGACATCCGATATGACTTTCGTTTCAAAAGTAACGGAACCGAAACCAAAACGGATGTTTAATATCAAACGGAAGTTCTGATTTAACAGAAATGGAATCGGAGCTCCGTAACGTCCCTGATTTGTACTATTAATGTCATGACATCTGCCAAAGAAATCATAGTTAATTTTGATTATGAAAAGGTACTTTGCCACGTGATTTAGTTTCTTCGATTGCACGCTTAAAAGTTGATTTTATAAATTCGCGTTTCAAGGCGCGTCACTTTTTCGAGGAACTTTTAATATTCGAACGATATCTCAAATACCAACTTTACTTAATACTTCGTTACGTTAAAGTTTCTTCACGGCATCCCACGAATTTTTCAAGCGCGAGGCCTTCTCACTTTTACGTGACATTAGGCTCCGGATAAACATTGGATAAGTTCCGTATTGTTGTTTACGGGGAACTTGGAACTAACTAGGAGCAATTCACCTCATAAATTTCCTTGTAATAACAGCTCACAGTTTCCCCAGACGCTTGTAAGAGGACCGCAATAAGCTACGGCTATGGTAAAGGTGCTGACACACTTGCCGTCAGAGTCTACAGTTGCTCAAACATTTCGTTTACAAATTTTATATCACATTAGTCTATGTTAATTAGGATTTTTTTACTAGTCAAAGAATGTTTTGAATCAGTTTCTTCGTTTCAGAGAATACCCCCTACAGACAAACCCACTATACTTCTTTACTAGAGGTCAATATTCATATAAATGTATTTATAGTAGGGCAGAAGTACCGTTTGTGGCCACTGTGCTGTTTATGGCCATTTGATTCATAGTAAAACATTAAGTACAAACATTATTCGTTTCAGTATTAACTTTTGTAAACTCACTAAACATATTGTTTTAATACTATAACTTTTTATATATTACTTCAAATGTCAACTGGCCAAAAACGGTCTTAAGGTGGCCAAAAACGATACTTCTACCCAGTAGGGTACCTAAATGTAAGACTAATACCTAAGTCGTTATTACATTTATCGTGAAAAAGTTTTATTGGGTCATGAAGGTTCACTGTTCCGGTTAAGTACGTAATATAATCCTTAGCAACATTATTAAATAGTTTTCTTTAGCCATCGTAATACCTAGTCAATCCCTACAAAACCAAAACCTTGTCAAGACCTATGGCCTCTTAAGTAAATAATCTTGAGTAAATATTTCTAAATTTTCAAGTCGCAACAAGTCGTGCTAACCATGTGGCGCAGCTTGCATAATTTAGATACCATCTGTGTCGCTATGTGCATCTCTTTCCACCGACCCCAGCAACACAAGACGTCCTAAGTTCCAAGCTGGAAATTGGTAAACGTGCTGCCACATCATAAATACTCGTAGGTACACGTGACTTAAATATACTTACTGGACTTTCCATGTGGTAGCACCTTTGTAGACCGAAGTATCGGCAACGACGTGCATTGTTCACATGTTTCCTAAGCCCTGAACGTAAACCTTTACGGCGACGATTAACACCACGTGACGACGCCGGCCGATCGTTGTTGGATAACGGACCTTTGCCTAAATAACCGGGACAGCTTAATATTCCTAGTGGCAGAACTTTCATATTAAAAACTAAGTACGGTTAGTTTCGCGAACTTCAATTCGCTACCCAATAGAGTACGACAGTCATGTAAGCATCTAAATTATTTGATACTTTTCCTCGCAAGAACACAATTTCAGTAAGTTTTTTTTTGCAAAAACTGCATTCTTCACTCAAGTTTTTTGATTACAGTAAATTAATTTCTACCAATACTTATTGTCACATACACAGTAGGTATGTACACACCGAATTTCAAGAATCCGATCACATCACAGTACGTGGGTCAAAATTCACTTGCTGGATTAGAAACAAACCAAATAAATCAATATTTATACATATACTAAATCTATAATACGTTCGTGACAGTGTTTATATCGAAAATATTTTTGGGTTAAGATTGTTTTTTGCAGTCTTTTTGTATTTTTTATTTCAACTCCAAATTTTGTTACTTTTACGGTCATCCCGTAAAACTCATATCAAAAATACAAACTGAAACACAGATGCACAGAAAAACCAGAAAAATAGACCAGCGCTGGGAATCAAACCCAGGTCCTCGGCATTCCATGCCACGTGCTATACCGCTACTCCACCACTGGACAGGGGTACAGACACGAATTTCTCCTATGCCCACATATCTCAGATTGTTTGTTTCTTATTTAGTCACTTAAGCAGCGACTCTAACAACATCTATGCTGTAGCCCTCATCGATAAACTTTCAGCATTCCATTGGAACTAACCGCTAACACGGACAAGAGATTTCGTAACTAAGCAATCAAATTAAGATTGGTTTTTGGAGTATTTTTGTATTTTTTATTTCAACTCCAAATTTTGTTACTTTTACGGTCATCCCGTAAAACCCATATCGAAAATACAAACTGAAACATAGATGCACAGAAAAACCAGAAAAATAGACTGGTTTTTTTTTTATTAGCACAATAGAACATAATAGGTACTCGTAAAAAGTGATTATAAGAATTCTTTTCCGTTCGTCGGAGTGTTAATCTGAAGCTCATATGCAATTTAATTTTATCAATCATCGCATCAATTTACATATTTATTACCTTTTGATACGTCGTCGCATTCGTTATTTAATTACCTACTATAATTGTGGCTAATATGATAGTACATTACCCCGGGGCTTTCGGGGCACGAACTATTTGCTAAAGAGTAGATATTCATAGATAGGTTATTCTGACAAAACATCATATTATGCCTAATTAATAATTACCTCACTGTGAATCGTAAACTATAATAGTACTTTAGTTCGTGCCCCGAAGACGTTTATTAATTGCCTGCAGTAAATTTAGTAGTTGATATGATTTTCGAAATATTTTTTTTATATCTTTTCTAAATTTGGAACAGTTAAGCAGCGGCGTCTTCCTGTAAATATCCATTTTAACCCACTGAATGACTTTTCTACGTCAGGAGTTGTAATAGGTGCATATTTAAATTTCTTGAAGAAATAAATTGTTGCACGATGTGTTTGCGATCGCAGTTCTACTTCAATGCCTTGTAACAATTCATTCATGATGTTTAGTATGCTATAGCCAAAATTCTTATTTAAAACCAACTTCAATTTGTTAAAAATGCTTTTTCCTTTTACGCAGCAGTTTTACGCAGTTTTTTTTTTAAATGCTTTTTTGCAGGTGGTAGGACCTTGTGCATTGTGCAAGGTCCGCCCGGATTTCTACCACCATCTTGCTCGCTAATCCTGCCGTGAAGCAGCAGTGCTTGCACTAATGTGTTTCGGCGTGGAGAGTAAGACAGCCGGTGAAATTACTGGCACCTGAGGTATCCCATCTTAGGCCTCTAGGTTGGCAACGCATCTGCAATACCCCTGGTGTTGCAGATGTTTATGGGCGGTGGTGATCTCTTACCATCAGGAGACCCACTTGCTCGTTTGCAAGCAAGTCGAAGAAAAAAAAAACGCCCAAGTTTAATTTGGAAATGTATCGATAAGTTTTATGAACGATTTTTAAACTATCGCTGATGGATAGGCTTGAACCCTGTAGCTTTTTAATAGCATTTGGGAATAGAGTTATTGTGTGGCAATTTAATTTTGAAGGATTTAATCTTTTCAAACTTAATTTGATTAAGATTGAAACGATTTCATCTTAAGAAAATTTAATATTTTTTGTATCAAATATCACGTATTTTTTTTTCTAATTGATTAATTACTCTTTAGGTAGAAACCAGCTAGAGTGCACTCTGTTTTTTAACTCGAAACTCTTTGGCTCATGTCAATCATCCGTGCCCCGAAAGTCACGGGGTATGCACATAAGAAACGCATTAGCTACATCATCTTTGACAAAGGAAAATACGTTTTTCTATATCACGTCAACGCCAAAGTTATTCTTAAATAAATTTATTAGGGTACGGAGTCTGAAATGGATCTCGCCTAAGCCCTTCTGTCAATGTTTAGATAAGTGTCCCGATAACAGCCTTAGCAAGGGCGCCGATCGTGCAAAAAGTCCATCCATTCCGTTTTGTTTGCGAGAAAAAAGGTTTTACTGATAATTGTGTTTAGAATATACGATATCAGCCAGTGAAATTTTATTATCAAATGTTATGTTTTAGACGTAAAAATCATTTACCAACTCGGCGTTGTTGTGCTCCGCTATTACTTTACCTACTACCCACGTAGCTCACGAAATAGCAAAAGGGGTACCTATCTTTCTTATTCATCAAAATAGCTGTTGGTGAACCTATTTTAATCAAGCTCACAAGCAGTGCCTTGGGAATAAGTTTAAAATTGAACGGACGAAAAATAAAACAAGCGAGCATCGCGCTTTCCTCCGATCCTGTTTACGAGACAATGACGTTTGACTGTTTCTGTTAGATTCGAATTATTGCCTCGCTCGCGACAGTCACGCTTGAACTTAGCTTTTATGATGCTATTTAGGAAAAAGTGATAAGTTGACTTTGTGTATACCTATGCATCAATCAAGTGGATCAAGCACCATGAATGCCATGCTACAGTACAATTAGAGAGTAGAGTTAAAGAGCAGCCAATAGTCGCGTAAATGGCAACAGCGCAGCACCACCATATATTCAAAACCAACTTTTAGTTCCACTTCAACCGCAGAAGACATCTGTAAATTTATCGTTGAAAGGCCCCAGCGTGCGTTTAATTTTTTTTTTTTCCTGTGGTACAAAAAGTGTTTTTATAGAGCATACCTGATATTTTTAACTCTTAAGAATAACAAAGAGTAAAAGGACCGCTATTTTAAAAGTGAGGGGAAACCATGTTTTAAATTGAGACACTTTTTTAAATTTCTTTGGAAACTAGAAATTTTGCATAACTTGTGAGCTTCTGGACGTGTGTGACACTGTTCAAAAATTCCTCGTCCAGGTAGAGAACACGAGCTAGCAAAACAAACTGTAGCTGAATATAAAGTTTGCACTAATTAGCAAATTTTAATGAAAAAGTCATAAGTCAACAGTGATTTTGTTGGAAATTAAATAACTGGAAGTAGTGAGGCTATGAATCTAATAATGAAGGACTCGTTAACAGAAAATGTTCCTGGTTATTTTATAGAGATATAATATAGAGAAATAATTTTAAAAAAAATCTACACAACAAGGACTGACTGCTTACCCATATTAAATAAATCAAGTTTAATTTCACGTGTATTATTGTCAAAAAAAGTAGAATTAGTTTAGTACAAGCGTCAGTGAAATATTATTGCACTATTATTGGTACAGTCACCAGCATTAATATCTGCCACAGCGAAGCGTGCAAAAATATCTGAAACGTCCTTCCGGTCCTAGAAATAGAGTCGTATCAGATATTTATACACGCTTGTTGTGTCAGATATTGGTGCTGGTGACTGTATTACTCATTTTATTGCCGCCGTAATGACATATCGTATGCGTTTACAGTAAATCAGAAAAATTATCTCTCTGGTATAATAGCCAAAATAATAATAATAATAATACTGCTTCAGTAATCATCAAGTAAAGTTGCCATCGTAACCAAAAGCAATATTGCCTAACGTTTCTGACACTCGTGCAATCAAATGACAGTTTTTGTATGCGAAATCTGTCATTTGATTGCTATCGCGAGCGCCAGAAACTTTTACGCAATAGTTAACATAAATATTCTGACACTTGAAGTTTCACGATAGTTGAAATTGGGATAAACGCATTTGGAGACACGGTATTTAGTTGGGGGTGTTCGAAATCAGCCACAGAGCGCCACTCGGCTCCCACCCTCAACTTAATTAGCTAATATGACCAGCTCTCTGACCCACTCCACCTAACAACCTTTTCGGAAACACCATTAAATACATTCTCAGAGAACCAAATTAATTTTACAAAATTAACCACTTCCGATGTTGGCTTACTAACTCGTTGAAATATTTATGTCGTTTGATACGTTTCATTTCACGTACGAATTGGTGTGAATATTTTTGTTGGTAACAAAAATGTACGAGGAAAGGCTTTTTGAATTTCCATTAAGTAAGTGGGCGGTCGGATAAAGTGGGCTACCCTAAGTTATAGGAATTACTTGCAGTACTTAAATCAAAATGGCATACTTAGATATAGCCAAAATTATTAGAAAATGTGTCAAAAAAAAACCTAAAAACGTTTTGTCCTATACCTGTGAAAGCCATTCTAGTATTTTTTTTGGGCTAAAACTCGAAAACATGCGATTTCAAAAGATAAGACCAAACTAAATCGATTATTCCCCCTAAAACCCCTTATTAAGCTGTTTCCGAGATCGACTAAAATAAGCCATAATGACACGAGATCTTTAGACACCCGAGCAGAGCGAGGGTGGCTGTAGTTTGACTGTCATTATGGTTGTTTTATTTAGTCTCGCGTTAAACACTCTACTTTTCACTTTGAATGCGAGGAAAAAAAAGACGTTCTGTTCAAAATTACAATATAACTTTTTAATACGACTTATGGACATCTGTCTAAAAATCAAATACCAAAAAAAAATTGTTGCGTGTTTTTTTTAAAGTGTTGTTTAAATGCTTGCATATTTAGCAACAGTTTCAAAATTGAAAACTTTTTAAAACTAATTCATTCTTAATAGAATTTAACAGATTAAAATTCGTAATCATTCATTCTTTTTTTTAATATTTTTGCAGTTGTCATTCTGAGGTTATTTCCACGCACTCAAAATTGTCTATAATAGACAAAGAATTCTCCATTCGCCAACACCGTGTTTGGCTGTTTAGGGGTAAAGTAAATTTAAAAAATACTTTAATCCCTAGAAATTAATGAGTAGCTTTAGTCCCGATATGCAGAGACTAAAGTAACATTTTAAGAGCATGAGAAGTGAAAATAAATAAACATACAAGAATGGCTGAAAGAGATTAGATAAAAATTGACATCAAAGCAAAATATTTAGTTTGCTTGGGTTCAGTTTAATATTTATAGTGTAGGTATAATTTTATGAGAAATAACACACCCACTTATATTGCCATAAAAGATACTTACGTGCCTCTTTCAATCGTTAACTCTTTTTTTATTGAAATCTGATATTATATAACAACAACGAAAACCACTTAAATCCCATAAACCTCTTTTACAGCCCTCGTTATTACATAATAACGATCCGATTTAAACATTCTTAACTCTCAATATAATATTCTGCGTGGGTAGATTGTGCTACACACCTTTACTTCAGCAAATGGATTAGGGGCTTGTTTAATATTTAAAGCTAAACACTGTAGTCGCTCAGTTTAAGGTTAGTGCCATTTTGCATTAGACGAAAAGTGAGCGACTGGAGCTTTCTTTAGGCCTCGTTAGTAAATATCCATTTTATCTTTTGTAAAAATTTCAACTAGTGGCGTGGTGTTTAGTTTCACCTCACGTCCGAGCAGGAAGCTGACCGTAATACTGGTTCGTGAAGTCTCGCTATAAATCATAACGCCATTTCAATTTACGGAGTGTAACACGGCAGTAATAGGCCAGCCGCTGCCCGCCGCGGCTCTCCCGCGCTGAAAGACCTAGATTTGTATTCAACCAACGATATGATCATTAGTTACTGCAATTTTCTTCGCATCCCGTACACGAATGCTATCGTCGAGTGTTATGGAAGGGATGAATGATACTTTGTAATTACTTTCGGGATCTGACTTGGAAATTAAGTTGACCGGACTTTGATATAATTTGTGCGGTAAGGCAGTTGTGTAATTTTACTGCGTAGTTTTACTAAAGAGTCAGTTGTTTATCTTCAAAAATGAAATTACTAAAATGCTTTTGATGTTCGTAAATTATTCAGAAAATGGTCTTTTTATTTTACAAAACACTCAAGAGTATAATTTTGTTAAATTTTAAACTTACCCATATGTTCTGCTATCATTAGGTTTAACAGCCTCACGTAAAAGAGCCCTAACAGCGAAGTCGGTAACGGCTTCTTAGTTACAGCCGTTGATTGCGGCACTCGGCTCGAGCGCCGGGCGCCGTGCGCCGGTCGCCGGGCGCCATTCTTGGACCGTGGCTTCAGGACGCACGTACATGTAATTTTATTGATTACAGGGTGCGGCGGTCCAGCCCGATTTGAATTTCCAATGAGCTCGTTAGAATCAGCCCGGACACGGGACTCGGACAGCCGATAAAAACTTCATTCCTTTTAGCTGATTGTGCAAGCTCTCCTTGGAAGGATTGCGGATTCGGTGGAATTACTTTAATCGACATTTCTAAAGTTTTCTTGCGGTTCACTGGAGTGGCTCTGATAATTTAAAACTGTTCTGTGACTTTATAGTTAGTCTGCAAGAACTAGAACAAACACTAATTATTAAACGGATTCTTTTAACCTTAGTTTTTACATAGAAATTTGGTTTTTGCGTTTTTTAATGTTCGTTGTTTCCCATTTTAAACCGTTGAGGCAACAGTATTCATAATATTTTTAATTAGACCAAACATAAACTCTAGATTTGCTGTATACTTCGAGCATGTAGATGTGTAAGAGGTTGATTGGTTCCTGTCTTGTACCTAGTATCTAGTATAAAGTAAGTAGCAATTCTCCGCTAAGCTCCAATACGTAGCAATTGGAGTTTTGCAGCAGCTCTTAATTAAACGCCAGCGGCGGCGGTGGCAAGGCCTAGCGGCAAACTTCGATTGCGCTGTCAAAAATCCGAAGAATTATTCCAGTAGTAAAATAACTTGTACGATTTTAGGCTTTATCGTGCGAGTTCAGGCGTATTAGCGAATTTATACTGCACGGATGCAATATGCCGCCGGAGTGCTAGTTGGACGCAGCACTTTTATTAAAAACGGTTTTTATTTATTGACGATTCGAGGTAGCCGAGGATTTCTCCCGCGATACATTTCTGAATGTGGGTTGAGGATCGATTTTGTATTTCAAAAGGCAGATGTTTATTCAGTTTTATTGAAATTAAAGTATCAGCGGTGAATTGTACGCCCTTCATTTTATCAATCATTCGTGAATTAATTGAAAGCAATCTGCCATAATCTCTTTTTAGAAGAAACTCGTTTTCCTTAAGTAAGTTTCTTTTAATAGGTAAGTTAAGAAGTTATTTTCTTTCAATGTAATGCTAAGCTACACCACCCGCTACTATCTATATTCGACATAATCAAGCTCCAAGTTTATAATGCCTTGGGTTATTTTGATTGCCCGATCATGAAACATCGTAGCTGCAACTTTAGAAACAATTCAAACGTAGGAAGATTTCCATTTCCGCCACCTCACCTCGCCACCTCTGTTCTGTACATCTTAGTGAAAACCATTGCTTTAATGAAATTTTGCTCAATAGCACCCGAATGGTATTAGAAGCAATACGCGTAAATAAGGCTGACTACATCAATAAACTTATACAAACCACTTCAGCAGGCGCACATGCTTTCTGTTGCCTACTCACATTATAACCTGCCCATATTTTATTGGTCTCTACATGGTTTACTCCGCACGCACAGCCCCTTATTTTACAACTGTAACGTAACCATCTACTCTGACCCCCGTTCTTGGTACAAGCGCCCTCTCAATGATCTTGTGTAAATATAACTAAGGGAGCGAGGAAGGCCTGTTTGTGTTGGCCCGTTTGAACCACCCCTGCCCCACGGTAATTAGCCCACCAAGATTGTACCGCAGCACGAAAATAGTGTCGTTTGTTGATCGATTATTTGCCATTTTCATTTTGCTTTATTAGCGGTTTTATTCCTGTATTTGTTTAAATTGACGACAAATCACGCACCAATCAAATACTTCCACTATCTAATATCGACGAATTTCCCTGACAAAATATACAAATTAATTTTGTAAATTTTCCTTTTTGTGTTCACGTCAACTTCCAATGAAATCAAGACACCAACAATTTTGAGAAAACTAATATAACTTTAACATTAACCTAGCGCTACTTTAATAATTTCTTTGAATCTTTACCAATAAACAGATTACTAAATACTTACTCATTTCACTTTTGTACATAGTTCAACAGAAATGAACAGGAGTTATGATAATTAGTTTAAACAAGAAACGTTCTAGACCGTACTTATTTTAACTTTCCGAGTTATTGACGCGCAAATAATTGAAGCCACCGCGACTTAATGCAGAACTTAACGTTTAATAAAACGGCTCAATTAGCAACCGGTCCAGAGCGCTAAAATTAAATGATGCCACATAATTGGTTCTGTCCGTGCAAATTACGACGATCGTTGACAATTTACAGCGAGCTTATACTTGCGGCGTCTAATATCTTCGTGTAAAAAAGTTGGAGTAACTTTTGTTTTATAGCCTTAGAATATAAAATAAACAAGAAGCCGCATTACGATCGCTGTATAATCCCGCCGTATAATCGCCAAATCTAGAGTCAAAGCGAAAAACGCAGAACACCATCCACTTCGGTCTGCTCGTGATCCGGTCATTGAAAGTTACATCCCGGTTGAAACGTCGAGAATAGATATGGACATAATTATTACGTATAAGTTTGGGGATTTACTAGTTGTAAAACATGATAATTACCCCCTGTAGGAGTAATTACAGTGGTTTAAATGATAAACATAATTCATGTCACATATTAGTTTTATTCTATATTCTAAGTTTACACCTTTAATTTTTTGCGTGAGCTCGGTGCTCATTCTCACCTGCGAAACGGCTTAGACACACAAACAAGTCGTAACTACTCGAAACGTGTGCACTTTACGGCCTAGCAGAACCGGCTGGAAACAGTCGCGACACATTCCTAGATAGTCTACCGCACCGCCCACAGCCAAACTACGAAACCGCCCAAGGCACAGAGAATCTAGTGCAGTAGAGAACCTGTGTAGTTTTCGTAGAAGATCAAATCTAATATCGCTATTAACTAACCATACAAATAAAAATGTAATAAGCCTTTTTAAACGAGACCACAGTGACTTTGAGTTCGAACTAACGATCACAGTGTTTTACTGTATTGTTTTTTGTGTAAATGTGACTTGTTTTGCATCAATTTCGCGTTGAGCGCACTTAACTATTTATCTTTTTAGCTATGAAACTTTAGTTTTTGGTTTTCACTTAGCTTATACACGTTTGTAATGAAGTGAATGAAGTGTATTGAATCTACGATTCAGAAAAATGTTTTTCGTACGCAGTTTTCCATAGACATTGAATTCGTACAGTTTCCAGCATAGACCACGTTGAATCCGTAACTCAGCGAAATACGTACGCTCCTTGCACGCAAAGTGATCTAAACCTGAAGCAAGAATTCCCGTCGTCGTTTTTATTGCCGCTACCACTGGCCTAAGCCATTGCTTGTATTGTTGACTCGGCATTCCACATAGCGGATGGCAAAAAGGAATTTATTCCTTAGGTCACCCATTTGTTCTGCCAAAATGTCTGACACACTGCATGACACTAAAAGAAATCGTTCATAGGCATAAGGCATAGATAGCTTAAAGGCATAGATAGCTTTTTCATAAAACATTTGTATGGTTTTTTTGGGTACCTAAGTTAACTTTTTACTTTTAACGATTCACAGAAAAGCGTGAAACATTATTTTAAGTGATACCAAGAGCCAGACTTTTCCGACGATGCCTGCGTTACTTTAAGTACAGGTTACGACGTATTGCTCCCAACAGGTAAGGGGGACAATAAACCAGGTATTGTCATAAACCCTTCGAATGAGCTAAAAGTAGGTACTCTCCCTTTTGTTGGCAGTGCGCCCGGAGGGTGATTCGTTTAATTGTTAATGCCATAGTGATCTAAGTGGAGGCCCCGGCTTATGTGGGTTAATGAGGTCGCTTCTAATTCATAGTCACTAAAGTGCCCTCCAGTTATGAAAATTCAGCTTCGTGCTGACACTAAAATAGTCTAAGTGCCTACATTTTCATCTGGAATATGTTTCTTTGTATGCATTATTTATGTCCGCGTGTTACAGCATGTCGCAAAATAGTTCGAAGTTGGGTAATACGATAATAGTACCCGAGAATAATATGGGTCGTTTCGATGGTGGCTTATCACATAACCAATTTTATAAATATATCCCTCCGTCGTTCAATGACAATCGACATGGGACCAAATTTAACTCTTGACACAACCGCAAATAGGGAATATGCATGGAACATAAATTCTGTCTTAAATTATTCGGGCGCAGGCTGAAAATCAGCGCTGCAAGTTTCCTTTGCTCGCAGTTTATGCTGAGACTGAGCCCATTGCTACCTGCTTATGTTTTTTTTTTATTTGATTGTGTAACCTGTCTTATTTTCTGAGGCAATAAATGATTTTATTATTATTATTGTTATTATAATTTCACTTAATAAAAAACCGGAAAATAAAACGAATGACGTAAAATCAATATCATCAGTAATATCTGTTGAAAAACAAGCAAGATATTATGGGCGTGAGCGATTAAAGTTTGCATTTACTATGAACTTTCTATGGCTAATGGCTGTCGTGTCGTAGCATACTCGTATGTCTATAAGGGACCTCTTTGCTAATTGGCAATTTAAATCGTCTATCGTCCATCGTCCATCCTTGTCCATCGTCTACCGTCCATCTTCCATCCTCATCCATTGTCTTTCGTTCTTCCTCGTCCATCGTCCATTCTCGCCCATCGCCCATCGTCCATTCTGGTCCATCGTCTATCGCCTATCCTTGCCCATCGTTCATCGTCCATCGTCCATTCTTGTCCATCATCCATCGTCCATCCTTGTCCATCGCTCATCGTCCATTCTCGTCTATCGTCCATTCTCGTCCATCGTCCATCCTTGTCCATCGTCCGTCGCCCATTCTCGTCCACCGTTCACCGTCCATCGCCCATCGTCCATCCTTGTCAATCATCCATCGTCCATTCTCGTCCAGCGTTTATTCTCGTACATTGTCCATTCTCGCCCATCATATATCGTTCATCGTCCATTGTTCATTCTCGTCCATTGTCCATCCTCGTCTATCGTCCTTTGTCCATCCTCGTCCATCGTCATTCGTCCATCGTCCATTCCCGTCCAACGTCCATTCCCGTCCATCGTCCATTCTCGTCCATCGGTGATTCTCGTCCTTCAGTGTCTACATGTTCAAATTGAATGTTATTGATAATATATGTAAGTCCTATTAGGCCCTAAATTCAGGGTTCTAGCTTTACCCATAACAAATTTACAGGATGTTGAAAATAGCCTGAATGGCTTCGAGAAAAGTATGGTACGGCGAGCTTTGTTTTTGTTTTGCTCGACTTGGCGGGGGCACTGCCGTGCCCTCAGATAATGTAAATAAAAAAAAATAGTTTTACAACTCAGTTTGTTAAACAATGGAGATATATTTGAAAAAATAAAATAAACGCTTGCAGATTCTCTTGTCACTATTTGTCACCAATACGCTCCATTTATAAAATTTAAATGAACCTTAACTACCGAAAGGTCAATATGTCTGTACGCGCTGTTCTGCTATTATTAGATGAATTAAACTGTCATGTGAATAGGTACTATTTTGAGTTTAATTAACAATTCATAGTCAAGAGATGCTTTGAAGTTCATAATGGGTACCTCATTCAACCAATTCGATTACTATGCCACTATATAGTACCTTATCAATAGAAAACGATTTTAATTTGTGTATAACAATAATATGCTTATTTGGTAACGTAATATGTCACAATGACAAGGTTCTCTGTGGTGACCTAGGAATCAAATTGGTTGACTGAAGCTATTAATAAATAACACATTAAAAAAATAAAGCATATTGTTACCCATGGATTTTTTTGAACATCCACAGACTCGTATATGGCAGAAACTTCTAAAAGTTTTGTGTCTCAAGCTCAATAAGTATACCGTGTACAACGGTATATTCATTGGGCTTGAAAAATATCAATAACGTAATTTTATAAGAGTACCTAAATACATAAAGTATATTTTCTGTCGGTCCCCAACATCGGATCAAGAGGCTTTAGTTTGGTCTAGTTCGGTAGAGAGCACTTCTCCGAGTTCTTACTATGGTTTTTAGATTAGGTACATCTTGAACTCACTCGGCCTTAGGGTTCGACGTATTGCTGTAAAGATATTACAATATAGTCGTTTTATGTATGTTTATAAACAACTTTAATTAAAAACTATAATTATAATTAACAACTATAAAAAAACAACTATACTTAGTTGTTTTATGGTACGATGTCATTTCATTTCAAGAACTAAAACGACGACCGGACTAAAACGCGACAACACTCATTCTTCCATAGATAAGGCCCCACAAATAACTCACATATTAGCAATTTTCATCGAACTCGTTAAAGCCGTTTCTAAGATCCCCGAAATATATAAATATGCAAAAATTACTCGTTTAATGATTATTATATATATTTTTATCAAATCCTGTTTCATGTAGGTATTTGTTATGGTTTAAAAGAGTACATATGTAGTTTAATTTAAATGTACACTTTACAATTAACATAAGTACATATAAACAACAAAAAAAAACTAACTTAAGACAACTAAATTTAACAATAGCAATAGTTTTTGTATTGTATTTTTTCCTCAAATGTTTATCTTGTTCCTAACCTAGGGTTCGTCAATTTCACAAAGATGATTAAGTATCAATAAGGTGTCGCACCGCGTGCGGTTAAAGCGAGTAAAACTGGTAACAAAGAAATACTCAAGCTCGGATCAAACCGACGGCGACCCCAAATAACAAAAGTTGCTATATTGTTCATGGATTTTGTGAAGTTTTGTAAGTACTTTATAAGTCGATATTAAATAAAATAGATAGGAATTAGCTGGCAAGTTTTGTTCTTCTTATAAAAGAAAATATAATTATAAATTTAACTTAAGATAAGCTGAATCGTGAATGAAGCCGTGGTGGCCTAGTGGTTTGACCTATCGCCTCTCAAGCAGAGGGTCGTGGGTTCGAACCCCGGCTCGCACCTCTGAGTTTTTCGAAGCCCTCTTGTTCTGAGAGGAGGCCTGTGCCCAGCAGTGGGACGTGTATAGTCTGGGATGATGAAGCTGAATCGTGAGCGCATTTTCTGTGCTCTTCAATTTGACATTTGAAGGATGCGGCTAGCATTGCTTACGAGAAATTTCGTCCTGAAGTTTTTGTTAAACTTATAGAAAATTCAGTGTGAGTTCCGTATTGATTTCTCTAGCTTCGGTACTTATCAAACTTCAATACTTGCAGTAGTTGTACACAATACGTTCAGGTAGCTTATATATCTATTTCGACATAGTTACCTGTTTCAAACAAGATAGGGGTGGAATTCAAAAAAAATTTGATCATGTTAATCAGTAATTTGCCATTGCAGATTTGGAATTTTTTATTATTATTTATCACACGAAAATTTACCATAAAATTTGAAACGTACCATTCTTGCCCATTAATTAATTTCGGGGATCTCACTCATAGTCTGTGATTATATTCAATTGATCCAAATTTCAAACAGGGTTTTAAAAATTACATACTTTACTATACTTATTTACTACGTGAGAGGACACGGAATAAAAACACAATCCTAAACCTTCTGTTAGTTTGAGTTTTATTTTAACATAAGTAAATATTTGGGGAAACCTCGAGAAATGGAATAATCGTATTTGTCTATTGTTCTCGGCAAAAATACTTATTTACTGCTCAAACGTAGCCTCTAAATAAATAAAGCGTGTCTTTTCCTTATTTAATCTCGTTTACTTTCATACCAAAGCTTTACACGATCCTCCGACATATTTCAGGCCAACCCATTTGTTCAGTATAGCGCGAAATAGATCTGTGAAACAATATTTTCTATCAGCGAAAGAGGTTCAAAGCAACATTCCAATAAAATGTCATTTACTCGGAGCGTTGGCTCGAGCGGAGTTGCCGCGGCGATCGCCTACTGAAACAACTGAGCTCACGACGCAACACACACATGTCAATTGTAAAATACCTCTACAAATTTACGGTTGACGCATTGCGCCTGTAGGACGGTGAAAGGACAGTGAAAAGGCGTACTGCTTTTGAAACTTTGACTTCGACAGATATTGAGGGTCCGCCTCATAAACTGCACCCCGTAAAGTATCGAATTTCAACGACAGATAGTATAAGCAGAGAAGTAAATTTCTGAGATTATAAATCTAATATTACAAATCTGGATCTGACGCTTGTAACAAAAGTACGTTGCAAAAGCTTGATATCGTTTTAAAAGATGTTTCTGCGGTTGAATATCGAGCTTCACGCAAATAAACAGCATAACAAACGTCGCTGTGGGGTATAAAAACACGAAGGCGCCTAGTTTATTTCAAAAGGAAACGTAGATAAACCACGGAGACGGAAAACATTTCCTTAGACTATTAAAAAGAGTCATCAGATACGAAGCAATAAGTAAATGACCGAATGCTATCTCCTGTTCAGAGATGTTTAGTGCTGTGCCTTACCGCCGAATAGATCGTTAAAGTCCAATTCTTAATTCTACCTACGGTGTTCATTTATTTTTATTAAGAAAGGAAATGTTAACAAAGTATTTTAAAAGTATAAAATAATTTTATTTCAAACATTTTCATATTTATTGACCATTGTCTAACTAGTAGGTATGTTAGTATTGTGAGAACTTTCTGACAAACACGGAATATCAATAAATATATTATTATATGTAAAATATTAACCAACAAAAGTCATTCCATTATCAATTTAATGTTATGTTTTGTAGTAAAACAGATGTTTTTGTTATTTATTTCTACCGCAATAACAGCAGAGCGTGACGGAGATAAAAAGATAACCTAAATGATTATCATGTGACAAGAACTCACTTTCAGTAGGCGAGAGCAGAGAAAAGTATAGAAGCTTTTGTCCAGCAGTGAGACGCAAAATAGGCTGCCAAAAAAATCGTAGGGCAAACCTAGGCTTATCGCTCACGCTGAGCTAACAATGGTGAAATGCAAGCAATTTAATCGCTGCCCATCCGATTGCAAGCATCAAACTGACAGCTGCCATCAATTTTATAGCTTGATTTTTTTTTATAGTGTCATCTGTATAAAATAATAAAGTAATATCACCGAATGAGTGTGACGTGACTTCCGCAACAGCGTTCGGCCGAAAAGCATTTTTTTGCTGTTTTCAAAATTATTTTCTTGCTGGTATCAAACTGTTGGCGTTCTGCAGAATCAACCGCAACCCTGTCATCGCAACTGACATTGGCCCAAGCCTTAAGGCCGCCATTGAAGGGAATAATAATAATAATGATTACCGAATGACCAAGTATACATATATCACCGTTAAGTCAAGGTTTGCTCTAATCCCCAATACGTAAGCTAGAATTTCATTTAAAAGACGCTCTGTATTCACTTCTCTATTCCAAGATCTGTTGTACAGAGTAATTATGTGTTGGCACATCCCTTACACTTTTTATCACAGGGTGGTGCGCTAAGATAGCATCGCGCTCCCGACCTAATTCGATCCGCCGACGCCTGCCGCCGCCCGCGCCGTGCCAAGTCCGTCGACACGGACCGACCGGCCGTGTTCCAACGGGAAATGTTACAACCCCCTTATCTACAGTTAAACATGCAAACTCGCCGGAGGATCACGACAATCAATTCACAATTTCGCTTCGCGAAGGCTGTCGCAATCGTAGGCTTGTGCGAAAATGTGCTTCAGTAATAATCATACAATCACAAATTTTGGTCAGTAAAATACTTTGCCTTGTGTCATTTTACCTTGCTTCTCCCCTTCCTCTTTGGCTTCTCCGCTACCACACGTTCATGTCAACGTCGATATGACAATTATAATGTGATTCACGGAGGTAACAGTTGATTAGATGCAACTGTAGGTAGCATTTGGTATAACAGTGCATCCTTACTTTCCTTACGAATGTTATGAATGCAAAAGTAGCTCTGTCTGTCTATCTGTTACCTTTTCACGCTTAAAGCGTTGAACCGATTTAGATAAAATGTAGTATGGATGGAGATAGTTTGAGACCCTAGAAAGGCCATGGGATGATCTTTACCCCGGAAAATACTCAGTTACCATGCGATAGCGATAAACGAATTCTTAGCAAACAAAGTCGTTGGAAATTTTACCTGCAGTTATATCGAATGTTGTCATATCTGTCGAGTCGCACCCGTGCTCCACACATATGTCATTCGTTTTTTTTAGGAGTGCCGACGCTTGATTGTTTACTTTTGAGAATGACCTCGCAGGGGGCTCAAAACGCATTAGTATTTTGTATTTGTGATAATTACATTTATGTGGAAATGGAGATGGGCGGGCTCTGCATGTTCACACAGGCGTAGTTGCCGGGCATTTGTTATAATATGGCAGTTAAAAACGTTGTATTTCATTGACATACTCGTAAACCTACGCAAAGTAATGCCTGGATCAGTTATTTATTTTTTTTCTTTTCAAAAGTATTCCATCAACCATACCATAAACAGTAGTCTCTGAAATAGTTAATTTCTTGTACTTAATGGAGCAAACGGACGCAATGGTCCATTGGAAAACCTTAAGCTTGAACGTGTGAGTCCAACCACTAAGTAACTTTGAGCACGTTACAGAGGATTATATCGATCACTTTACTGTGCTACGGAGATTGGATTTTCGTTATTCAGATGCGAAGTTTCAATATGGATTAAACAGATTTATTAAATACTAGCCTTTGCTCGCGGCTTTGCTTGAGTGAACCTTTATGTCTGACAGTTGAATTGAAATTCCGGTATTTCCGGAAAATTACATCGTGTCGTCATTGACGTTACATGAAGAACACTCATGGCAAAATAACATGTCTCTTTTAATGGTTGATATTTAGGATTTTCCATGTGCATGATCTCATAGGAGTATGAGGATAAAAATTAGCCTGTGAGTCCATCCACACACCACACATCCAAATATCCAGTTATCTGCCTATGCGTGCTTGCGTAAAATTCATCTACATTCGCTAAGACGTTTCAGTAACAAAAAGTAACACACATACACGCGCGCACGCATTTGCTCACGCACACAAACTTTCGCATTTAAAGTATCAGTTGGCTAGCATCTGTATGCTCGAGGTTGTTAGGCAAGGGTTGCAGTTTTAAGTGGCATTATGAGGAAAAGCAGAACGCATCAGGCGAAGCCGGCGTCGGAAGCAGCGTCGGGCCGCAACACTTCCGCTCCCGTAACGTTACCGTAAATTAATTCAATGATCGTCCGCATAATGACTTGCATGTGGCCACCCCTTGCGAGTGCGCCTCTAACTAACGCCCACTAATTTCCACCGCGTTAATGAAGGGAATTCTCCGCAGAGACGTTTTTGTTAGCAGTAACACACGGCGCGGAATAAGTAGACTTTTGGCACTGTCACCGCGGAGCATTAAAACGCTCGGGCTATTATTCTTTGCCACAGTAAATTGCATTTGAACTTTGTGTTACGAAGTTAAAAATCTTTCCTCTCCGTTATCACGTTATTTGAAATGGTATCCGCTATGTGTACCTACACGAAGTTATTCCTGCAATTGTACCTAGCCCACTCGACTGAATGCGGTGAAGTGGTCAAGCGCTGGGTCTACGCCGGCCGAACAGTACAACTCGTTATTTCTCATTATGCTGAAGGGATTTTCATAACAACGTTCGGCGAGTTGTAGTGGGTCGGAGACTGCTTTGGGCTACTTAGAGAGCCATTTGCAGAGAGATTGGCTCGACCTACGAGGTAGATTGCGGAACTTTGTAGATAACTTCTCTAAACTTGGAACATTTTGACGCTGCAATACTCGGATAAGGTATGAAACGCGGCAGACTGGCTAAGGGACGTTTAAACGCCACTTACACTTGTATATTCCGTAAACTTTGTAAATAAAACCACCATTTTACCGACCTACATATTAACTGTTTTGAAAACAAAATGTACGGGTACGGTAAGTCGTTAACTTTGGTTCGTGTCACATTAAAACAGTCATTATTTTTATTTCAGTTATTGTTTTAGTTTGTTAGCTGTTCATAATTTATTTAACCAAATAAAATCACGCCTCGTTCCGTAGGATTTTATCAAAACAAACCCTCAATTTACTTTCGCGCAACACATTTATTCCATTTCCATCTTCCACTTGGCTTATGATGATATTTTGACATAAAATTACACGGCTGGCCGAGTTAAGGGCACTAGACCGTCGAAATGGTTCAAGTTTATTTTATAAGCTTTTTACGAGTCGCGGTACTTATGAAACTCTTTAGGCGCGAATATGTTGGTACAAACATTAGTACGGTAGGTTAATAGGCTCTGGGTAGTGGTAAAAGAGTTTCACTCGGTTCAACCCCTATTAAACTTTCCTATTTTTGACGTGAAATGCCGTAGACTTATTATAATATTTTATGTGTAATGGCTTCCACTAAAATGAAGCGCCATTAAAACGCCTAGATATCATCTGTGTAGATAATATACATTTGAAATTTGCATAGGTAATCCAATACCAAAAAACGGCCAAGAGCGTGTCGGACACGCCCAAAATAGGGTTCCATAGCCATTACGCAAAAAATCCTACTAATATTATAAATGTGAAAGTTTGTGAGTGAGTGAGTGAGTGAGTATATTTGTTACTTCTTCACGCTGAAACGGCTGGACGGATTTGGATGAAATTTGGCGAAAAGTTAGTTTATAACCTGGATTAAAACATAGGATACTTTTAATCCCGATATTCCCACGGGATAGGGATAAAATCTCGAAATAATAACCACTGGGCTTAGAGTCATGAAATTTGGTAACGAGGTAGCGGACTTCTGAAATAACACATAGGCTATTTTTTACTCCGATATTCCCACGGGATAGGGATAAAATCTTATAATATAAAAGTGCCCATTGCGGCATATTTACTGAATGAATGAATTTGAATTTTAAATTTGAATTGTTTTTAATTTCAGCACTGGGTTTTAGGGTCTTGAATTTTGTACAGTCATTCACAACACAACCTCAATGAAGACCACGATATAAATTTTGACAACTTCCAGGGGAATTTTGTAAAATCCCGAAAATTTGAATTGCAACTACCAAACCGAAAAGTTTACGCGTGCGAAGCCGCGGGTAAAAGCTAGTAAGTAATATTTTTAAGGATTTCGTATTTTATACGGAATCTTCCAAGTTTAGGTACATTTTATACCTTAGGCTACTATTTATTCATAAACTACTAATAATTCTCAAGCAAACTTAGCCGTTTTAGTTTTCCTCCTTGAAAGTTTGATATACTCACTACCACCATGATTTTTTTTTAAATTTTCCACTCACCGGTTTAGATTTTAGAGGGGGGGGACGTTCGATTTTATTGAAAATTTGCACTTTAAAGTTAAATATTTCGCAAACAAATCACTAAATAGAAAAATCGTCTTAGCAAACCCCTAATGGATGGTTTTAAAAGACCAATCCAACGATACCCCACACTATACGGTTGAATGAGAAAAATAAATCACCTCCGCCTTACGTCTATGGGAGGTACCCTAAAAAAAATTTTTTTTTTTAATTTTTAATTGTACTATTTTGTCGGCATAGTTTACATACATATCCGTGCAAAATAACATCTTTCTATCATTGATAGTCTCTGAGCAAAGCCGCGGACGGACAGACAGACAGACAGACAGACATGGCGAAACTATAAGGGTTCCGTTTTTGGCATTATGGCTTCGGAACCCTTAAAACGATAAAAATAGAAGTTATAAAAACGCTTTAAATGGATAGGTACATTTTTTAGTCCGAGCCACTAGATTATTTATACCTATAGGTACTGTGTATCAGGTATTGGCGATAAATCTGAAAAGTACAAACTTTTACAGTGTAAAAATATATTAAGTGCCCATTTATAAAACTCTTATAAAAATGGAATCAACACCGTGCAGTATTTTAGGATTCCGTCTTTTCAACAGCATCGCATTGACAAATTAGCATCTGCTGTCACAAGCGCGTGCTACCCTTGTGCCGCGTAATCAAATTCTTTAGGCGGGAAAATGTATGTAAGAACATGCATTAATACGACACATAAATTACACATTTTAATAGGTTTCGCAATGTACATTAGAGGGGTGTGGCGTAGATACATGTATTTAATATTCATGGGCGGCCCTCTAGAACCCTTTAACTAAAGGAATATGGGTAGCTCACTCACCAGTATAATGTAGCTGGTTTCTAAAGCTTTTAAGGTCTCTGAAGACTTCTTAAAATAAACTTACCGATCAAAAGGCAAACATGACAACGAGATGGCCTAGTGGTTAGAGAACCTGACTACGAAGCTTGAGGTCGGGTTCGATTCCCGTGTCGGGGCAAATATTTGTATGAAAAATATGAATGTTTGTTCTCGGGTCTTGGGTGTTTAATATGTAAATAAGTATGTATCTATCTATATAATTATATTTATCCGTTGCTTAGTACCCATAACACAAGCTTTGCTAAGCTTACTTTGGGACTAGGTCAATTGGTGTGAATTGTCCCTTGATATTTATTTATTATTTATTTAAACTTTCATATATTGTACGCTTAATCTATTATTTCATGTATATAATTATAAAATATTTTATTTTTGTTTGCTTTTGTCTCCGAGAAGCTTTCTTTTTCATTTCTTAAGACTGAATGCTTGTAATAAGCGTGGCTTAAAAACAACACGGTTCTGGATTAAAATTTAAGTTGATGACGCCTTAATGACGGGGTAGGACATGTTGTGGTGCCGTAATGGTGCACAATTTCCGTGAAAGCATTGTATTAAGTCATTACTCCCCCGCACCGCAATCAACTCAGGCTGAACACATCTGAGATAAGGAATTCAGCCATACGATTTCATAATGCATTCTGTTTTTTAACACAATGGGCTTTGTGTGATTTAACATTATTAATCAGGTTTTTTGTAGTTTAATTTATAGTTATTATTTTTTTGTTCACGTTGTATAAGACGGTTGCGTAGTTCTGGTATCTCAAACAAACGGTGATAATGATTTCTAACCCCTAAACGTTGGCCGGTTAGACTATTTTCTTTTTAATTTTATCACTCATTACTTCTACTATGCTTACATAAGTATTTAGATGTTTTAATTGTATTGAATAAGCTTAATGAGGGCTATCGCGTATGAATTCGCCACTAGAGGCGCTAATGTAGCGTGAGGTCTCCGAAATGTCAAATCTCATAGTTTTTGGGTGAGCTACGCGGGTTTATTTATAATTAGAATAATTTTGTGAATATTTTGCAATATCTTAAATTAATTATCGCGTTATTAGCGTTTCGGGGCAATGAATGTCTGTGTTTTGAGACAGTTTTGTCTTTCGGAAACCTTTTTCCTCCCTTTTTTCCGAACAAAACGGGGACTATGCAACACTGTGGCATGCTCGATATTTTTATGGTACGGTTTTAAGGTGTATTAAATATGATTTTAATCTTAATTTTGTCTTTACGCCCGTAAGAACAGACTTTGAAAGCCATACTTAAAAACCTCACGCAACAGTGCGCCATCTAGTGAGACAAAAAAACGATAGCCCTCATTTCTTTCGGTCATTTTGTGTTCTTAATTAATGAATGTTTGAAAAACTTAGATCTTATTTTGATTGACTACATTATCAAAAATTGATCAAAAGGCGTTTATATAAAAAGGCTAATTCACATTATTTTAATAACTTTTGACTTTGTTTATCGTACAGCCAACGCGCAAAATCCATTTTGAAAAAAAAGTCAGTCTAATCAACGCATTCCGGACGTAAATATTAGTCGATGAAAGGCAAATTTGTAACTGGTCAAATTAGTTTTATGTCAACCAACTTTTTAATTTGATATTTTTATATTCGGTCATAAAAAGTGGTCAAAACATAAACGGGATGCGGAGCTGCCAAATTTTTACACAAATCCATTAATTCTTTCAAATTGTACAAATTGCCGGCTGACAAGCAAAACTCACTAAAATTTCTGTCACTGCTCTTCAAAAAGTCGTATCTAGTTAGTAATTTCATACTGAGATGCGAGCTTTGCTGTAAGTAGATATTTGGTACTTAGTGACTTGCTTGTCACCCGACGAAATATGCCTTAAGTAAATTATACATACCCCGTTATCAGTGTTGCAGATCCATTGAAACTAAGTCATAAGGTTGTCGCACAATATTAATTTCATTGTCAATCTGACATGTTATAATAGTGAAGTATTGGTATATAAAACGTTTTTGTTAGAATAATGTTTTTACAGGTAAAATAACAGATTTGTATACTTTAATTAGTCGTCTGGTTGAATAAGTTATAATGAGAGTTTTCTTTTAATTTCGCCATTAGCTCTCTTTTAAACTGGGAAAACTCAACTCGATCAATAGGGAAATTCATGATTTTAACTGAATTATATACGACATTAATTAATATTGAAAAATAAATGATGTAACCACTAGGTATTATGGGGTTTTAAAAAAAAGAATAAAACCTCTTTTAATTACTGGCTGGCACGCATTTACAATAAAATCATATCTGAAAACGAGTGTGAAACGAAAAATATATTTAAATCTAAAGTAAAGGCGTGTTTGATGGATACCTTCATTAAAGAAAGTGAAAGTTAAGGCGCATAAATACTGTATGCTTGTGAATTTGTGTGTTTATGTTTATCTTGCTTTGGGTACGTAAGTAAGGTAAATGTCCCAGTGCTTAAAGTTGCTCTAACCGGGTGGCAAAGTGGTTAGAGAACCTGACTACGAAGTTTTAAGGTCCCGGGTTCGTTTCCCGGCCGGGGCAGATATTTGCATGAATAATGCGAATGTTTTGTTCTCGGGTCTTGAATGTTTAATATGGATTTAAGTGTGTATTTAAAGAGTGCTGTCTTCGCCAACAAACTGCTTAGCAGTTTGGCGAAAATATTTTTAAGTCGTTATTTTTGTAAAATGTGATGAATAAATAAAAAAAAAAGAGATTATATTTTGTTATAAACTCAAAACATATAAATTTAATAAAAAGCTGTAACTAACCCCCCCCGATATAAACTTTTTCCTTCTCCGAAGCAATCTAACTCTACTCTACCAGCTCAACCAAACTCAAAAGCTAACCTTAAGCTAAAAGCTCAACCTAAAGCTACTCTATGTGCTCAAAAGCTATGACCTACCTATGTGCAGCCTACCTATATAACTAGAGCTTATGAAGTCCTACTGACAATGCTCTGAAACCTATATTGAAAGCGGTTCAAGAAATCGCTTTCTCAAAAGCGGGGCTCGCCTTTTTGCAATTTAAAGCGTCTCTCATCTAGATTGCATGAATACGGGTATAATCATTGGGTACCGAACATTTCTTCCTTTAACTGAACTGTTTGAATAGGCGTCTAAAAGTACACAATAGGTTTTTTAAACAAATCGATACGCCAGAAATTTAATCACCCTATATGACTAGATGTTCAAAGGGATCTAACTGCTCGAGACCACAGTTGATAATTCGTTTTATTGCAAGTGGATGTAAATATTATTTATCTTGTTAAATAGTTACCAATTCCTCTATTGCGCAATATCAGTTCAAATCTGTGTGCTCGTATTATGACAATGACAATGTGTACCTCCTAGTGAAAAATATGTAAAATACAGTGACGTTATAACTAGATGAATACTTATATAATCACAAGCGATACCTTGACTTTAATGCTTGAAGTTGTTTGTAAAAGGTATCGTAAAATATTACTTTAAAAAGCCGCATCTTTGTGCGCGTAGAACTACTAGGTACTGCGTATCTATCTCACTTGATTTCAGAATTTTAATCATTATGTCCCACAGGAACTATTTCAAGGTCACGTATATCCGTAAATATAGTTTGGACTAGCTTATTGCTCGTGACTCCGTCTGCTTATAAGCTTCGTTTATTGCTATCCCGCTGAAACTCTGCAATTTTCCGGACAAAACTATCCTATATTCTTCCCGGGACTGAAACTATCTGTACTATACCGAATTTCATCTAAATCGGTTCAGCAAACAAATATCTTAACCAAGTAAACAGATTGTTAATTTTCAGGTAAGTATATTCATTAAGTACCTATAGAATAACAACCAACTTAATATCTATTGATGTTCTTATTAGAATCCCCAAGAACAGTTAAACACAATATGAGTTATTAGCATTAACGAATACTGCTTAATATATTATATTTTGAAGTATCTGACGATAGCGATAGTTTGTACATTGACGATTGGCGCAGTCTGGCTCGCGTACATGAAATAGCGTTCCCCTGTCAAGAATAGAACTTGCTACATGCCTAGCATTTGACCAAATAGAATGATTAAACGTCGAAATTTTCATTTAATGGAATTGATTAAGTAGGTATCCTTATAATTGCATATAACCGCAGATTAGAAACTTTAACAGATTAATTTAAATTAATTTCTATTTTCGATTAGATGTCCCAAAGCGAGATTAAATCTAGACTTAATTACATAATAACATTTGTGCAATATCGCACTCCGTGCGGTACTCTTCCTAGGAATCACTATCCGACCGAATGGCAGTCCAGTCAGACAGCGATCCCAAGCGTTCCCCCAGCATACAGCATCATACATTCACCGGCGAATTTCTAATGATAACCGTTAGTTCCCTACAACGCCCTATAAACCGAACGCGTGTTAACCTAGACGATGTACGACCAAAACCTAATGGATCTTGCCTAGTTCTGGTCTCCTAGTACAATAAAAGTGGTAAAACCTACCAAACTCATGAAGTTTGGTTTTACGCCCTATAAACCTATGAAATACCGCCTAGTAAATAATTTCCCTACCACAAACCTATTCAACGTACCTAGATGCCCTAACAAACCTAACCTTGTATCGATCTACCTAGGCCCTAGGCTAAAATGTAATACTTACGTCCCAAAACTAGAGATGGCGAGCACCTCACATTTATTTTTAATTGCGTGGTGTGTAATGTTCAAAGTTTTCCGGAATGACAGGTAAAACTGCTAGCTAACTAACTAAGGGATCGAGGTGGCATCCTCTAGTGTACCTATTCCTAATCCTACGCCATGTGTAATAACCCACCCGCGACCGAAGTCAGGGATGCGAGTGGAGTAGGGCGGAGAGATAATTGTGCGAATATATACATAACATAAAGGGGGGTCCAGCACCACCGAACTCACGTGCACCGACACTGCGGATACACGGTGCCGGGTACGCGCCGGGGAGAAGATAGCCTGACCGCCAGAGTTGGCGACTATAGTCAGACGCGGAATCGTTCTCTCAATTCCGTCCCGTCCCGAAGGACGTTATACCTCTAAACTTTCGTATATCACCGTTAGGTATCAGGTTTAGAGGCCGGGAACCTCGTCCCGTACAGTCCCTACTTTCAAGCGAATATAAAACGGTCCGATCCCACAGAATAAGGAAAACTGGAGGGCTAATAGCAAAGGAACCGAAACAAAACGCATGGGTACTCCCCTAGCGACATCGGCTCCGCTACCACCCCGCCAGCTATTCACAAACACAAAAATGAAGCCTGGAGAACTAACAGCGAAAAGACCGAAACAAAACGCGTGGGTAACCCCAGCGACATCGGCCTAACACTGCCAGCCCGCCAGCTTATATACAAATAAAATCGCGTAGTTACTACGTAGATCAATTACCCAGCAGCGTAACGACCTGCACTTGAAAGAACCCAAAGTTGACTCCCCGTTCCTACGAACCGCAGCCCTTTTTATAGTTTTTTTGTGCGACAGCGTGTATTCCTGCTATAACTACATCTACCCCACCTGCTAATACTGCTAACACTCCTACATTTCCTGCTCTATAAGCACTTCCTGTTTCCCCAGCTACTAAGGCGCCAGCGCCGTTAAGAGGTTTTCTTAATATTGCTGCGCCTCCGGCCGCCTGCGTTCCCTCGTTTCCGTGCATTTCGGGCCCTTCCGCATATTGCTTCAGCTAAGTCTCGCACGTCTCGCGCGCTTTATGCTCCTACGGTTACAACTGCGCTTCCTAACATCCAAGCGTCTACAACTACAGTAGCTGTTCAAAGTTTTCCTACAATTCATACGACTGCGCCTACACCTGTGTTTTAGGTTACTAAGGAGACAGAGCCGCTTAAGAGGTTTTATGTAATTCCGGTGTTTACGTACACAGCTAAGACTCCTACTATTGCGCGATTCCGTGCGGCAGCGCCTCCCGCGCGTATACCTACACTTCCTGTTACACATACTACTGCAGCGCCAACGGCGTTTTGTGCTATGCGTTTCCGGCGTCCGGAGAGCTTAAGTAAATTCCTTCATTTCCTAGCACTCGTCCTACTGCAGAGACAGCGGCGTTTCGAGTATCGCGTTTCGAGCTACTTAACCAACAGCTACACTTCCTATTCTTTCATAGACAATGGTGTCTCATGCGTTTCGTAAACTTCGAGCTTTTACTGGAACAACTGCATTTCCTATCATACAAGCGTTTACAACTACAGCTGCTGTTCAAGGTTTTCCTACAATCCACACTGCAGCGCCTATACCTGTGTTTAAGGTTACTAAGGAGACAGAGCCGCTTAAGAGGTTTTATGTAATACCGGTGTTTAGTACACAGCTAAGACTCCTATCACAGCGCGATTCCGTGTGGCAGCGCCTCCCGCGCGTACACCTACACTTCCTGTTATACATACTACTGCTGCGTCAACGGCGTTTCGTGCTATGCGTTTCCGGCGTCCGGAGAGCTTAAGTAAATTCCTTCATTTCCTAGCGCTCGTCCTACTGCGGAGACAGCGGCGTTTAGAGTATCACGTTTCGAGCTACTTGAACTTCAGTTATATTTCCTATTACTCCTGAGACAACGATGCCTCCCGTGTTTCGTAAACCTAAGGATTCTACGGCCGTAATGGCTTTTCCTGTCACACGAGCTATTTACAAGCTAGCTGTGGCCCAAGGGTTTCCTACAATTCAAGCTTCTGTGTCTCTAACTGTGTCTTCGACTACCAGGGAGACAGAACCGCCTAAAGGGTTACAGTTAATTCCTTCACTTCTACATACAGCTAGTCTTTATACAATAGCGTAATACTATGCGACAGCGACGCCCCCTGCCACAAGAGTTATTACAAAGTCAACGGTTTCCCTCGCGATCCCGGCGTTTACATATATTCCTACATTTCACGACGTCACATATATAACTCAATCTCCTTATGCTTAACGCTCTCCTCGAGCTAAGCACCTAGCTGGATTTCCTACCTCACTAACTACCAGGATAACAGGAGTCATAAGGGTAACAAGTACTTGAACTACAACTTTCCCGGCCCTATATGCCTCCACGTTCGCGCTTCCAGCCGGATCTTTCACAGTATAAACCACCAGGAACGCATCACCTAACAGGAGTACTACGCGGTTTTACTAAGTCATTCGAGTGTGATAGAAATAGAGCTCGCGAAGGTCAGAACGAGACAGACATATGGCTGTCAGTTCCGAACGATAAAAGAAGAATATTGCAGCTTGAATGGAGTCGCCAGAGTGTGAAAGAAATAGAGTTTGTAAGAGTAAGAGCGAGACAGGTGAACGACTCTGAATAATGAATGAAGAATGAAACGTAAAAGTTGATTCTAAACAATATGTAAAAGAGTTAGACCATGAGACGCACGATACCTTCTTCTCTATCCGCTTTTAATTTGTTTGTGATTATGGCCAAATCCCATGCATTTAAGGTAAATTTTACAATATGAATCACTAGGGAGGCAGCGCCTAATAGGAGAACTACCGATTTTTATTAATGAAAGTGTTAGAACGCGAAGGAAATAAAGTTCATAAAGGTTGTAATGAGATAGTCATATTAACACCGTAAGCTGAATGGAAGCGAAGGTTAGTTCTAAGTTTGAATAATGTATGGAGCTGTGAAAATCGAAGAGCTTTATTGTTTTATCATCAAGTATATTATATTTCATTTGAATCCATGTATTCACTTGTGGTTAAATATAGTCACCCTTTCTTTTAATGTGATCATTTAGGTAAATAAATAAGCGATTAACCGAATAATAGAGACCAGACATGGTAAACAGCAGAGGCTTATTTAATACACTGTGAACTTTGCAGTAGTTATTTAATTTTATGTTTATTTATTTATTTATTCATATATTTGTGAACGAAGCGGTACAAGGTGTCTCTTGTTCCGTTTCAAAGCTACAAATTATCTCCATCCCTAGCGTTTTCAATAATTCTGCAACACCGATAACGGGGTTTGATTATAACAGATATTTTTGTGCCAATAACTTTGTTTCATCAAAAATTATATCAGCTTTAATTTATTTCGTGTTTCCTGCCATATAATGTTATCTATGTGTGTATATAAGAGAGTTTGTTACATTTCTACAGATAAAATATACATTAAGAATAAAGGCTGTGAAGGCTGCGGAGGAAACGCCCAGTTCTCGACACAATGCTCGGGAGCGTATTGTAAAGCGGTTCAAGAAATCGCTTTCTCAAAAGCGGGGCTCGCCTTTTTGCAATTTAAAGCGTCTCTCATCTAGATTGCATGAATACGGGTATAATCATTGGGTACCGAACATTTCTTCCTTTAACTGAACTGTTTGAATAGGCGTCTAAAAGTACACAATAGGTTTTTTAAACAAATCGATACGCCAGAGATTTAATCGAGGAATGAAACGGTGGCCAGTTTTATCAAAAGATGTTCAAATAAAACTAACAGTCTAAAACACCGTCAACAACGGCTTCCTTTTTATTGCAAGTGGATGTAAATATTTATTTATCTTGTGCCCAAATAAGTACAACCAATTCTTCTTATGCGCAATATCAGTTCAAATCTGTGTGCTCGTATTAAAACCATATGAAAATGTGTACCTACCTCCTACTAAACGCGTTGTAAAATACAGTGACGTTATAACTAGATGAATACTTAGATATTACTTGAGGTAGTTATGGCCTAAAAATTAAAGTTCATGTTGTCATAAAAAGATATCGTAAAATATTACTTTAAAAAGCCCGCATCTTTGTGCGCGTAGAACTACTAGGTACTGCGTATCTATCTCACTTGATTTCAAAATTTTAATTATTATGTCCCACAGGAACTATTTCAAGGTCATATATATTCGTAAATATAGTTTGGACTAGCTTATTGCTCGTGACTCCGTCTGCTTATAATTCCTTTATCTCTATCCCGCTGAAACTCTGCAATTTTCCGGGACAAAACTATCCTATATTCTTCCCCGGGGCTGAAACTATCTGTACTATACCGAATTTCATCTAAATCGGTTCAGCAAACAAATAAATAAACAAACAAACAGACGTCGCATTTTTAATATTAGTGGGAGAATATAGTTCAGATAAGTTCTTATTAAAAATCAACAAGGAACCTAGAATTTCGCAAAATCCGCTGTTATTTAGAATCCAATTATACGATAACCTTTAGAGGTAACAGTTTTAAATAGCATTCGACGTACAGTCTTAACGATACGATATCTTTGGCTGGTATCTGACCATTGGCGCCGCTCGTGAAGACGCGTGGGTGGACTAGAGCCCGACTGCAAACCCCAACAGCCCGCGGTGATTAAATGCCGGCGCATTGCGTGCAAACCTGTCGAATGATTAAACGCCATTGAAAATCATTTCATAAATACTCAGAATTGACGTTAACTCGTCGTAAACCTTAAAATTACAGCAATAGCCGACCGGGATTGAAGATAGGTATTTATTTATAACCTGCATATACCCGCAGATTAAGTGAATCTAACAATTAAATTTAAATTTCCAGATTAGTTTTGTTCGGGAATTAACACAAGTCAAACCGAGATTTTTTATACATTAATTACATGAATAACATTTGTGCAAAATTACATGCCTCTCAGATATAGCGATATAGATTTACAGTTTTCATAGGTGTAAATAGGTAGGAATATCGAAATAAAAAGTTATCTATGTGTTATTCCCAAGTTCCGACTATGTACATACAAAATTTTATCTTAAACAAGAGAATAACAATCACACACACGCACACACACATACTCTCACAAACTTTCACATCTACTTATAGCAGGACAATTGGTGAGCTCAGCATAATTACTTAGTAGGAAAACAAAACACCCATCTATGTATACTTAGATGAGTCATGAAGAAAATATTTGTACACTTAAAATTGTACCCAAACACAATATAGCATAAACATATAATCAGTCGAACCCTTTTGTATTGTAAAAGCGTGCCTCTAATCCATATGAATAACGTATGTTAATAATGTCAATAATCAATATTAATTATGTCAAGCCACAAAACGAACTCGAAATAAACGAACAATAGATTTACCGTGAATTTACCTATTTTGAAATTATTCAATCTACTTTATTATTTTTAGTGATTGGTCAGACGGTGACAGTTTGACGAAAAATTGTTATCATTTACCGGAACTAAACTAATTTTTTATGCTGTCCCTTACCAACTCATTACTTTTTTCCATGTCGTCACGAATAAAATGGTAGATTGTACAACAAGAGCATAAAACGAGCTATTTTACCCAAGATGTTCATATAGCCATCCGAGCCGGTACGGCGAGGGAGGAAAGACACGTCGAGGTGAAAATGGGTTTAATGCTCGAATTAGTGGGTATAATGCTTAGATTGCGAGGAAATGAAATGGCAACAGTGGAAATTATTGTTCACTTTCTATGTACCTTTTATTTTTCATGCATTATTTTATAATTATATTTTGTTAGTTTTGTTGGTTTATTTTTGATTAATTTTATTGATTTTTAGATTTATATAAAATAAAAATAATTAAAAAAATATGTAGAAACTTTTTTGTTTGTGGCTGCTGACCTCTGATTACCTTAGTCTTAGGCGAAGATTTTACTTTATGCACTAGAGCATAAAAAGTCATTTTATGTCGCCTAGATCCAGCATAAAAATGAACTTTACGAGCATGGGAAGTGAAAAATGTATTTTTCTTTTTTTTTCTTTCTTACTTGTCAGATACTATTTATATATTGTTGCTAAAGTTTTAACTTAAAATTCGTAATTGTTGTTGGCAATGTAAATTTCTTTAAGTCTGCCATTATAAGCCATAAAATAACGGTCAGCATTATATACGTACGCATTCATATTTCTTCTGCCAATATTGCTTAATGACTTGGAAGGCGTGAAATATAGCTTGGTCCATTCACCGTCTAGGTAGGAGTATATTTAACCATTTACACAACCTAGATTCTCGAGAGGCTTGGCGCCAGTCGATGTATCTAAAGCAAAACCAATTATGGAGCCAGCAAGTTTTAACCGGGAAAGCTCATTAGATGAACATTGTTATAGGTTTTGTCGGGATCCCTAGCAATACGGAGATTTATATTTTTGCAACCAAATTGTTATTTTCTTAGGCTTGTATAGTAAAGTAATTTATTTTCCTGACATGTAATTCATGATCACTTGAACATATGAAAGTTAACTTGCGCTTTTGTAGCAACCTCATCTAATAATGAAGGAATTATTTACTACAGGAACGCGCTAATTCCAATTACTTTCATTCAACGTAATAGGTATTAACACGTAAAATTAAAAGCAATTTCCAACCAATCACCAAAAAATATTCCTTTAGTAAAAACCGTTTTATAACACACTCAAAAATATTTATTCGTTGTACCTTCTTGTTAGGTCAATAAAGCCATACCTATGTACCTATCGATTTCTTTGTAGTCGACTGTACAAGAATAAAAGTTTGCAGACGCTGTATTTAATTAATTCAATACTTATGCTACCTTTGCTTGGCTATGCCTTTGTTTCCTAGACAGTAGTGCTACTATGAAACAAATGCTCAGCTTAAAGCTATACGTGCGTACTCGTATATTGTGGCCATACAATAGGGTGAAACAGTAGCTCGGTAACCCCGTCGTATCTACGCCACAATCTGCACACGTCTTGACGTATCACGTGTTTACGGTGCCATGAAGGACTTGACAACATTCGCTCTAGTAGGTACTTAACTTGCTCAGAATGGCAATAGGACTCTAGTTGGCCTAGCATAATGCCTTTGGTTCATGTAAGTTTAAACATATTAATATAGCTTTTCATAAGCAGTAAGATTTGCACGAAAAGAGATGAACGCTTTCTGTCCGCATTAAGCGTTAGCTTGCTAGGTCATTGAAATAGCTATTCCAGACATTTAGTTACAAATAATTTATTGAATCAGGCGTTACTTTGCGTAGGTCCATATCAATGAACTAAAACAATTTCTTTGCTCACCCGCGACCTTATGATAGCTAAGTTTATGCAAGATATGCGTGTTCAAGCAGTTCCTTCACCTCCACATTGTAAGAACACACACAAATCACACAAACCCATCTATCACCACCACCACACTACACTTAACCAGACTTCTTACCAGAGCTACACAACCGTACACTATGCTACCAGATGCTAGACAAACAAACCAAAACAAACGTTTTACTTTGTCACTATAACTCCCTAAGTACCATCCTATATATTTTTTTAAACAAAGCTAATAAGCTCTGGTTGACTGATTTGTGTGAGTTCTTAGTGAGGAGGTGGAAGGAACGTAAAGGTGTAAACGTAGCTATCATACATAAAGTCGCGGGCGGGTGAGCAAAGTAATTGTTTTAGTTCATTGAAGTACCTAGTTATAAGGTCAGCGCGACAAGAGCAGTCTCTTTAAAAAAAAGTAATTCTTTTCTATAATGTTATTTAAGCCTCGCACCGTATGCTTTACAGCGATTGTTGGGCATTTGCGTAGTGTTGTTACTAAAATTACCCGAATAGCATTTCTTAATCCATTCCTTTTATGAACAATGCTGTTAGTGCTGCTACTGTTAAAGCTTTTCCCTGGCTGTAGAGGGCGTGTTCAGTGCCAGCTTTAACCGCTACGAGTATTTCCTAATCCAAAAATGTCTTAAAAATATATCCATTTTAGATGGATGTAGCAAAAAGGTTTTATGTAACCAGATCGGCAATTTCACGTATATGGGAACCGAAAGCACCCCTCGTTCAGAGGTTCTCGATAATGATTTATTTACCATTATCTTCTGAGCCATTTTTCACTTCCCGAGTACGCTATGAAGGAATATTATATTTTAAAGATTGCTTAAACTATGTGCAGCAATAAATCTCATGTTAGATTCGGGTTATGTACGTTACCAAAAATGGCTCAAATGCAATAGCTTCAAAAAGTACAAGTGCGGTAAAATTCACAATTATGTAAGTGATCTCTATAAATTATTTTTGATGAGTGTGTTGTGTAATCGGAAGCATGACACCTTGTAGTAATTAGTAGCATGATACTTCCTTAGGTTTATCAGACTAGTACGAGCCTTGCGGTTGGCTAGAGTTGGTCAACAGACCACACGTGGCCATTTAACTGCTGTGTGATTGACGCCAAGTGTCAACTTTTACGAACACAGAATAGAATAGCTTTGACACTGTATTCAAATAGACATTGTTTTCCATTCACGGAACAAAATTGACATTAATTACTACTTAGTTACGCGAAAATATGAGCAGGATGCTGAAACGATTAAGGAACTTCGTTTCACTGCCGCTGTAAGCAGTAATTTCTTAGTGTATATTTTTGTTCAAGTGTAACTAATATTGCTTAGAGAGCTACCTTCTTAGCCAGACAACGCTAATTATTATTAATCATTTTCAAAGAATGTTTCCGCTGCGTAAAACTCTTCTGTTAAATAACTACCTATTATTTGAGACGGGCGGTTGGTTGCGGCTGAATGATAAGTTCAGAGTAGAACTAGTGTATCCACTGGCAGAACTAAGCGATGTGTATGTCAACTAATGCCCATGTTCGAGCTGAGAGTGATTACCCACGTCTCACCTCGACCCTTTGCCGGCTCTCTTAACATACTCACTTTGTATCCCAATTGATTTAGACATAGTAAACAGCTTCGCTTTCAGGTTCGAATCCATTGTTTTCGATAACACTGCTCCTGTGATACTTGACGCCTCTAGGTGTAGAGACCATTTTAAATTTCATGATATCCGCATTGCATGAGTATAATGTTAATCACGCCAACAAAGCGTTAAAAGAATAAAAAAACACCACATATGTATGCCTTCACCACATATGTATAAGTAAGGTGAGGATGATTTTTTTTTCATCTAATCCTATAGTTTGGGGTAGTTTTAAACTAAGTTTTGCTGATATATTAAGCCTACACTGCACGTAGTCCGATACGCACTTGACTGCTTTATTATAATTAATATTTATATAATTTAATGTAAGGTAACATTTCTGACTGCTTACGCAATTTATTTCCAATATTTTTGTCTAAATTTCTTTTTAGGTCATCCAAAATACTTACCATGTTTACAACTGAATTTTCTGCTACAAACAAGCAAGTAAGATATTTTTTACAAGTGTACAGTAGGCTCCCTAACAAAGTATTGATAGATAACTGCTTTTATTTTCTATGGAGTTAGTATGGAAAAGTGAACAATAAAGTTTCCTCGTGACCTACGCCGCTACTCCATAAATAACAAACTAAGGATTTTTTTTTGTCTCAAACCTCCCTGTAATCCAACCCACACATGTCTATCCACCAGAATCCAAATATAATACATGTTTATAATAATAACGATTGATCTTTAACGTCAAAAAGCTATCGCAATTTTCTTTTTGTGCACATACATATTAACAGATACCGAGATATTATGTTAATCCATTTGGAAGCTACACGGATTGTTGTTGATGTTTGGAACGGACCATGCACTGGAAAGGCTTATGCAAACACGTCACAATGAGATTGCTCTCAAAATTGTGATTCAGCTAAAATTCTCCATATTCATACAATATTAACAACTCGCATTGTTTTCCGACTCGGCCTAATGGTATATTCCGGTCTCGGATTATGAATTGTGTCATGTAAAACGTGTAATAAAGATACTTATTGATTTGGGATCGGTTTGGATTTTTTTCAATGTATGGCGGAGAGATTTTAAATCATGCAAACATACCTACTACATGTTTTGTCACGATCGAGACTTACTTAGATGCTATGAATTCATTTTAACTTACTGTAACATGCATTGTAATAAAACGTCATGTGATTTGTAATTTGTGAAATTTTTTAATGTCCTACCTACTCCATCATATTGGGTGACTGTAATGATAGATAATACACATGGACAATAAGGTTTAATTCAGTATTTTATTTCAAATCTTTACCATTTGACAGATAAATGAAAAAAATAGGTAGACAATCCATCCATTTAAAATTCCGTGAATACTAAATATTATAACAAAAAGCGATTTAAAATTTTATTTCGCACACGGATGAAGCCGTTTTTTAATAATGCTAGTTTATCATACTTGGCGACGCGTCGTGACAGCAGCAGTGTCACAGGAATCGATCGACCAAAGCATGACCACGACCACTCTGTCAAGAGTGAACGACTCAGAAGAAGAGAGAGTTTATCATAACAAATACGTGCAGCCAGACGCAGCTAAATTAGTCTATCGTGGGAACAACCTCACAGTTTCAGAGTCAAGAAAGGAACGTTAAAATCCTGACATATTCGCAACCCTAGCAGTAGCAGACATCGTGTCAACACAGGGCCACGCGTAAACACAACTCCGAAGCCAGCCCAGAGAAACGCTTTAACTTATTATTTACTAAGCGAAGACTTTGTTTTAGACTAAACAAGCCAACTCCTGGCAGCGACGGCCGCATTCACGGCTGCATGCCTACGAACTTTAAATACATTGTAATGTGCAAATCCCGAGTCATTCAATTAGCGGATTACTGTGTGTAAACAGTTAATAATGTGGTTACAACGTGAAATGCTATCGTGTTATGTTTTGGCGACGAGTACCTAGTTAAGCAATCCGACCTCTTCACGTCACCGTTTATTACTAATCATAGATCCAGTAAACTTCATAAGGAAAGAAATCGTTTATTGTCGCATAAAAAATACACTTTGAAAAAAGAAAGTGTAGTAAAAGGAGCGGTTCCAGGATTTGCTGTGAATGTAAATACTTACAAGCCTGTATATATCCGCTGCGATGGTTTTCAGCCCGCCTCCCTCAAGGTGAGCATCCAGCAGAGATCTGCGAGGAAGCGGAGCGGTCTACCAGGAAATAAACACCAAAAGGATTACTTTGTTTTCCTAGACTAGCTCAGCGCTGCTTTTTTCCTCGGAAACCACTCCACTTCCTAGAACATCTCAGGTGTATTAGCAGCCTTTTAGTTATACAGTCACCTGGCGCAGTAGTTTTGCCTACATTACGAATTCTAACCGTGGCTGAAGCCTTCATACAAAATAGACTACGAGTAAAGTTGAGTTGTAGGTACTATTTATTTAGTACTTAACCAAAAGTCAATTCTTGGTTCAAAAGGCAAAACTGTAGGCGCATTATAAACCCTTTGACTAATGTCATGGTTCCGTAGTAATTTATTACGCTTTAAATTCAAATGTAAATTAACAAAAAATATCTTCATAAAAAATTCACCTTCTCTAAGAAGCAGACATTACCGTACCTGTAACAATAAAGAATAATAATTAGTAACACCTCTATTACTTCATCATTTTAAACGCTACAATAATATGGCCCCCGCAGCATTGTTACAAATAAATCATGTCCCTACCCACCTCTTTGTGGGCGTGGTACAAGGAACCTCCAGGTTTTGACATCATTATATTATTATTCTTTTAATTATTGATGTCAGCATTGACGAGTTACTCCGTTTGGCTTTTATGTACGGGTGAGGCACAATAATGTGGTTACACGTACGGTTTTCTTTTAATTATTAGCAGGGAAACACATCACTTATCCTTATAAGAAAGTAGGTAATAGTTGTAAGGAACGATAGGTCAGTAGCTTTAATTGTTGAATATATACGGAACGTTGTCATAGTGAAACGATTGCTTGTGTTTACAAACTTTTTTCTAGGGATTGTCAATAAACACACAAACATTAACATCATAGCGTTTGACAGAGCCTCGGCAGTTAATTTTCATCCGTCTATCTATACTTGGGAACGCGTGAAAGTATCAAGTTGAAATTAGTAACAATAGGGATTTGTAGGTAAGTCTAGTTCCCACGTACCCGCGAATAAATTAAATTTTAAGTAAAAAATTGTCTGTTTTTTTTAAATCATATACAAGTTTGACTCACACTTGGCCGTTTTTAGGCTTCCCTGGTACTACAAGGAATTTTAAGTATAGCTTCGCTATCCATCCGCTCGTCCGCGACTTAGCTTAGTAGGTAGCTACCTACTAGTGCTGAAAAACTGTACTTTAATTTTATCATTCTAAACCACTTCTAAACCCATGAGGGATAACAGGATCACATCATCATCATCATCATCATCATGACTATTATTAGAGCCCGTTTGAGCTTTAAAGTGCTAATTTAATTTTTGTTAGAATCAAGTGTCTCCCCCCCCTCCCCCTCCCCCCTTCTACAAGCGAAACCGTTGGCTGGAAAAATTTAAAAGAAGAAGGCTTTTGAACTTATATAGTAGACATATATTTAGTAGATTAAAAATTGATATCGAATATTTGCCGTATCTTAATACGGAACCTTGCACTGCACGTGGCCCGACATGGTGGCGTAGCTCTTATGAAATAACAATCAAAATAAATATCAATCACTTAACACACTTCACTCCTAAACATAATGTTTTGTTTTAGTTTCAAAGCCTTATTATCTCATACAGACCTAAGTAGTCCTTTATTAAACATTCCATCGATTTGTTTTGAACCTTAAGTCATTCCAATAAACTCTTTAATGCACGTAAATCATCGATACGATCAACTCACACGCAGGTACGAATCGGCCGACATTCCATCGCTTTGTATCCAGGGGGGCTGCCCACGTGTATCCGGATGCAACTGAACCGTTTAGTTAGTCCGTTGACTTGAATCCGATTGAGTGTTAATATTTAAAGTCTCTGTCATTTGCATAACAAAAGAATGTGTCGCTAGTTTAAATTCTAATGGTTTGGGTGGCTATGCATTTTAAAAAGAACTAATTACTGCATATTTTATATTTCATTGTCATAATTAATTGTTTTTGTTTTTACGTCTATCCTCCTACCAATCCCAGATCCCTAATATGAAATTAAACTATAAAAGCCAATACTATTTAGTTTTTCTCTAAAAGAATATAAATAAGTAAATGTTTCAGCTTATCGAGAAATTCAGAATTTTAAGCAATTCTTACATAGCTTTTAAGTGAATAATTTACTCACGCTTATAAAATATGAACTCTGTCTGCAATAAACTGATTTTATTTTATTTTTTTAGTACTAATCATATTTTAACTGTAGAACAATTTCACAGTCATTACCATCCCAGCCTACGTCCCACTGCTGGGCACAGGCCTCCTCTCAGAACAAGAGGGCTTGGGCCATAGTTCCCACGCGGGCCCAGTGCGGATTGGGAACTTCGCACGCACCATTGAATCGCTTCGCAGGTTTGTGCAGGTTTGTACGACATTTTCCTTCACCGCGAAGCTCGTGGTAAATTTCAAATGTAATTCCGCACATGAATTTCCAAAAACTCAGAGGTGCGAGCCGGGGTTCGAACCCACGACCCTCTGCATGAGAGGCGATAGATCATACCACTAGGCCACCACGGCTTCACGCTTTCACAGTGCATTCTCACAACTAATGCTCTCGTCAAAGCTATGTAAAAAACGTTCAACAAAGGGCCACAATTCATTTGATTCGACAGTGCACAGGGCTTGGCTAATAGATTGCTCAAAGTTATTTAATCTCTTTATATATTTCAACGTAAACTTCTCGGCTTCGTGTACAGTGGAGTAAATTCGGATGCAATTCACTTAGCTACTGAAAACAGTGCGCGCAGCGTTTCAATTCAATTGAATTGAAGTTTTCTTGGAGCCAGGCAAGGCTGCGTTCAGTATGGTTCCGTTCGCTTTATGACAGCGGCACCCTGCGCCGACCGTAACACCGGTTTACGACCACCACATCCCCCTTCTAGCATATAGTTTCAAAACTAAAATGGTTAAAGGTATTTCTTTAGAGACGTTATGGCATCATGTTCCTCGGGATATGCTAAAATTTCTTTCCTGCGTAAGTTACGCCTTTCAATCTATACTTTTTTTTCAAACTACGTAGTACAGTGGAACGGCATTACGTTTTCCTCTTCATCGTGTCAGCCGAAAGATGTCCACTGCTGGACATACGCTTCCCCCAATGCTCTCCACTCAGACCGGTCTTGTGCTTTTCGCATCCACCGCAATCGGCGGTTTTGTTTTCCTCTTAGACAACTAGTATGTAGATTGTACATATTCGATCGTAGCCTAAGGATGGATTGTAGGTCGTAGGCTACCCAAATATACCACATCTCAAATGGATCAAAATCTGACAAAAAAGCCAGTACAAGACAAAAAAGCTGTAAACAGAAAATTAAATCTCATTTTTCAAATTTTAAATACAGAACATCAAAATCTATTTTTTTTATTTATTCGAATGGATGGCAAACGAGCAAGTGGGTAATAAAATATTAACAGCCTAAAATCGTCAAAGAAGCTGTTAAAAAGTTCACTAATGCTTCTGGAACACGTAGAGCAATTTACTCGTTACTACAGTTCAGCATAACAATATGTACCGACAGCCGCAATAACGCCGTAAAGTTCGTTATTGAAGCCATAAAACTCTGTTAAGAATTTCTCATTGCCTTATAACATCTCGTAATGCGCGGACAAATAAAATAAATTTCCTCCATGTCTTGTTTGCAGGTCTTTTAAAAGAAGAATAAGCCTTTTAAGTTTTACTTCAGAGATACACGACGTATGTACTTAAATTATCCATAAATTGCTCCGATTCCGATGAAAAATAAAAAACGTATTTTTTCTTTCAACAGAAACACAAACTCTAGTACATTCATTTAATAAAGAACCGGCCAAGAGCGCGTCGGACACGCCCAAGATAGGGTTCCGTAACCATTACGAAAAAATCAAGTAATATTATGTGCGATAAAATAACACAATTAAAACACTTACCACAGTCTTGAAATCTATTACCAGAAAAGAGCGTATATTCACGGCACTTACGTCCTTTTGTTGAGAAGCGCAGTTTTTCGGCAATAACTCAAAACGGTATATCTGATCATGTTGAAATTAATTTTCCTTGAAAGTATTTATTAAGCGTTACCGTTCCATATTTTTTGCATATTTTTTGGACAAACGGTTTACAAGATTTTCAATTTATATTATTTTTTGTAATTTAACTACAAAACTAAATAGCGGCGTTGACAAGACATCTGTACTCCAAATTTCACTGATATACTTCGTGTAGTTTTCGAGTAAAATGCCTGTGACATACGGACGGACGGACAGACAAACAGACAGACAGACGGACTTGACGAAACTATAAGGGTTCCGTTTTTGCCATTTTGGCTCCGGAACCCTAAAAAAAGGTTCTTCCAATTTTAAATTTAATTTTACTCAATATTTGAAATCGTTATTGGATGAAATTAGTTTCTAAATTATTTTATTTCATATTTAGTTATGTAATGTACATATTATGTAGTGAAAAAAGAGTTAAAACATAAATCAAAGGTCTAATCTTAAAATGGCAGACATGTTATTGATAGTCCTTGCGACAGAAACGTCTTGCGTCTTAATGCCAATACTGAGTGATACAACTATGCACTTAAAAGTAAGATTCGTAGTTTTCGCTATCGCTGGCTAGAGATCGTTATATTGACTAGCTTTATGTAAGATATGTGAGAACTTTTGGGATATTATACACTTTGTTACCTGAAAGGGGTTTCATAAAACTGAATTATAGCCATAACCTTAACTCGGTCTTGAGGAGGCTCATAAAGAAGCATCTTGGGCTCTCACAGGACACGTGGAGTCGAGTGTTGTTAAATTTTATGGAAACTCTACTGGATACAATGGAAATATGTAAATTAAGCGGACGTCTTAAGTTACCGGACTCGGTGTGAAGCCTTTGGAATTGGCCAGTTAGAAAGGCATCTCATAAACGAGATTGTCCATAACATTCGTCCGGAATAAGAATGTAGCACGTATGCTGCATACAGGGAACCAGAGTAGGGAGTCTACGGTCCATCGTTAAATTGGAATTCATGTTATGTTACCATTCACGTTCTTTCAGCTAAATGCAGGCAGGGAATACTGCGGTGTCCTCAAGCGTACTGTATTGAACTTGCTCCTTACTTACCAAGGAAAATCGTTCTATTTTGTTGTACTCTGACTCGTAACGCAAATACATTTTCATTCCGTTGTAGATACTTATACTAAAATGTAACGTTCGTCTTAAGTACAGAACGTGTGCTGAATCATAGCAACGATCCTTTAACTTTATTCCGTTTTTACTCACTCAATAAAATAAAAGCAAATATTATAGAGGCCAAAATTTGTGAGTGTGTTTGTGAATCTTTCCCGCTAAATTGCCTGGAGCGATTAGGACAAGATTTGGTATGCGGATAGCTGGAAGCCTTAATAAAATTATTCTCACGATACTGTAATGTATGGAAAATCTCAACCGTTAAGTTAAGAGACAACATTTTATACGGATATTCTTTATGCATTGTAAATAAAAACCAGTGTGTTACCTGTAGAATTCAGGGAAATTCCAGAAGCTCAATTTAATTGCTATTTATACCTAGTGCCATCCACAAAGACGCGTGATTTTGTCAAAATTAGACATTAACGACATTGTAATAAAAATCACGGCACGCGTCATCGTGAATGACTCTACCTATAGATCTAATGATTTACGGCGGTGAAGACGCGGTGAAAAGCTAGTTTAATATTATTTCATATCTATTTTTAACAAATACGTACGTTTAATATAAAAAAAATATAACTCTTCCAAATATTGGCGATACCTTAGGCTGTGCTCTTGGCAGCGTCGCCCTCAACCTCCCTCGGCATGCGCCGCAACGTGCGTGTGCATGTGGTCCATGTAGTCCTGCAGCAGGAGCGCGCGCACGGGCACGGCGCAGTGCCATCAGTACGGGCACGGACTCATTTACCGACCTTGGGCTTCATGGCAAGAAAATGTGTACGCGCAATGACTCATTTACCGACCACGGGTTTCATGACAAGCACATTAAGGTCGAGGGTTTTATTTGGGGGGTTGCAACTAAGGTAGCCTGCATGTTACGACACTGTTTACGAGCAAGTGTGATGAAAATTATCGTTAACCACATTTTCACAATAAATTTACATCCATGGAATAATTATAATATTATGTTGTGAAAAAATAACCATAAATAAAATTTTATTAGTTATTTAATATAAACGATATCGAAGTTGTAGTCAAGTCTCCAAACAATGCGTCAGCGAAAACGTCTTATTCTTAAGTCACGTCTTGTCGTCCTCTAAGGAGATTATATTTATCGTCCTAGCCTGGCACACGGTCATAAGAAAACAAAAGGATGACGCAGTGTCAAAGCTTATTAAATTCAATTTTAAAATCGTATATTTATTACCTACCTAATGCGGCCTCGTAATAAAACCAAATGATTATGTCAAACCTACAAAATAACAATGGGACGAAGCTTGTATTCTTTTTTGCAGCGTAGGTGTACTATAAATTATAATGGATATAATAAATGACCTTCGTTTATTTTTTGATAACTTTTAATCGATCCCGAGAACGATCTATCTGTCAAAAAAGTAACCGCATGAAATTTATAACATCGTAAATTTAATGTTTTTTTACAAATAGCAAGTTGGCGACGCTCGGGCGGCGACGTCGGCGCCGGCGGCTCGCGGCGCCTTCGGTCGAGTTTTCTCCGCGTTGCGCCCACGCTCGCGCCTTATCTGCCGTGTTCTCACATAGAAATTTACACGTGCTCGCGAGTGCCGGGGAACCGTAATAACGCAGTCGTCGCGTTTTATCTGCCAGCGTGGCAGCTGCGACTGCCGGCCGATATGCAGCCTCGCTTATGAACATCCAACAACACCCGCGGGAACGTGGGCGACCGGCCGCAGCCGCCGCATTTTATAACCTTTTTATTCCATTGTCACTCCAACGAAGCGACGCAACCAAGGGAAAAATAAATTTTACTCTTTATCTAAATGTCAAATCGTTCGGTTTCGATCGAATCAGTTTCCAAATAGTTTTAATAAATCTCCTTTTACGGCTTTCGGAGCGGGCGGCAGGCGATATCAGGCGAGACGTATTATAGAACCATGCGGCGAGTTATCGTGTTCTATTCTGTTGTGACCGCCGAGCCTGTTCATGGTAATAATAGGTGAGTTTAATTGAAAGAGTGTCAATAAATTTGTTAGCGGCGGGCACGCGTCGCTGGTGGTCCCGATAAACTAAATCGTCCCAGGACGCGGCGACAAATCCCGCAGGATCGACCCTTGTTCCGAAGGACGACCGTTTGTTTTTATCTGCTGCCAACCTTGTCTTCATTATAATAATATATCTTCCAAAGAGTTTATTATCTCTCAAAACAAATCTTTCGCTTATCTTGTTTTATTCCACATTGATTTGAATTTTACTGGGACATAGTTTACACAGGCTTCTCTTCCTGCGAGTCGCTATATAAATTTCATTCAATCAGAATAATGCATTTTTCATGTTTGTTTAGAAGCCCAGTCACCGAATTTTCGGATTTGTTTTCTCACGATATGACCCCACCCACGGCTCGCTTCTACGAATACATTTCGGACTTAAGGAGTGGAACTTCATGTTAATTTATGAAGCTTACCTATACCACAGAATAAGTAATAGTACAATGCCTATACCTAACTCTGGATACGGCATGATAAAAATTGAGCGCTTTATAAAGGTTAGTATTTCCTTTCCCTTCTGTATTCCATACCCTGCCTGTTACGGTTATTTTGCTCTTCTAGATAACTAACTTGTTTTTGTTTGCCTTCTGTCTCCCATACAAATTATGTTGCAACTTAGGTAGTAAAGTTAGAATTTATAGCTCGAATCAAGTAAATCCACGACTTCGATAAATAAAGCGTCCACCAGAGTAGCAAACTAAGTTGTTTGAGTTAACATTTCTTATAGAACTTTTCTTATAGAAACCGGCAGTAAGTGGGATATCCAAAAATCCATTCCAGGCTTAACGGTTTTACAACTGCAGTCCACCTTTGGGCTCAACAATTCACACCCGATAATCATCTTTGAGATAAGCGCCGCCGGTACATCACTGTAAAATTACACAGGAATACACACGAACCACGGCTCTGTACACATTTAGGTACGTACGTTTATTGGTATTTTATTTGGGTAATATGACCATAATACACGTAGGTGGTTTTCAGCGGTTTATTTACTTTTTCTATTAGTTGCGTACCTACATGTGCCGGTGTAGTTAAGCAGGAAAACGTTAGGTATAATGAAGTGAACATACCAATCCAGTTTTTCCAAGAATACGAGGTATTATTTAAATGTTAATTTGGATTTGAATTCCGAAAAAAAAAAGCCGTGGTGGCCAAGTGGTTTGACCTATCGCCTCTCAAACAGAGGGTCGTGGGTTCAAACCCCGGCTCGCACCTCTGAGTTTTTCCAAATTCATGTGCGGAATTACATTTGAAATTTACCACGAGCTTTGCGGTGAAGGAAAACATCGTGAGGAAACCTGCACAAACCTGCAAAGCAATTCAATGGTGCGTGTGAAGTTCCCAATCCGCACTGGGCCCGCGTGGGAACTATGGCCCAAGCCCTCTTGTTCTGAGAGGAGGCCTGTGCCCAGCAGTGGGACGTATATAGGCTGGGATGATGATGATGATTTGAATTCCAATTTGAATTTCCAGTGAAAAATGGTTTCAGAAAGTACAATTCACATTGACATTACCTATTTACTACTAAGGACTGCAATCCAGTCACCAAATGTTTTAGAACTCTTTGTACTACGATTTACTGGTTTCTTTACCTTTAATTATACCCTTTACTTGACGAGCATAGTCAAGCTTTAAGGGTACGGGGTCTATTAGCAATTTCAGCGAGCTGCTCGCCTCGCCGCTAGTGAAAAGTAACGCCGGCCAGCCTTGGGCGCTCGCGCACCCCCTCCTCCAAGCCCCACCCTCGGCCAGAACGTACGCACGATTCGTCGAGTTGCTTGTCCTTGTCTCGAAGTTCAATATTTCACTGAACACATCAAGGTCACCCTTTAAAACTCGCCTTATCAACACTTTGAACACGTATAACTTTGTTTTCCTAACTTTTCTTTTTGAAACACTGGAAATTTTCCCCGTGAAAATATATCTTGATTCAATCACCGTGTTTCTTAATACTGTTTTGCTCTTGAATATTGAGTTGTTGTTGAAGCACGGCGGCGGGGTACCATTGTGAACGCTTATGATTGTGTTGCGTTTATTAACTTTCCCCTTTATTACGAATTCGGCATTAATTGAAAGTATTGTTAACAAAATTGTTAGGGTAGCTGTGATTGTTAAAAAGTTTTTCGTGGTCATTTTGATAGGATTCCTTGTAATTTTCCAAACATTGTCAATAGGTACACTTTCACTTCGAAAAAATTATAATATCTTAAGTAGGTAAAAGTATTATTTTCACTCTAGGTTCGCCTCAACATCGCGTTTATCCGTAGCGGGTGAAAACCGTGTGTATGTGAGGCGCGCGCGCACGGCGCCGTACCAACATCGACTGGAGGCTCTATCGATGCAACTTGCAGCTTAAACTATAAGCAAACCTTAAAGCTGTTTATCCCATCTCAGCAAACACTTAGTGCCCTTGCCATTTCTGATTTTGTCGTTTTGTGTAGGTGCCATGCCAAACAATCCTCTCGGTGCCAAACTAATTTAATAAGTATTATTATAAGTACAATCTTTACTTAAATTAATTTCTGTCTTAAATATTGAACGTACAATTTTGTTCATTTTATATTTTAAGAGAGTAATACTTGATACTATGTTAAATTAAATGCTTATTTTATGCATAACGAGTTAAGTAAATAAAGCTTCGTAGCTAGAAATTGATAATCAAATGTTATTCTAGTCAGTATCGGATATAAAGTTGACAAACTGTTAAATTAAATGCCAATTAGAAACTGACGGTGACAGGCGTGTAGTTTTGCCGCGTACACTATTAAAATTAAATAATTTGAATAATTGAATGGTCAAATCAATACTGTTGTTAGTTAATTATTCTAACCGGATGAATATAGCGAATATTAATGATTTGGTGACTTAAATAATTGAGTAAAAATATGTTGTACATATGTATACTTGCTTGCCGAGAATACTTAATGAGCAGCAGTTCTAAACAGAACTGTAAAAGCTAAAGGTAGTTTGTATTGAACCCAAAAAGTTCGTAATAATTGGAGGCCCAATAAACTTGTAAAGAGCAGCCGTGACTCGCCTGTTATATTAGGCTCGTAACCCCAACAAAAGCCTAACATACCCTTACTTTTTGCGCTATTTGAAATACAGAATGGCCTAACATCCGGCTTCGGCCACAAACCATAGAGTAACAGTATGGAAACAAGGTAATAATGCCATCAAATGCCCGTATCGTGAAATCACGGATTGGTGGACAAACCGCCCAGTTTACTGAGTACATTAGGCCGTGAATACATTTACTAGTGAGTGCTAAACACAGCGGCGTTTAGTACGGCGAATATACATACGCTTGGAAATAGTGTCATTTATAATATATCTTCTAACGCAATATTAAGGAGAGATATCATCTAAGCTATTACTCGCAGCAGAGAGGACCCTGTAGTGTATTAGATTAGATGACTCTTTAGATTAGATAAACCTGCACTTAAGAATAGCTTTACGTTCTTGAATTTGTTTATTATTTTGCAATGAAAATTATTATCACGATACGTAAACGTTTAGTGTTTGTTTAATGCAAGTGCGTACGTCAACTAACTGTTTTATACATATTTTTCATGAAAAAATAAAATTAGAAGAAGAGTCTTTTCAATGATAAGCTTTGTAAAAATAAATAACAACCTGCTAGAAAGGCTAAGAACAGCCGTGGTAGGGTTTAACTTTTACCTCATCATCTTTCAAATAGTTTTCATTGCAAATTATTCTCTGCAGATTATGTTATTTTGTAGATAAATAATTTCAAAGTGGTTCCGATTAAGTTTTCAAGGATATTTGGTGAGGTATCCTTATTTATCAGCCTAACCCAACAAGTCATTTGAACGTTGCATCTTACAGTTGAGTAATTCACGTTGACATCCATCACTTGCAGCACTGATACTGGCAAAGGCGACTTATATCCCGCAAAAACTAAATATAAACAAAAAATAAAAAAGTCAACACAGATGTCGGTTTTTAAAGGAAAAATTTATCCACGTTGTATTAAATACCAGGTATTACTCCCACATAGCGACACAATAATCTCGATAAAAAAAATACGAACTGGATCAGCTGCAGATGTGCCCGCAGCTTTACGCAAGTTGTACGTGGAACGGCGTGGGCGAACAAGTAGTCCGATACTTTAGCCAGTGGTGCAAGCGCAGAGCAACGGACGGTGTCGCCGCGTAAATAATTACAATCGAACAAAAGATAAACTATGCGATTACGACCAGAATGCATCAGGTCAACGGAATAGAGAACTTGTTCAACATTCTCGTCGATTTACATAACACCTAGCAAGAACAGATGTCGAGATATAAGGTGCTCTTTTTTGTTGAGATCAAGAGCTTAGTTCTTAGAAACGTTCAGGCAGTCCTTATAAAGTGCTTTATAATGGACATTAGTCATATATGTACTAAATACTAACAGTAAAGAAATACTTAAATAAAATCTTAGTTTGGTGCTGCGAACACACGCAAAGGCGAGGTATTTTTGATGATCATAAGATCTAAAAAAAATGTTTTTGAGCATTAGCATTTTTTAAGCTGTACTGACGAGCAAAAATATTTAATGAATTTCTTTGCATACATATTTTTATGGGAGTATGGAAGGGAGCCGTTTTTTTTGTTCGTGTATTTAGCCTTCACTAAGGCATCTTCGTCAAAGTCCCCGATCGTTAGTATGACGTTTATGGAATAAAGTAGTAAGTAGGCAAAGCAAACAGTAATTGAAAATTACTGAGGAACATACTTCCTTGATTAATCGTATTTCAGCCAGTAGCAGACTTCCTATTGTGCCAATGTTGTTTAGCAAACTGGTTATATTATTATTCTCTACCCTAACATTCAATTATTTCTTTGTTCATTATTAATTATTATGTATCCGTGTTAATTACAAATCTCTACTAATCCTCTGTAAATAGTTTAAAATAAAATCACTTCCCGCCATCTGTTTATCTGTATGTTTGTATGCACGTACGCTTAATTTTAAACTTCGCAACGAATTTTAATGCAGTTTTCACCATCAATTATATAGATATTTTTCATGGAAAGTTTATAGAAATCCAAGGTTTAAAATTTTTAATTCACCTGGAGGGAAAGTACTGTTAACACTGAAAATAGGAATATTTTCCTACTAAAAGGAAGTGTCCTTTATTTTTAAAAATAAACAAAACTGAAACGATGAGGTACCTTAAAAAAAACTTGTCATTTTTACGTTTAATTAAAATAAAGTTAGAAGAAAATTTACATTTGATAGTCTTCCTTTCTACTTTATTTATTTATCAAGAGATTTGATCTCTATGTCTAACCTTATCAATTTATCCCATAAAATACAGTGTGTTACTTTTTTTATAGTTGAGTCGGTTCGACTTCCGTGTGCGGAAAGTGTGTTTTCAAAAATCTTTGAATACAGTCATGTTTCTTTTTAAAAATAATTAAATATTTCCTTTTAGTAATTTAGACCATTTCTGTTCCAAGTAGCATTAAAAAGTTCCAACCAGCCGTTTAAGCATGAAATGGTACAGACAGATAGAACAAATTACTTTTGCTTTTATAATATTAGTAAGGATAAGGATAGATAAATAGCGACGCGCCCCTGCTGGGCTACTACGAAACTCGAAACTCGAAGTTCGTATTGTACCGTCCCTCTCGCTCTCGTATTAAATAGTATAAGTGTCAGAGGGACCGCACTACACGAACTTCGAGTCTCGAGTTTCGTAGTAGCCCTGCTGCTCTCGCGGAAGTAGCTTTGTGGAAAAGGAGGTGAAAATTGTGAATAAATGCCTTTGATTATAGACCTCCTTTATTTTTTCATCTCTTTCTTTTTTTTAACGTTCACCCATGCAACACCGGGACGTGTCATCAATTGATAAACATAAAGGCCGTCTTGCAGGAATAAATAAATCTAGATTTAGTAGTTAATCCAGGCTTAAGCTTGACAGTTCCATACAATTTGACACTACTAAACTGAGCTTAACGCTAACTCGAGATTTATGTGTTTACTGCAAGTGTTCTTTATTGTCTGTAAACTTTCGTTACCTACTTATTAAATTATATAGCTACACCAAGTCTTATTTATTTTCAGTTTACTATTTCATAAACCAATTTATTTACGAAATGTCTTTGTGAGTAGGTACTTTGTTGTATCACATTTTAAATAAAATTACTAATAAAGAAAACAAGCTCAGCCAATGCATGTCAGTGACAGACAATTAACTTTTCCCATTATACTTTAAAAGATTACTTAACCATCCCGAGGAGGTCGCGCAAGAGGGCAGTAACCTAACCTTTTCTTAGACAGTTGCACTTAATACTTAAGCGCCATTTAACTTTTAAACAAGATCTTGCTCATGACAACTTAAGAATGTTTGAATAAGATTATACGAGGTGCATTTACTGTACACGTACCTATAACATGTATTTAGCGCTCTATTTAAATTAGAATACATTTTAGACAAACCGCCATGCCGGATAGGAAGATTATTCGATTTCCTGAAAGAATCGATCAGTAGAGACTAAGGAGCTGTTTCACCATCCATTGATTAGTGTTTACTGGCGGTTAGGTGTGATGCCGTCTCATTTGTTTTGTTCGAATAGACTGAGACGGCATCACATTTAACCGTGGGTTAACGCTAATCAATGGATGGTGAAACAGCCCCTAAGTATAACATTTAGACAACTCGCAAGTCATGTAGGTACCGAACATTTACAGTCTACTAAAGCTAACGTATTAACAATTGTACCTATCTTGTATTGTGTACTAATAACTTTGGTCAATAAATCCGTGCTCGTATTAACTGTAGATACAACTTTAACATTTACGAGGATAGTAGTGTAATTTATATAAAAAGAAATAGTTTTAAGTTTAGATCTCTGTTATGTTTACTTTTTCTTTTCTCATTAACAACCTGTCACTATAGTACCGTTTTTGTCAAACTTAAAACCTAAAACTGCTAAAAGTGGCTCCGAAGCGGTAACGTTTCGTGTGCTCTGCCTACCCCATTTGGGAATACAGGCGTGATGTTTGTTGTGTGTGTGTGTGTGTGTGTGTGTGTGTGTGTGTGTGTGTATGTTTGTTCTTTTCTCATTTCTGCTTGCGCTTCACCGCCTTTGTCTTCTTATTTTTGCACTACTACGGACTTTCTTCTGCAAACAATTGAGCATATTTATATAGGAAGATCACACCATGCTCTAGAAACTTGCTCCGTAAGAGTAAGGCTGGTAGGACCGACAGCCGAGCCTCATACTTGGCTGCAGCATTGGAATGCAATTCAAGCATAGCTGCGGCAGACAGCGATCGATAATTGCATTTTGTGGTCGAGCCGCGCTCCACTTGGCCGCTAACACGCCTGATCGAACGAAACGCAAACAAACTTCACTTTTCTTGTACAAATTTCAATCTTTTAAACACTCAGTACGAGCTGCGAAATGCTTTCATGCTTTTGCGTAAGGTAAATATCGGTGCCATTGTTCTGTTTCGATTTGCTCTCACCAATAGAGGTAAAATGGACTCGAGCTAGCCATTCCCATAAGTAGGACATGTCACGTATACTACAATTGCATCTGCATTCCTATTGTAATAGAGAGGATATCGATTTACACCTTTATATTGTTCCAGTTGGTTATTTGGAGCAAATCCTAAAAATATTGTATAAGACCTATTCGGCACATTGTACTTGTCTACTTTTTAAAACTGCTATTAATAGTAAGAATGGCAATGATTGTAGATATTCAGTTTTGTCGGTAATTGTGTGCGATGAAAGCTTTGGATTTCCTACCACAAAAAACGCAACCAATCAAAGGGTTTTTCCGGCATAGTACTTGGAACGCTATGCAAATTGGGGTGTAAGTTGAATTTCCTACTAACACATTAAAGATACTTTAACGATTCAAGACCAATACAATATAACGCTGTGTGCCGCGTTTTATTGTGATTCCTTGACACACCATTACAAATTAAGAGGGAGCTGTTCACTTTTTATTACATCGTAATTTTGGTTATTATCCTCAAACTCTAGTATTACCGATGCAAATTAAACTTCACGTAATATAGCTTTTTAACTAGTGCAGCATTACAACGCTGCATGCGAGTTGCTTGTTGCATACTTTTTGGTCATTTTCATTCGTTTTCACTGGCCGGTTTTGTGCTGGCTGTTTACGTCTTAATACTAGGTAGTTGATTTTTGGTGTGAATTTTGAAATTTAAATTTGTGTCTTGGCTGTTCCTTTGGCGTTTTTGTTTTAGAGTCATTCTTAGAACATTGGTTGGTGCGGAACACTGCTTTCTTTCCTGAAGTGCTATTTTTTTGCAAAGTTATTTCTAGTAATCAGTCCTGGATTTTGTGTTTTTTTCATCTGTGCCGTGTTGGCAAAGTTACAGAAGTGCCGCTAGTTTGTGTCACGACCGTTTTGTCCACCTTTTTACGACAAATTTCCTACTTTCCCGTGCTGAGGAGCACTGTTTTCCTGCATCGCCGATTTTCCATCGGGTAAGTGTTATAATTCATTGACGCTTAGGGTCGTTTAGGCTAGGTCTTTTTGCTTTGTTGTGGGCTAATTTATAAAATTCTTTCCAGCCCGACCGTTACCCCGGCCAGCCTGAATCGGGTATCATCTTCCGGACATTTTTACCGTACGCTTGGTTGCGGAGGTTACCAGCCTCAGCCCTGCGGTATTACCACGCGGGCTGTTGAGACGCGGACAAGGAGAGGGAGACTTGTAAATTTACACATTAGTTAGATTAAGTAATCTGTTCAGTGCCAAATTTTCTGTATGCGTGAAATCTTCATACGTTAGCTTTCTCAAAATTACTTTACCCCTCCTAAGGGCAAGTTACTAGTTTCCACATTTCATGCATGAAAACAGGTACTAGGGTTTTACAGCCAGTGTTCATCTTGAAGGAGGGGGCATTTGCTCCTAATGTTTTGAGGGCCTTACGTATTTGTTTACACATGGTGCTACTTCCCAAAATTTAAATTTAAGGCTTACCATAAGCGCTTCCGTTGTTTCGGTTTTATTTGGACCTTATATACATCTGGCATCCGTTTAGCCAATCAATGTTCCGCCTCGCAACGCGTTTTTGTGTCTATGTGTTGATTTTTTTGATAACAGGTCTTTCAGCCTCTTTTTTTGTATAATCCGTGTCAGTGTTTTATTTTGTCAACCTTTAGCGACATAAAAATTTAATAAACAATTTTTTGTGTTACCAAATTCTACGTTGTTTGATTTATGCCGGCCTGACTAAGGTCTACGGGCACCTTCTGTGCTCATGGGCCATTAGTTTTGCTGCACTAGCTACTGAAAGAACACAAAGAAAAATTCTATACGTTATACTTTTTACTCCTAAAGTATATTGATTAGCCAGCCATTTTAAACACTATCAATTGATAAGGTAGGCACATGAAGTATATGTAAATAGTCTTGAAATAACCAGTTCTTTTAATAATTATTTTCAATGATGATATTTGTTTCCGGGATGTAGACCGTTATCTGAGCTCCCGATATTCGATATCGTGAAATTACTTAAAAGGACAGTCGTAAACTCTGTTAAGTTATTAGATTACAGAAAATATGTAACATACCTATGTATTGTAAGTTTAGAAGTGTTGTTTATGTAATAAATCGGGTTGCCTCGGGCGGCGAGCGCCAACGACGGCACGGCGCGGCGTAGTCAGGCAAACGCAATTTGTAGAACATTTCTCTCGTATGCCAGGCGACACTTCTGCGGATTGCAGCGAAAGCTCTATAGGGATACACCGATCCAATATACACAAAAAAATATTCAAGAAACAGCTTAATACTCTCGCATTAAAGAAGTGAACTTTTATCTTAGCTTTAACAAATACTAGGAAATAATTTCCCTGTTAGCGTCTCCCTAACGAGCAGTAGTTTTACTGCACAGTTTCTTAGTTAAAAACTTAGTTTAAAATTGTTAGGAATATTCCTGGAGCCAAAAGGCTAGTTGGAGAAGCTGGTTTTGCATAAAATAACCATTGATGCAACCGAGTATTGTGTTCGAACGGCGCTGCAGTCGCGGGACGCAATTTGTCGGACATTTCTCTTGTGTGTCGCCGTAACAAAGCTACGAATCGAGCTGACGTGAAACTATCGATAATACTGTGCGGAATTAGTGCCTTTGTTCTTATTGTTCGCCAAGCTGTACCCGCCAGAATTTATTTTTTTACACTCTCTTGTGTAGACCTTTACGGGATTGCAACAACGAGCGTTCAAGAAAAGAGCCGTCCTTTTAGCTTTATTTGATAAACGTTTACAGCAACATGCCGAGTCAGCTTTTGTTAAAAGGCCCTTTGTAAATAACTGTTCATATTTAATTTTATGTTGAATTAATGAAACAGAAAGACTAATTAACAATTGTAACGTATACCTCGTTTTAATTTATTACGTTTGCATTACTTTTTTCAGCTCATTTTATATCTACCTGCATCGGTTTATTGTGTCACTGTATACTTAATTTCTGAAAAACAAAACATAATATTAACGTCCACACTCGTTTATCCGATAAACCGTCAACCTATTTCACATCGCCAAATTTCATTTTAATAGTGTTCGAACGCAGTCCAATATTTTTCGGAATGTCGGAGAGGCGACAGGGGCACCATTTAATCTCGCCTTTGGGCGTGGGCATCTCATTGCTGCTTCAGCCGTGTTCTGCCAGCCTTAACTGTGTCATAGACCCACAAGGGAGTTTTAACATCACGTTTTTATTTACTTTACGACAAGCAGAATTTTTTTCTGGAAAATGATTTCAGCAGAAGGAGCTTGGTTACCTTTTAAGGTTATTGTTGCAGTGCCTTGTGGCATTATTCCATTAACAAAGCTACTTTTAATTAGCTTTTATCCACAGAAGCATGGAATGATAGGTATAAGTAATAGGCTTAAAGACTGTTACAGTTTTAATGTAAAGTTTTAGTTTAGTTAGATACGAAACATTTTGAACTTATCAATGTTATTTATTTATACATAAGTACGAGTAGTCACTAGATATAATTAGACCACATCCCTCCAGAGATGTGAAACTCTTCTATAAATACAAAAATCATAATACTTGCATTATATATCAAAATGTTATACCTAAGATTAGTAAAATATGCCTTGTCAAGGCATATATTTCAGTATTAAGACTAAGATTGTTTTAATTTCCGAATATCTTGTTTGTCAATAATATCGGTATCATTGTATTTATTTCGCAAATATGTTGTGATAATTTTCGTTAATAGGTTGTATTGTATTGTATTGTAAAACTCTTTCTTTTACGCAAAAACACATGAAATTAACAAATAAGATGTACAAAGACGAACTTGCTCCTTAAAGAGTTCTCTTCCAGTTAAAACATTTCCAGAAACAAGACACTACGATTACAATGAAAAGATAAAAAACCGAAATTTTTAATTTACTCAATCATTATGAATACACATACATAATATTATTATATAGGTACACAATAATTCATTCATTCATCCCAGCCTATATACGTTCCACTGCTGGGCACAGGCCTCAGAATGGGAGGACTTGGGCCGTAGTTCCAAGCGGGCCCAGTGCGGATTGGGAACTTCACACACGCCATTGAATTGCTTCACAACATAATGTATTCGCAGCATGATGTACATACAAAGAAAATCTTACAGTTAAATAATGTCAGTTGTACCTAATGATGATAGTATTCATAATAATTATAGATAAAAAATGTAGCCAATAAGTGTTCAAAATAACAAATGAACATTTAAAATACATATTAATACCTAACTTGAAAAAAAATTAAGAGAGAAAATTAGGAGAGATAGTGCCGAGATTAAAACAGGTGAAGTCCAGTTGAAGGTCATTGGCAAACTTATTTAAAGTAGATACGCTGCTTGATGTAAGAGTCCAAATTGAGCGAAGTACTGAAATGTAATTAAGAGCATTAAGGTCGATAGTTAGTATCAAGCCTTTTGCTTGGATATGCCTAACCCCAGTGACTAAAGGAAATTCCACAGTTTTGTGGGGAGGGCAGTTTTAGGTTGTGCCTGTACCTACTGATAATTTGTATTAGTACTAGATTATTACTAAGGTACGGACGGAACCTGCTTGAATTACGAGCAAACGATACGTAAAAGCTGTGGGAGTGTTCAGTTCTTATGCACTGAACCACAGTAAACATTAGGCTTAGACAGTGGGCCTCATCGTGTACAGTTAAAATACTAACTAATAAAAAGCAAGTAAGGAACAATCAATCAACTAGTAACTAGCAAGCATAGTTAATAAGCTTTCATTTAAGAAAATAATACCGCAGTTGTAACGTACCAATAATAATTCGACATGCAAGACAAGTTGTCGTCGTAAACCGGATTCTTTATAACTTTGTTCACCTTTGAAAACCTTAGGCGCCAGTCTCGTAATGTCGAATAAAGGCTAATTGTGTCTGGAACACTTCCACTTGATAAACTGATCGTTCAGTTTCTTATCTTAATAAATAACTGCAGTCATGTAAGCGCCTACAGCCTGGGTAAAATTTTATGCTCATTTAGTAACAGAGGATTTTCACCTTAAGTTTAAATGCGCCCTTTACTTTTTTCAGAATTAGGTACTTCTGGGCTCTTCTTACTCAGAATCACGAACACTGAATGATTTTGATAAGGAAAAAAAAGTATCCATATTTTTTAGTGTGTTTATACCTATGAGTCGTTACAAACTGGACACTTAAAAATCGTATGGAAAATTTGTGACATTTTTTTATCGGCAAAATTACCGGTGTTCGCCCAGATGAGTAAGAAGAACCCAGAATTACCTATTTCTTAAAAAAAATAAAGGGTGCTGTGCAAGATTGCACAACTTTTTAGAGTTTTGAATTCATTTTTTTATTTGTCTATGGATTTTGATATTTGACTTTATTATACTTTTGTTTGAACGGTAAACCAGTGCCCTTTTTGTTTAATTCAAAATCTTAGACTATTTCAAAATAGGTGCATTTGAAGTGAAAATGCCAAAAATATAAACATTAAGTATACCGTTACGTTTTAGTTGTTTTGCAACACCGCCTTTATTTAACTTTTAAAACAACTTGAGCTTTCATTCGGTCGGGCTTGAAAAATATTTACCCACTATTTTTTATATAGAAGTATCGTCTGTCGTTAGAGCGGGCTCAAAGACTTTTCCAATTCCTCTAACGGCGAATTGATACGTGATAGCCCACATTCCAGTTATCTTCCCATAATTAAAAGATACACAGATCCGTCCATGTAAACAACAATCAATCAGATCGCCTTTCACTAAGCAAAATCTCGTCAGACATGACCGATAACATGTGAAAGTTTGTTCGTTGAGCAAGTATTTACTCTTGGAAACTCCTTGCGGAACTTAAGAGCCAACCTCATACATTTAATGCTATTACAAAATTTTATTACACGTTAAATGCTGGGATGGTCTGAGGTAGCGATGGGCAGTACAATGGGCAACACGTTTTTATGCCCGAAATGAAACTCCGAGGCGAATGTAAAGTGTGAAGCGAATGCGGCTTAACCGTTTTGTACGCATAAAAATATATACACAAATGAAATTAAAATAAAGTTTCATCAGTCGATTGGTAACAGTCAATACCTATTATAGTTTTTGTTTTTGTATAAAGCACGCCAAAAATACAAGATATTTTTTAATAACCTCGGCTAATTCAGCAGATTTTTACACGCATACACTTTGAATATCGAATCATATAATGCAAATATTTGTCAACCTCAACCGGTACTTCACTAATTTTTATTTATTTTATAAATTAAAACTTGTCAATGCACGTTACCGAACAAAAAAGCATAAAATAAAATTTAATAAACAACGCCATTAATGTGTCTGCAAGTGCACGAATCGTGTAATGCGAAACAAAGCTGAGAATGCATTGCAAGCAATATACGTACACTGCCGTTAGTTCTTGCTAACTAAGTTCGATATATAGTGCATTGTTGTAGAGGCTGGAAAGTAAGCAATAGATGAATCTTGTACATCATTATTTTCTTAGTGCCAGTTCCCAAAACCACATATTTATAAAATAAAAACTATATTAATGTCTTCAATCACTAGGCAACTTGGCTGCGGCAGCAAGTGAACATAACAAGGATGTATGGGAGCTCGCGCACCGGGCAGCCTGGCTTTTCAGCCAGTGCAGTGCAGTGCGCGGCAGGCAAAAAGTTAATGCTGCGGTGTTTTTACATTTGTGCATATAATGTGTTTAAGAAAAAAATACCTCATAAAAGTCATAAATGACTCATTCTCATTGGTCAATTTAATTTACATACAGCAGACGATTAGTTTTGATTGATCCAATGGTCGTTTCAGCTGGCCAAGAAAATTATTCCGAACTATATTCGTAAAACTCGTGTCGTACTATGAAATACGTATCATATAGATACGACCTATTACCGTAATGTGCTACATGGTTGTCGTGTTTGCGAGCCATTAATGAGCCAGCTGTTAAATGTACAAATATAAGCAGTTTTGTGTACTGAATTTAGGTTATCTATGGCCACATTTTCGAACAGTGTCGTGAAAAATTATTTACATTTTTCGACTACTGACAAAATCCGATCTGCACTTGTGTGCGCTAACGATTGTCGGTCGGAATTATTCGTTGTGTAACACTGTATAGGTAATAATACGTACTTATGTCTTGCAAATATTGTTATACGTCCAATTAAATTACACCACTCAAGACAATAACTTAGTAAGTAAGGTAACGAACATTCATATACGAGACGTTTTGCGCTTTATCAGTACTATATAAAATAAAAAGCAATAAGTTACCTCGTATTTACCTATAAACGAAGGAAATCACTTCCCGAAATGCTTGTGCTATTACAATAACCTATTGGGTCTCGGAATATCTTCTCACCACAGGTGTGATCATTATGTAAAGAAGACAGTTCATTGCGGAATCCGCTCTATTTCTTGCAACAAGTTGTCATTAAAATGAAAATTTATTGAATCTCATTATTTTCTGCGATTGAGTTAAATTGGAATTTTAGTTTCAATCAGCAATGAAGCCGATTGCAGCAGACCCCTGCTGACAACATCGTGTTAACTTCAATTACTTAATTTCAGTTACCATCAAAATGCAATTAAGTATTGTATTGTATTCTTAAAATATGTATGTAAATTTAAACAAGCATTTGTGCTCTAGATTCATGAATATTAAGTTTTTATGTGGGGAACCCGTCTAGGGCTATCGAGCAATTGGCTAGATTTAACTGCAGGCAGGGCGTGTTAGAAGTCCACGGGCGACGTCTTTGTTCAGTCATTTGTCAATTTTACAGGCTAGTTAAAATAAGTCTACTTTACTTTTATACGCAAACGCAATCGAACAAGTTTTGATTGATAAGTGAGCACTACCGCCTAACGCATCTAGAGAATACTGCAATATTACCTGGAAAACCATCAAAAAATTTAAACCATGCAGATGCATACATCGATAATGGTAGCGTTCCGGATGCACCTTGCATAATGCTCTAAGTACCATCCGGAATAAGGTGCACGCGTAGTGTTGTAGACATCGGTAGTGTTGCCGATCGATAGTGTTTCCATAGACTATTGATAGTTTGAGCAAAAGTGATAGTCATCGATAGTTATCGATAGTATCGATAGTATCGCTATATCTTTTCATGCAATACTATCGATAGTATCGATATCATTGCTGTCTAATAATGCAAAACTATCGATACTATTAATATTAAGTTTGTCAATCGTGTTTTGTTTCTTTTCTTTTGTACAATAAAGAGTTTACATACATACATACTATCGATAGTATCGATACTGTTGATACTATCGATAGTTTTGAACAATCGATTGTTACCGTTATTTCAATAGTATCGGTTGCATCTACACGGGGCAAAACAGAAGTTGCAGCAACTGAGTCTTCTAAGTACTAAGAGTAAGATGGGTTCATTTGGTACATCGTATATCGCAAATTCGTTAAAAATATTACTGGGTAACTGAATACAAAATACTATTCTGCCACTCACCTTTACATCTTGCAATCTTATTGAAATATAGGTCACTATCGATTGTTCAAAACTATCGATAGTTTTCGTAAATTTCTGTTCAATACTATAGATGGTATTGAAAGTTTTGCATTATTAGAGAGCAATAATATCGATACTATCGATAGTATTGCACGAAAAGAGATATCGATAGTATCGATACTACCGATAGGCCTATCGATAGTATGGCCTTTTTCCGATTGAAGCTATCGATTGCAAACTATCTATTTTTCAGCAACACGAAGGCAAAGTAACGCAACGCAAGAGTGTGTGTAGTACTTACTCTTGTGCACTTTTCTCGGGCATCGTGCGTCTATTACTTATTTAGTAGATTTGTATGACATTACTTCTCATTAATGTAAACCTAGCAGTTAGAATCGATTCGCTGTTAATAAAAAAAAAAAGTTTATTGCAGAGAGAGTCCATATAAGCGTTAGTACATTGTTCACTTAAAAACTATGTTAGTAATTATATAATAAATTCTATAATATTTTTAATAATTCAGTCTAGAGATAGTTAGATATCTTGAGAAGGACATAGGATAATTTTTATCCCGGAAAATGTTATAGTTCCCGAGAGCGGTAAGCAAATTTATCGCAGACAAAGTCGTGGGCAACATCAAATTAAAAAGCTAGCAAAAGATTGCATGCTCTTCGTAGTGCTTGTTATAGTTTTTTTTGTGGGTTTTCAGGCTTTTCTTAGAATTGAGTTGTGAGCGTAGTGTTAATGAAAATTACCTGTCATTTACACCTATTTTTACCTATGTTTGACAAATAAACGTATTTGAATTTGAACTCAATTTATAATCTTTTTAACGGTTGCCAGAGAATAATAAACTAAAGATCTTCACGCATTCCTGAGAAAAGGGTCAGGCTGGCAGACAGACGTAGAGATACTGAACCAAAAAAACAGATAGGTAATAAGTGCACGGGTAAGTACGCCTTCAAATGTAATCTCTGTTCTCTTTTTCATCTCATTCCTAAAGCGCACATTGAGCTAGACATTTATTTAGTATCCTAAATCGAACCTAACTTCTTTTCTTGAACAGGTACATAATATAGCAGTCATTTAGCTCAATGCCTGGTCGTTTGTACTTTTTCAACAGCTCTCTGTAATAAACGCTCTGCTACAGGCAAACAAACGAGTTTGTACTTTTTGTTGCGTCTTAGTACGTACAAGTATTTTAAAATAGACTACGACAACAGTGACAGAGTAAAGTTAATAATCTTCATGGTTTCCGAAGAGACTTATTTAAATTCTGCTTTAAAGAGTGACTTTCATATTCAGGGCTTTAATTTAGGGTCTCTAGATATTCAAATGAATATTTATGTAGGTCCGTTAATTTAGAAACGGTTCTCATTCTAACCGAAAATACGAAACTGGCATACGTAATTCAAAATAAACAAGATTATTATTCATATCAAATGATATTGTAACGGATAGCTCACGTCTTAAACCGAGTTTAGCTAAACATGTTTCGGACTATTTCAACATAACATAACATAACATAGGTTTACTAATGTTTCGGCGAATAAAGTTTGGCAACCTGTTTCAATTCGCAACTTTTCATTTCCCAACTGTTTAATATTTCTGAAACTGTAAATATTTCAGGATTTTTATAAAACTAACCTAACCTAATCTAAAGGGTTCTACACAATGGCCCTGAAATAAATCCTGAAATATTTACAGTTTTAGAGTTTGCGAAAAGAAAAAGGTTGCCAAACGTTACGTTGCGAAAAGGCAGTACTCGCATTGTTATGTTTAACATGTCGAGCTAAACTCGGTTTAAGACGTGAGTTATCCGTTTCAATATCATTTAATATGAGTGAGTCTCACGGTAGTTTCATGTTCAAGATTAATATTCGTTTTGTTATAAAATGAACTTGTAACTAAAATTGTCTTCTGAGCTCATTAAATCGGTCAATGTCCCGTAAAATATATCTAACTAGCTGTTGCCCGTGACGTCATCTGCGAAGAATTCGTTTATTCGTTCGGATATAAAACTATGATTTATTATTACTCGGGAGTTAAACTATCTCCGTATAGGTAAAGTTTCATCTAAATGGTTTCAGACGTTATTAAAATATGATTGAGAAACAAATATCTTCACAAACTTTCTCATGTATAATATTAGTGGGATGTAATTCACACCGAAATAAGAGACATTTTGTGATGACTTGTGGGTAGATTTTATTTTTGTTTATTTTATTTTTATTATTTTATTTTTATTTTTTTATATTGGATTTTATATATCGACAATACAAACTGAAATATAGATGCACAGAAAAACCAGAAAAATAAGACCAGTGCTGGGAATCGAACCCTGGTCCTCAGCATTCCGTGCCGCGTGCTATACCGCTACACCACCACTGGACCAGTCCAGTCCCAGTTCCCAGCACTGGTCTTATTTTACTGGTTTTTCTGTGCATCTATATTTCAGTTTGTATTTTCGTATGGGTTTTACGGGATGACCGTAAAAGTAATTTAAAAAATTTGGAGTTGAAATAAAAATGCAAAAAGATTCCAAAATCAAATCGTAATTGTATTTTAAATGTTTTGTAAAAATTCGCGATATAATGGCTTTATTATTATTATTATTATTAATTAACATGCAAGTCACTTCTTAGGTCTAATAATAGGTAAACTTAAAACAATCTGTTTAGAAAACAAATACCTTCTGAGAATAAGAAGGCACTTTATCTACCGATTTCGAGGCACGTGCGGTGACCGCATCCGTTTTGTGTAAAATGTCAAAGCGAGGGTGAAATCAAGAGTCGGGCGCAAAATTGTGTTGACGCAGTGACCGCAGCGGCACAGCGCGGCGTGACGCGGCCGTGACACGGCTACCCGGCGGCGCGGCGTGGCCGGGTGGTCGCGACCAGCCCACTCAAGAACAATTCTAGTGAAGCCGTCATCCGTGGGGATAAGCGGCTCATTATTCACTAAAAGCCCACGGCGTGCCCGCTCGGGTAATTGGAGGCTTTGTTCCTTGCGCTCGGCTTTGACGCTCGCGTGAACTACGAGCGCCGCTCCCTCAGATTATTATTCGCACAATCAACGATGTACGCAAAGCCAAGTAATCTGACATTTGAGGTATGGAATATTTGGCGGCGCATTTTTGCAACATCATTATTTTTTGCGCGGCCCGCATATATATTCTGGATACAAACAAAAACAAGTCGGTTCTAAAAATCTTCCCGTCGTATGGTAATAAAGGTTGAAATATTACACCATTGTCGAAACCAGTTTGTCGTGCCTATACAGAATCATTTCAGTTTTGCGTGAGCGTGGGAAAGAAAGGCAGAAGAAGCCATAATCATTGGGTTCCGTGCATTAGAATGAAGTAATGGCTGCTCCGCCCGCGCCCGAAGCGGATAACGTCCAAATGTGACATTTTGTTTCTCGTGCTGTACTAAAATGAATCTTATATTCATTAAATGTTTCAAGAGGTCGATAAATCGCCGCCGAATAGTTACTTCACTATTATCCATCCGTAATACTCTAAAACAAAGAATTTGTGCAATTATTCCGCCTTCTGCGTATAAAATTACAATTTGTGATATTCAAACAAAAGATAATTGCATTTTCTTCTTCAGAGATTTAATATTAAGGAATTGAGGCAAAGCGACGGGAGTTCTTTGCTTTTCCGGCCTCAGACGCACGACATGGTTTTTACTTAGTAATTGTCTTAGTTTTATTATTATTCACCAGAAGAAAGATTAAAAAGCATGCATAATTAATGGACAATATAAACATCGTATACATACATCATTAACTAAGTATAAACAAATAAATATATAAAAAATAATGCTAATTGTTTGTAAAATCAACGCATTGGAGATGTGGTGCTGGAGGCGTGTCTTAAAGATCCCGTGGACGGCATTTCGCATCAATGTTTCTATCCTCAAAGAGTTTCATATTAAGGACCGGCTTTCGTCAACTGTGGAATTACGAATACTGAAGTGCTTTGGTCACATCTCCAGGAATGTGAACTCAATGGAGAGATTGGTGGTTCAGGGGTAGATGGAAGGCAAGAGGGCGCGCGGTCGATCACCAACTCACTCGCCTCTAACCGGCAGAAATGGAAACACATTGCTAAGAGGGCTGTCCTCGAAAAAGTCTACGACCCACCGAACATCTATGTATGTGTGTATGTAAATACTTTGTTGTAGGTACATAAAACACAAAATAATACAAAAAGAAAACAACAAAACAAAAAGAGTACAAAGGCGAACTTACCCCTAAAAAGGATCTTTTCAAGCTAACCTAAACTAGAAAGGAAACCTTAACACATCTCTCTCCGTGTATCTCGTCTGCGCAACCACGACCACTCTGACAAGAGTGTCCGACTAAGAAGAAGAAGAGAATTGTTTGTAAACCTATCACTTGAAAACAGCTGGACAGATTTGACGTTTTTTTTTTCGACGGTTACAATTTTACGGTGGTTATAGTGCAAAAACAAAATGAAAGATTCCTGTATTTTAATTCGAGAAAATTTATTTCTGTGTATTTTTTATAAACTCAAAACTACATATAATTCATAATTCAAAGGTAATGTAAAATGTTCACCATTAAACCCGTGCAAAGCGGGGGCGGGTTATTAACACAGGCCAATGTGTTGTTTAAAAATTTATATTTCATGTATTTAGTACGCACTAGCACAAAGCATAGAAACGAAGCCCCTTAATACCTTATACTATAACGTAGACAGCTAAGGTAAGCATAGTAAAACCCTTAAAGGAACTTTATAAATTTGCTATTACCTAAAGTGATGGATTAGTAGCAATCACTGTTCGCACAAGGCGTTAGTTGCCCGAATAAATTCATATCGCAATCTTGGATCTAAGTGCCGAGCTCATCCCTCACTCTGCTAGATATTGCAGTTATTGCACTGTTCAGTTATGGTCTAATTAATTGTTAGTGGGGAAGACATCGTCAGTTTAATTATAAGTTGCAAGCTGCGGAACTCTCGTTATTATCAACTATTCCAGATAGACACTTGAAACATCATAAATAACAAACTAGAGTGGCTCGTTGCTTACTAACATGTTTTCTAATTCATACGTTGCGCTGAACTTCACCTCCTGCAGGTATGTGCTGACTGGGAAAGTTTAGCAGGCATGAAAGTTTAACCTGGTTTACACCGTATTTATTTGACTGCTGAATGCCAAATTATTCACTTCCTTACTGACTGCCTGGGGTTATTTTACTTGCATTCATATTTACTGTGCTGAAGTAAATGGAAGCTAATAATATTATTTTAAATTAGGTACTGCTCTGCGCACTGGCGACGTTACTATTTTTTTAACCAACGAAAAAAACGGAAGAGGTTCTCAAGTTGACGCGTTTATTATATACGCGCGTATTATATATATATTATGTATGACCACGCATAACTTTTTACAGAGTCGTCCGATTTTGATAATTCTTTTTTTATTGGAAAGCGTACACTCCGAGGGTGGTTTTACATACATTTGAAAAAAAAACCTATCCTAAACGTAGGTAAACAAGGGATGATTGATTTATCAGTTACTGATTGTAATGCATGCCCAAGCATAACTTTTTACAGAGCAGTTTTTGATTAAAAAAAATATAGGATAGGGTATAGGTTGAAGTTTGTACTATATAAACTTGGAAAATAAATACCCCAACGGTGGGAATAAAGTGTAAAATAAAAACTTTTTAACATAAAAACTAAACCGCCGAAAAAACTGAAAAGCAGAAAACATTTTTATTTATTTATTTAAACTTAATATAGGTACTAGTTTGGAGTCGGTGTCTCGGCGCGAGCCAACAAGAGTGGGCCTATAGTCGTCTACCTCACCTATATAATATACTATAAAATATATGGGGCTTCAATCACTCCTGCTGACTCGTGTTGAGACACCGACTTAAAACTGTACCTAGATTAAGGTTAAATAAAAAAAAAGGTTTATTATTCTCTGCTTTCAGTTTTATCGGCGGTTTAACTAACCAAATTCTTTTTTCTTTCTTTCTTTAACTAGATAATTGTGTTTAGATTAATATCTTTGTGAAATGTAGTATGCATTGAATAAAGATATGTAGAAAAATTATTGATTCTGAAAAAAAATTAGTCAGATAAAAAACAATTTGTGTTGGTACGAGTCCAATAAGTCAAATATGTTAAATGTGTAATAAATTTTTAAATAACAATTTAACTAGAAACGCGAAACATGAAAAATGAGTTATTTTTAAAAAGAGTAGGTACATCATTAGAACAAAATCAAAAAGAATTTTAAATCTTCTTATGGAAATTAAAGATTTAAGAACTTCCTAAAAATACACACACACTTGGTTTGTCGCGATCGCCGGCGCCCGCAATGTAAGGGCTTGTTACGCGGAGCCCCGGGGCGCCAACAACATTATCCATGCACCCAACACGCTCAATTTATAGCGAATTTAAACCATACCCGTTTACGTTAAGCGAAGCAAGAAGGTTATTTAAAAGCAAATTTTACATTGCAGCGTTTACAACCAGTCTTCCTCATTACGTCTGTCGGCGTTATTGCCATCTCGTCGCAACATCAGTAAACGCCGCTTGGAAAAATATTTACACATCTCTCATAAATATTGGAAGGAGAGGAAGCGCATACTTACATACATGCGTTATACTAATAATTCCGCTATTTTTGTAAGAGCAACTGCAAAAATTGTGCAGTTTACTTTTGAGTAAGAGACTTGCAGCTCAATTTTTTTATCAAATGTGACTAACAACCAACGATACAAAAAAAAACTGACTTATTGTAAGTTATCATCTCGCAAAATTTGTGAAAAAAAAGATACTTACATTTCGTAGCGCTCATTTCTATTCAATGCCAAAATACACTTTAAAAATAAAGGCGCGATATCATTTTCGGATTACAATATCCCAGTCTCACAACCTACACTTAAGATCCCATAATCGTGATGCATGGAAATTACCCGTGACCCATAAGAGCTATTAAGAACCGTGACGAATCCCACAAAGCTTTCTTAAAGGTCCTACATAGAATTAATTCCACTACTCTATGACTCCGCGCTCTCAGGGGAACAAAAGCGAGGTTAATCTTTTAAACAATACGGCCGCACCTCAAACCCACTGACATGATTTAACACTGCGTTTAAATAACTGCGGATTAATTAAAACGACGCGTGAGTATAATAATACCAATTCATTAAAATAAATACTAACATAAAAAAATTACGCGCCCATCGTGCAGTAACGCCAACTTTGTAATAACGAAGGAACGGGAACTCATACACATATTTCCATTTATACAGTTGCAAAAACTCCAGTAGAAGTTACGACAATAGATTCCAATTTGGGAGATGAATTTTTCATGTATTTCCTTTCTGATTCAAATATATGGAAATATTTCATTCGGGCAGAGCCTTTTAAAATTTCGAATTATACGTACTGTAACTCGTAAGTATCTAATTTAAGCTCACACATTGGAATACCTAATCGGTTATTATGTCTATATTTTATGCTGGAAACATCGGTAGCTAGAAAAATATATTTATTTTGGTGAATAATGACCAAAACAAAATTGTCCCCCCTGACGGTCACGATCTCACGTAATCCAAACAGATAGATCCGACCGCGGCGTGGCAGGACTACACGACTAGCCGGCCGTGACATAAGCCGTTTATGATTCATTATTTTTATACTTGTTAATAAGGGTCTTCCGTTAAAAATAAAAACACATTCCTCCGGCCGGTATGTTTTATAACCTTAAAGATTTCACGGTACAATTAGAGGCTTTCCTTAATGTTTTGTTTATTTGAGACTAAAATTTTCACATTTTTAGTAGGTACCTATTCATTTTATTATAGTTGGGAATATTTACATTCGCATTGGAAAATCTATGATCTAGACACGCGGTACCGTTTCAAGCCAGGTTCAACTCAAGCTAACAGAACTGGCGAGCACCACCGTGTGTAATTTTACCCGAACCATCTGGAGCCACTTTTGACCCCCTCTTAACTCAAACAATTTCTCATAAACTTGTCAAATTTGGCTCATTTATTGAGACTTGCGAAATACATATGTGCTGCAAGCTGCAAATTTCGTTTACACAACTTAACGTTTATTTAGATATTAACATCCAAAAATCGTCATTTTTATCACTGTCTCACCTATAGATCAAAACTCTAACCCAGTTCCAGGTGACCTAGAAAGTTCATGTGAATACAAAGGAATAGATCAGAAACTAGTAATTTTTTATAATTTTTAAATAATTTTTAAATTAAATTATTTCTATACAAAAAGTAATGATATCCCATCAAAACATAAATGTGAAATGAGAGCGAAGTTCAATATTATGATATATGCCTTGATTGTTACCTTTAACGAGAAAACAAGTGAAATCTAAAGGGGTGCCAAGTTAAGTAGGGTCAGCCCTGAAATTTATTTATAACAGAGTGACCCGGGGCTATTGTAGCTGGGGGGGTATGGTATCTGAGCCGTCTGATGGCGCCCTTACGACACCATGTTCTTCTCGGCCATTTTACGTTGTGTTCGCCAGAAGACTGTCTTCACTCAACACACATGAACATGGCAAACATGGCAACGCGCGTAAGGACGCCATCAGGCGGCTCAGATACAAATCCCCCCAGCTGCAATAGCCCCGGGTCACCTAATACAATATATTTTATAAGAAATTAAAACATCATTTCTTCTTATAACTTAGGATAATACATTGAAACCTAAGGTCGGACACGAATTATATTATAGCCTTCGCAAGCTGTAAGTTCGTAGTTTATTCTTCCGAAAATTTGGCTTGCTAGTAGAAACTACCCATCGATTATAGGGCTCTTCCATTACTTTAGTAGGTACTTAATAATAATTATTATAATAATAATTTATGTTTTGATGGGATAAAAATATACATAACGTCAAAGTTCCGTAGGTAGGCTTGTAAATTGAAAAACACGATAGATAACTGTGTGGTTAGCCAGGCTGTCATCATAAAGTAGTGACCACCGACCTGCTGAGATTTGCTCGGTCGAATAAATGTAACCACGCAATGAGGAACTGGCTCACGGTCGTGGGTGCTTCTTGAGTGATTGGTACACGCGACCCACGTGTACACATTTGCCTTTAGCACAGTATTAAAACTTCTTATAGTTAAGAAGAAATAAAAGAAAAATGTTATTTCCCGGTATAATGTGTGTGATAGATGTTTTGCCTAGTTGATTTACAATTGACGTGGGACTTTCCTTCTACGCAACATGTGATGGAGGAGGAACGAGTCGATATACGAAATTATCAAGAGCGAGTTGGATTCACGCACCGAAGGGCTCAATACATCTCTAAACATAAAAACTGACTAACTAATTCTAGACTTCTAGGTTCATCAGTACCTACAGCCGCAGACAGATTTTTTTTTCTTTTCGTTAAGTTTGACTCACGCTTGGCCAGTTTTTATTTTTTTAATTGCAGTTTATTTATCTCTATTATCATACCGAGTTTGAGATCTATTAGATATTTTATTATTTTAAACTGTAGCGACAATACACGACAGATGGACAGAGCAGAAACGGCACATAAAGAGTTCAATTCGGTACAGAATTCTAAAAAAGAGCCTATAGGCACCTATCTAAGTTGTCAACAATCAAACTATGTACTTTAAAACGGTTTCCATTGCATCCAGTCCATCATTGTATTTTAAAATATATTCAGTGTCATTTGATTTACGAATTTTTGTTTTGTTGGCTGCAAAGAAACTACAAAGATGGATTTAAAAATTTAAGCTTACGAGTATAAAAGAGAAAAATACCTCAGGTGGGTGGCAAAAGGATTTGCAATCTTGCTAATTCCGCTCAATACAAATCAACGCAGAGTACCTAACTAAAAAAATAACTTCTGGCCCATGGAACACTATAAACAAAATAATGTTTTGTTTCTCAATATTTACCTAACATTTTTTTATGTTGGATGGCAAATTGTATCAACTAAAAGCTACTTCACAACGCTTGGAACATAAATGCCATATGTGTTTGCTCGGTCATACGAACGATATTTTCGACGCACGTTACAGCCATTTCAATTTTCAATCAAACCACCGGCAGCTATCAAAATACGACACCAGGAATTTATATAGCTGCGAAAAACGAAGCAAAAATGAGAGCTCAGTTTTCAGTAAAAAACATTGGCGTAAAACTGTGTTGTCTTTCTTTACTGCCCAGAATAATATTTGAAATACAAATACCTAGTGAGACATTACTAAAGAATACTTTATGTTTAAAGAGACAAACATATTGATAATTATAAAGCGAGCATTTTGTTTTAACCACACACTTTAATGATAGTTAGTACAGGCTCTAATAAACGTATTTTCATACTTTTTATTAAAAATACAATTTTTTGCCCATCGCAAACTCCATATCCTTTCCATTTGGCTACGCCGTAGTCAGTTAAAATAAGGGAATACTTACCATAATTTTAAGTTACATCCCACGTAAGAGTATTGTGTGAACATTTGTTTCATAATATGACTAATTTACTAATTTTATTTTATTGAACATCTCAAATACTTTAAAAGCCAAATATTACTAATAAAACATCAGTAACTCTTTATTAGTATGTTTTATTAGTTATGAATCTGTAATTCTCAGCCACTAATCAACCAACATAACGTACAATAACGATCAATTAATTGAAAATTAATTACCGATTTCTTAAGACGTGACTACAGATGCGTTTACTAAATGTCCCAAGAATCAAATAATCATAAAACTGTTGTAACATGGAAGCTATAACTACACTTCTTATTGAACATTTTTACCATAAAATTAGGTACGTTCTTAATGAATGATGTAAATTCATATTTTCTCACGCACGTGTAAGTGTTTATTTTGCAAGTTCAAGTGTTAAAACTTGGCAGGTGATCGCTTTCAAAATTCTGTTTGCTAAAGAAAATTACTTTAGAACCATATTTGCTATTTTCATTTTATATTTGAGTTGATGTTTAGTACTTAGAGTACTTCAGTTTCGTAAGTCTGAAACAGCTATTGTGCTATACTCCAATATGATTCCGGATATTATTAATTAACAGTAGAAATAACAAGAGGCTGTTGAATGACAAAGGACGGAAATATTAAAGACGACGCCAAGACCCACGTTTATTAAAACAGGATGAGACTGAAGTTTGGAATGACGGCGTTAAAACGCGGAGAGTACCTCCTCGGCCTTGTTGAGGCGGAAATATTGTGCGCAACGAAAAGCTCACCACGACGATTAACATTCAGATTATATTGGACGAGCGTTGTTTTATGAGGGACCACTTAAAAAAAGAGTTTAGGCACGGGTTAAGTTCTGTCGACATATTTTTAAACGGTAAACCTGTGTTGCTTAACACATTTTTTAAATTCAACTTTAGATAAATAGTCTACGAAACACAAAAGAGGAACTTCAAGAGGGCGTTGGCAAAACTCTCAGTTTATTAACTAGCTGTTACCGGCGACTTTGTCCGCGTAAAATTTTTCAAATCGCTTCAGCGGTTTAAGCGTGTAGAGGCAACAGACAGACACACTTTTACATATTAAAGTATGGATAACGTCATCACAATCACAAATCAGTTCAGGGTTCATATGTCATCATCATCTCGCCTACGTATATACGTCCCTGAACAGGGCGCAGGCCTCTCAGAATGAGAGCCCAGTAGGTACGGTTTGGGAACTTCACACACCGCCGAGCCGTCCGAAATTGTAAAAAAAACGGCCAAGAGCGTGTCGGGGACGCCCAAAATAGGGTTCCCATAGCCATAACGAAAAAAATAAGTAATATTTTTCTAAGGATTTCGTATTTTATACGGAATCTTCAAAGTTTAGGTATATTTTATACCTTAGGCTGCTATTTACTCTTAAACTACTAATCATTCTCAAGCAAACTTAGCCGTTATAGTTTTCCTTGTAAGTTTGATATACTTACTACCATGCTGAATTTTATCAAATTTTTCCACCCACTGGTTTAGATTTTAGAGGGGGGGGAGGCTCGATTTTAATGAAAATTTGCACTTTAGTTGAATATTTTGCAAACAAATCACTGAATCGAAAAATCGTCTTAGCAAACCCCTAATGGTTGACCGATAAAAAAGACCACACTATATATAGGGTTGGATGAGAAAAAAAATCACCCCCAACCCTAAAAAAATTTTTTTATAATTTTGTGTTGTACCATTCTGTCGATATAGTTTACATATATATCCGTGCAAAATTACAGCTTTCTAGCATTGATAGTCCCTGAGCAAAGCCGCGGACGGACGGACAGACAGACAGGCTCCGGAACCCTAAAAATAAATATACCGTAAAATAGATTTATTATTTTTATTTCTCATACTCGGAAAGTGAGGCAAATCATATCTAACAACAAAGAGAAAAGCTAAGATCAAAGCTATACTTACTTCCAAAGGGTAGAAATAGATTAAAAAATAAAAAGGTATTGGCCTTAAAGGTAATTAAAGGTAAAGGGAAAGTTTTTTCTTAATTAATCATTACAAATTTTATAATGCTAGTTAAATATTGTTAAATTATTTACATTCGTTTCTTATAAAACAGAAAAGTTAAAATCATCTTAAGATAAAAAAAAAACAATTGGTAGTTAAATGACAATGGTATATATTCACCCACACAGCCTATCTCTATAGAGCTTAACTCCTTGGTTCAATTAGATAACTTACTAATTTTACAAATAAATTGACTAAAATACCTATTTTATTTACTGTTTGTTTCTAATCATTGTATTGAACATTTAAAATTTTGTTTAAATTAATTATTTCATAACAACAAAGTCAATTGTTTTTTTTTACAATGACCACATTGATTTTTAACCTATGTTTAAAATAAAATGTAACGTTTCCCTTTATGAATTATATTTTTTTAATTTTAGTTATTTTTTTATTCAATACATTTTTCTCATATATTTTTTTACATTCCTTGTAGTCGAAATGAAAAGCAGTGTTTAACTCGGGAAAAATACCAATATCACACTAAAAATATTGGCACCCTCGCCATGCTTGGGTGCCAGCCAAGTTATCTCGTGTGATATTGGTTCTTTTCCTCCCTAGTTGAACAATCTACTATTAAATAAACCCACAAAATAACCAATAAAAGTACAAAAATTATCAACCTATAGGACATGAAAACATTTATTAGAGTAAATACAGCAAAGTTGAAATAAAATAGGAAATGTAGGACAGGACGTAGCGTGCATCACTTGCACCAAACATCTAATATATCGCTGCATCACGCCTCAACACATCCCACTATGAAGCTGGAACACTCGCAGGCTTAGCGGCAACGTGACTCCACAGAATCTACTCCATTTATGTTAAATTCGATTATCATAATCATTTACATAGTGGCCGGGTACGTATAGCCTCTGATAATAGAGCCTAATTATTTCTCTTTATGCTTTCCTAACAGGATTTTTAAGGACTCGATTGACTGCTAAATAACTGTAGTCATGCTGACATTTTTATTAGAGTTTAAAGAGATTGGTTCACCTAATTGAGATTTATGAAGCTCTTGAAACCTTGTAAATATTACTGAAGGGAATAATAAATAAAATATGTATATTTTATCCAAGTATCAATTTGAAATTAGTTCAGTTGGCTGAAGTAGCATTATTTAATCTTATTTATAATGGCTTGGTCGAATGATACCCAACGCAGCCGAGCCTGTGTAATTACCTCATAATTCAAATTCGTGTGTTTACTTAATTACTTTAAAGTGTTTAAAAAATAGCACAATTTCGTTTCCCTTTATATCCATAGGTTATGCGGGTTTCTTTTTAGGGTTCCGGAGCCAAAATGGCAAAAACGGAACCCTTATAGTAACGCCATGTCTGTCTGTCTATCTGTCCGTCCGCGGGTTTGCTCAGGGACTATCAAAGCTAGAAAGCTGTAATTTTGCACTGATATATTGTAAACTATGCCGACCAAATGGTACAATAAAAAAAAACAAAAAAAAAATTTTTTTAGGGCACGGGTGTGGTGATTTTTTTTTCTTATCCAACCCTATAGTGTGGGTATCTTTGGATAGGTCTTTTAAAACTATTAAGAATTTGCTAAGACGATTTTTCTATTCAGTGATTTGTTGGCGAAATATTCAACTAAAGTGATTTTTTTATTAAAATCGAGGGTCCCCCCCCCCCTCTAAAATCTAAACCGGTGGGTGGAAAAATTTGAAAAAAATCAGGATGGTAGTACCTAAGTATATCAAACTTTCAAGGAAAACTATAACGGTTAAGTTTGCTTGAGAATTATTAGTAGTTTACGAGTAAATAGCAGCCTAAGGTATAAAATATACCAAAATAAAATACGAAATCCTTAGAAAAATATTACTTAATTTTTTCGTAATGGCTACGGAACCCTATTTTGGGCGTGTCCGACACGCTCTTGGCCTTTTTTTATTTTGTATGTGCAAGTTCTTTATCCCAAAGTTGGTTGGCGTTAAACTTCAGTTTAAGCCTTATTTAAATCAAATTACATTTTGTTTGTATCTTTGTATCTTCACTTAATAAACCTTCTCCGTTGAACCACATAGGTTGTTTACGAACACCCAAAAAGGAACTTAAGCTTCCATTTTTCTCAGAAATCAAACAAAAACTCTTTGGGCTAAGTTCGAGTAAAAATCTCACAATAAAATAATAAAATGAGGCAGGCGCCTACAAACAAAATTAAACGTAAACACCCGACTCCCAACAATGGAGTTTGCTAATTAGAAATGACTTTCTTCACATGAACCAGCGCATGGATAAATAAGAGAAACACATTATGAATAAACATTAATGGCTTTACCATTTTCGAGCGGTGATCATTTGTAAACAGACCAATATTTGATGGAAATTTTGAATAAATTTTGTAGGCACAAGTTATGTGATGTGCCGCCGCAGTACCGCTTGAAATAGATGCCCATTTAATTTATAAATTATTAACGAAGTAATTATCTTCGCATCATCTTTGTTCCACAGTTAATTAAATTATACCAATATCGTAAAAGATTGCCCTCATAATTCTCCCTTTTTGGTAGTTGCGTCTGAAAACATTTTATTATCCCATTTTACTACGCCTCAGTGAGCTATAATGATTCTACGTAGGTATGGATATTTCCTGTCGAACTTCTGGGTGCAGTAAAATTCGTTTACTTTTACGGATATGGGTTGGAACATGTGCTATTGCCGGTGATTAAGTGCCCACATAGGCTTCCTTGTCCCGATGGGAAATAAAAATTGGTATAACAACTATAAACCTTTCAATTCCATCCGAAATTATACTTGCATAGCATTTTACAACGTTGTAGTACAAGATATAAGAACTACAACTGCCCACTAGTAGCGGGAATTTATGTTAATACTAAACAGTCTCGTAGACTCGTAGTAGTCGAGCCGGAATTTCTGCAGATAGAACTACAATATTGCCGTGTACGTGCTTTCTTGCGCATTAGAATACAAGTTGGCCTTTAATGAAGCTGCAAAAATTTAGAATTTCTAAAGGAAGCAAAAGTCTGCGCGGCCAAAAGAGCGATAAGCATAAAGCTGCTTCATTTAAGAGTAGGAACTATGCGTAAAAACTTAGTAAAGCTCCGTAGTCTCGCTGCGTACATATTATCCAAAAAGCTGGCTCTCCGTGTCTTCCTTTGCCATCAATTTGGAATGCCCAAGTTTACGAAAGAGTTTGCTGTTACTAATTAATTCTATTAAACCTGCGGAAATACTCAGGTCCCAACAAATATTCTAATTTGTTAAATCAGCCGATAGCGTATAATAATCCCATAGAGATATTTTCCTCGCGTGGAAACTACATAGATGTTATAAATAAACTGTCGAAGTTTCACCAATATAGTAGGAATTTACTCCGCGCCGTAAAATCGCAATTAACTAACAATATATTATAATTTGTACTAAGAAGTAATATCAACTTGCTGCGGAAGATTGTTCTACGACGGTAGGTAACTTCAATTTAAATTTATTCCAGTGTTATTGGAGCTTGGATACTTAATTAATGGATCTTGTTACCGTTTTGATAGTGATCATTAAAGTTCTAGTTATAAATAACCTAATAACTTGGATCTGGTCCTTCTAAATGCGAGGATAAGTAATGAGTAAAGCCAAATATTTACTCATTATTATGATAATGTAACACATTTTTCTTTGCTCATCCCCTAGACGGCGTAGAGTCCGGTGAAACGTCACACGTATCCTAACTTATCAACATAACGTGCGCGTGAAATGCCTCAGTTTGCGCGCACGAGGCCTTCTGTTCAGACTTTGAAAAATTATTACAAAGTGTGTTACCCTTCATCATACTTAATTTCATTTCAGTAAATTGGATGACAAATACTTTCATTGCAAGAATATGTTACGTTTCATTAGTCTGTACCCGTCAGAAGCAGCAAGTCAATCAGTGGTCATGTGTGACAAAACTACGAGTATTATAAAAAAAAGATTGATCTCTTAATCCTAAACTTTAACCCCGCGACTATATATATATAATACATATTATGTCTCTCTATCTGAATCTGTGGTATGGTAGCTCCTATGCGGATGGACCAATTCAACAGGGTTTTTTTATGTAAATAAAATTAAACTTCATTTGATTCGCTTCAGTCTATTTTAGAGAACTTTTTGAAAAAAGTCGACGTTCCCAACATAGCTCTTTATATAGCTAAGACTTCATTAAATAAAATTAATCAAACAGTTCTACATCCACTTTATTAGGTACTTGTTTGGTCGTCTTTTTTTCAAACCACTGTGCCAGTCTCATGCAATGCAGAACTAATAATATCACACCATTACCTAAGTGTTGACGATAGCTAGTTCTTATAAAATGGAAATTAATAAAAGAGATATTTTAAAATCATATACCACACAAATAAATATATGAACAGACAACGTTCGTTGCTATAATTGATCTTGCTCAGTCTAGGGAAGCAAGCGCTTCCGATGAATATTCATACTAACAGCCACCACAGGTACGCCAAGTGGTCTTGTTCCCAAGCTATTGAGACGTCTTCAATTCATTATTATAATCTGCATTAACAATGGCCATTGTTGCCTTTTAATAAGGATTTATCCAAGATTAACCCTTGGAGAAGCTACAAGTCAGATTTCAAATTGCGCCGCTGCTCGCTACTTTAAACGTGATTTGCAGGATTATCTTAAACTGTCGCGATTTTCCATTACCCGATATTTGTACTAAACTACCGGTTTTCTTTTCAGTTAAGTACATTTTACTTTAGAGTTTTATTTGTGTATTTATTTTTAAACAGTTACAAATGCTGACATTAGGTATGTATGAAGAATACGAATGTTTGTTCACGAGTCTTGGGTGCTTCATAAATATCTATTTAAGTATGTTTATTCGCTGCAGAGTACCTTTAAACAACACAATTTTTACTTACTTTGGGACTATTTATGTCAATACATGTCAATTGTCCCAAGATATTTTTTTTACATGTTTTGCTTCATATACATATGTCTATGATTTATATTTTTGTACATAAATAATAAGTAATAACGTATGAAACTGATACATAATCCTCTACGCTGAGTGGTCCTAACATCTAGCTTAGAGTCCTATACCTATCTTTGTGAAATCAAATCAATAATGAATAGATCTGTAGAACTAACGTTGCAGACAAAGGATATTGCCCGTAGAGCCGTAAAGTTTTGAAGTGGTGACCGCTTACCAGAAGGCGAAATGATGACGAACTCCTACAAGATGGACTAACGATCTAGTAGGTATAGATCACGAGAGTCAGATCAAGTGATCCAGCAAAGCATATCTTCCGACATAGTGAATAAAAAATCGCAATTAAAAACCGAATTCGTTTATTATTTAGTGAAAATGATTATTTCAGTGCAAAAACCATATTTACGTGGTAAGAGGGAAGTTGATGCTCGCTGACAAGCCGACCGGACACCATCGTCCGGCCCCAGTTTCCGGCGTATAAAATTGTACATATACGTTTCTGTTTGCACCCCGTTATGTCAAATATATGTACAACATTTCGTATTTTTTATGTATTGAAACTGCCTGTTAATAGGGAAAAATATAAGAAACTAAAACTCTTGCCCACAACTTTATTTGTGTACTTTGACAAAAGTATCCAATTGGCTAAGGCTAAAATTACCTTAACTTAAATTTATATTATAATTTATAAACCTTGATATTATAAACTTACTTGATACCTTTACCCGTCCTTAAGAAAATAGTCTTGACAGCCAGACGTGACGACACAGAGACTACCAACTAAATGGTTTACTCGTGGTAGCCTCATGGTTTGACCTATGGCAGAGGATCATAGGTTCGACCCGGACTCGGACCTTTGGGATTATCGGATTTTATTTGTGAATTTACATTTAAAACATACCACAAGAAACACACACACACACACCTGCAAAGAAATTAATTAGGTAGTGTGTGTGAAGTTCTCAATCCGCAATGAGCCCGCATGTAAACTACAACCAAGCTTCTCTCTTTCTAAAAGGAAGCCTGTGTCCTACAATGGGAAGTATATATACCGAATGAGGTATAATGTAAAAAACGAAACTATAAGGGTTCCGTTTTTGCCATTTTGGCTCCGGAACCCTAAAAACTTACACAGGTACGCCGTCATAGCATTCACATAGTTTCATCTGCCACCTTTTTTGGTAAAGGGTCATAGGTTTCATAATAAATTCAGGCGTTAAACACGTTAAACATCGAATGTCTGTCTGTGGAACCGTAGCTCTTAAACGGGTGGACCGATTTGAATGCGGTTTTTAGAGTTCCGGAGCCACAACGGCAAAAACAGAACCCTTATAGTTTCGCCAGGTCTGTCTGTCTGTCCGTCCGCGGCTTTGCTCAGGGACTATCAATGCTAGAAAGCTGTAATTTTGCACGGATATATATGTAAACTATGCCGATAAAATGGTAGAATAAAAAATTCAAAAAAAAAATTTTTTGTTTACGTCCCATAGATGTAGTGGGGGTGATTTTTTTTCTCATCCAATCCTATAATAGGTCTTTTAAAACCATTAGCAGTTTGCTAAGACGATTTTTCGATTCAGTGATTTGTTTGTGAAATATTCAACTTTAAAGTGCAAATTTTCATGAAAATCGAGCGTCCCAACCCCTAAAATCTAAAACGGTGGGTGAAAAAATTCAGGATGGTAGTAAGTATATCCAACTTACAAGGAAAACTATAAAGAAAGAAAGAAAGAAAGAAAGAAAATAATTTATTTATAACAGCAATGAAACATAAATTAGTAAATATAACAAAAAGAAGTGTTGCCGCTATAAAAAGGTCCCGGCTCAGCATATCGCTGGTTGAAAACCAGCACTGGTCTTCCGCCAGTAACGGTGATAACGGTTTAGTTTGGCATAGTTTACATATATATTCGCGCAAAATTACAGCTTTCTAACATATATAGTCCCTGAGCAAAGCCGCGGACGGACAAACAGACAGACAGACATGGCGAAACTATAAGGGTTCCGTTTTTGCCATTTTGGCTACGAAACCCTAAAAACTATAACGGCTAAATTTACTTGAGAATTATTAGTATTTTAAAAGTACACAGCAGCCTAAGGTATAAAATAGGTATAGTACCTAAACTTGGAAGCTTCCGTACAAAATACTAAATCCTTAGAAAAATACTACCCACTTTATTTTTTCATAATGGCTACGGAACTCTATCTTGGGCGTGTCCGACATGCTCTTGGCCAGTTTTATATTTGGCTTTTTTTCCGTATCTAATCCCTCCCATTAAATGTAACAAATAAGAAACAAACCAGACCTTAATTAATTGGTACATCCTTGATTCGTATTGTGTGATTAACTGGCAGTTAAAACACCCGTTAGCGGGACAAAGGGGGCATTCTGAATGATACATCTAATTAATGGACAGAGATACCGGCCGTCGTGATCTAAGGGCGCGGTTGTTGTGAAAGCGAAACCAATCGTTGCCGATGAACTGGACTGCCAGGATGGTTTATAGCTGTGTATTATGAAAGCAAAGATAATCTGGAGAAGCGTATTATTAATGAGCGAGTCATGTCTCATGCGTAAAATGTGGTGAATTACCCTAACGGTAAGTTGGTTAGATATCTGGTTAATAAACTTGTAATACAATGAGGGCTATCATTTTTTGTCTTACTATATGGCGCCACTGTTGCGTGAGGTTTTAAGTGTGGCTTTCAAAGTCTGTTACTACGGGCGTGTAAACAAAGTTTACATTAAAATCATATTTAATACATCTTAAAACCGTACCATAAATATATCGAGCACCCACAGTCTTGCTTAGTCCCGTTTTGTTCGGAAAAAAGGCAGGACAAAAGTTTTCGAAAGACAAAACAGTCTCAAAACACAGACATTCATTGCCACTTATCGCATAATTGCCATAATTAATTTCAGGTATGAAAAATATTCTCAAAAATATTCTAATATAAAAAAAACTCGCGTAGCTCACCCAAAACTATGAGATTTGACATTTCGGAGACCTCACGCTACACTAGCGCCTCTAGCGGCGAATTCATTCGCGATAGCTCTCATTGTATAAGAACGTGATTTTCGTAGGGTTTTGGTTGTAATTCTATATAGCAATCCTGAAAAATTTACTGTTTAGACTATATTATATAAATTAATAGAGAAAAACTAAGCGAAAATAATTTGTGAGGGGGCGTAAGCAACTTGAGAAGTATAAAGGTTAAGCAGAACCTTCTCTGTGTATTATACAAAAGTGTCCATCTAAACGCGCTAATAAGTGGCGCTACAGTAGAAAAATAACTATAAAATTCAATAAAATTGCCTAAAAATGGTTTTACTTTTTTAACTCGGCGCACTTCACTGTGTCAACTACTGCTACAAGCATTTCATACACTTAAGCTAGTCAAGCGCCACTCTCAAGGGATTTGAAACTGTTATTTACAGCTTACAGCTGGACACTTTTGCAACTGTTACCCCATAAGAGAGTTCTCCTATTGAATATTATTGATTGATTGCTATTGAAGGCTGTTCTTGCCCTCATCTAGCATAAGTATCCTAACAGCCCTCACGTGATCAAGGCCGTTTCAAAAAGCGCCAAATGTAAAAATAGTCGCAAAAAAAAACAAATTATCCTAATGCATTCTTAAAGGTTTATCATAAAATTGGAAACTTTCGTTTGTTTATGTTTTACAACCAAAGAATATTTCTAATAATATTGAGAGTAAATGCAAATTTTCCGCTAAAGCGTTTATACGCTTTTCATTGGACCAACACCCGCACAGCGCCAACCCGTCACTCCGTCACTCAAATATCACCTTTTACCGAAACCTAAGCGTTTCTATTTGACAGCCGTAATATTGTTAATTATAGCATTGCGACAGCCACAGCGCAGGAGTCCATTTGCAGCGATATTGTGATAGATAATTAATGAACTGTCCCAGATTTGAAAAGCCCGTTAATGTGCCACGTGGGCTGCCTTGTATGATTGCACGCTCAGGTCAAATAGAAAAAACAGCGTCGCACTTTTAGCAAATTACAACTCATGATGATCGTACATTTTGATGATGAGATTGCAGGGGAGCGGGATAATACATGCTTTAATCTGACTAAGAGGATTGATCTAACTTGAATCGGTATCGACAGCCTGCTACTAGACGGCACCGAGTGTGTAGGTATCAAGGTATATACGTAATCTCGCTCATGACTTCAGCCGATATTATGAGAGTAATTTTAAGAGAATTGGATAAAGTGAAACTTTTTGAAATATAGTTTACATTGTGCGAATACCATAAAACTAATGAAATTGTCTGTAACCCTTCGGTTGGCTTCCACCATTTTTAAAAATCTCGTAAAGTGGCGCGGCCATATTGAAAAAAACTCCGTTGAGTGGCCATACGCAAATTCGCGAACTTTATAAAAAAAATCACAAAAAAAAACTATTTTAATGTTATATATAATATAAGCCTTACAATGATGTTTAGCATAAAATTGCATATCTGATTAAAAAACCATGAATGATATCCAATTTCTGTGAATTTTATTTGTCACTCGATGGGATAAGCATTTTTAGAATCTTCTTATATACAAAGTGTGCATTTGCTGGTACCTAAGTACCTAAATACAATAATTAAACGTTACCTACAACATTAACATTTACAAATTATATTTTGAACCGGCACAATTTTGAAAAGCCTAACCATTCAAAAATTTTACATTGAATAGCATAAATGTTTATTTTATGCAGCTATTTATTTTATAACCTTGATTTAATAGTTTGTATCCATAATGTAATAGTTTCATTGGTATTAACCTACTTTGATAAATGCGAAAATATATTAGGTACTTCGTTTAAATTGTAAGCCTCAGAACTTGTAACGTATAAATATTCGTAACGTCGTGTAACGTTTAATGTATTATATGTGTAGTTGTTGATTTTGTAATGTTCAATTTACTTGGTTTCAATTTGAAATATACAAGACAAGAGCTCAGCATTTAGGCAAGTACATAAGTCAATATCTAAAGCTAATAACCAAAATATCACACTTTTTCTGTCGGTAATCTGAATTAACATCAACTATTTATCATCAATAAACCCGTAATCCTTGTTACGGAAAAGTTCAACTTAATTAGACCACACGCGGGCGGGCGCCAGGCAACGGCCGCAGTCTCACTGAATCACCCGAACTACAATAAGCCGATCATTACGCTACGCTAATGACAACGCCGTAAATACCGATATGACGTTATTAAACCTAACTAACTCAATTAATATTGAACTTATGATATAGGTAGATGATTATCCTGAGGACACAGTAGCCTATTTGGACTGACATCAGAAGCATGTTTGACTGATTTTTAAACTGTAACTGATGGGACGAAATTTAGTTGATTATAATAATTTTAAATATTATTCGACTAAATAAGTCAAGATAAACTAGATTCCTGATATAACTCGATTTCAAAACGGTGTAGTATACTAAACTGCAGAGTACCTACTACACACTGCCATTGCTGTACCTACCTTTTATGTATATATTTTATTTATTAAAAACTTAAATTCGGCGTTCAACATCGAATAAAAAGGGACAGAGACAAGACTTGGGGGAATTTTATATATAGTATGTTAGGATTGTTTAGTAGGTATGTACTTCAATTGTACCTTTTCTATGAAATTTATATTTAGTTCATAAAAAGTTATCAAGATGTGTAATACAAAGCTACCTTAGTGCGTTCGTCTGTAACTCGAAAACGCACATTTGTCAATTTGTGAGTATCTATATATTATTATTATGTAAATGATATTGGCTAAATTATAATTATTTTAATGTTTCCTTAATAGTTGTGGCCATATTGGGGTACTTAGGTCATGGAATTATAATTTAATTTTATTGAAATACCCGTACCTACATACAAGCAATTTAACAGCTAACAGCAATAATAACTAGCACCATTACTAAATTTAAGTGGTAATTGAATTCTAAGTTATTACCTTATCGTTGATAATTCATGAATATATGAAAGACGCTTGTCATTGGTTATTAGACCGCATTTTCGCAGTCGGTTGGTTTCATTCGTGTTCACATAAGCTCGGAAACGATACCATCTGGCAGGCCCAGATATTTAACAACTGAGGCATTAAACATCAAAACCTTTGTGGCGTACAATATGTCATTCAGTATAGTGATAAACAAATTTTAATTCAGTTTGCTAGCGCAGATTTCTAAAGGAACTAAAGCTCTACAGCTTGTAAGGTGCAAGTTCAGGCATGGTTCGGGTGTGATTGTATTATGTTCCTAAGTATAAGTAGTAAGTAAGTAAGTAAGTACTTACCTACTTCTGTTTTATCACAAATCCGTATAAAATTAAAATTAGAACCAAAAATACCGGTATTCTCATATCCAATTTATCCGTCACTATCTGGAATGAAATAAAAGCGAAATATATTCTAATACTCGTACTTAACTAGGAGACTATAAACGCGCACCCACCAGCTACATCCAAGAATATTCCATTACAACGGAAAATGTGGGTACCATTTATGATTAGTTCGCGTGATGTAGGACACAAACTGTAGCGAAACTTTATCGCAGTCGCTAGACTTAATAACCTTGTAATTATTTACGGTAATCACCGGTAGGATGCCATAAATGTACCTAATAGCGGTAGGAGACCATATGTTTTATTCCGCTGCTGCTGTCCAGTGAAATTACAGATTGAGTTGTGTGGTTTGTTTCCTCCGCTAATTTACATTACGATATTACAAGAAATACTGTTATAAAAACTAAACAGCATTTATTCGTTTTAGTTTAACAATTTATAATTTGATATTGTGTGTGTTTTTCTTCAATTTATTTGCGTTAAGAAATCATTTAAAATTAAATAAAGTTAATATGTATTAATTAAGACGTGTCACTGCATATTGGCACTATTTATAGAAACCATTTGTGACCATATCTATAGCAAAATCAATCATTTCATTTCATTTAATTTTCCGTCCCGGAGTCCCAAACTCTCTTCATACTTACCACATAAAAATCTGTGCAGCGGTTTAAACGCGAAGAGGTAATATATACGTACCTGCCGACAGACAGACAGAGTTATTTTCGCATTTATAATATTAGTAATGATTAGGTTTTAGGTAACCTTCTAATACATAATCCTAGTAATTTATTTACGTAACTCTATGGCTTCCGCAATTAAAAGATAAAGGGATGATAAAATTCAGGATGTATTCAGTACCATAATGACCTATTTACTGCGCATGGTCAGCAATTAGTTGGTAAACTGTCTGAATTAATGCCATATTTCCTGCGAGTAGCACGAAACAATTAGGTACCGTTCTTAAGCGTGTTCGTACCTTGTACTTATTAACATACTGGTTAGTATTTTTTAACATATGTATATATACCCACCCACAGCAATAGATTACACACCTAGGTTACACAAATATTTAACATAATTAATGTTTTTTTTTTACAATCATTAAATCCAATGTTTTAGCTTTCTATAGCCGGGTAAAGTTCATTTGTACGCAATTATTGTAACTGCGTCAAGGGCGTGACTACAAATTGAATCAAATTTTCGATGGATATCTTTTACAGTGGTTGTCAGCCAAAGTAACTCAACCATCCTTTGAAATATTCTAGATTAATTTTAAAACACCTTTTGGTATTTCGTGTTTACTTTATTATTTTGAATTCCCTTGAACTACAGATTGTAAAATAAACTAAGAGTCGAGATTGTCTCTTTACGTTCATCGCTTTGATTTGAATGGGTGGGCAACACCGGCGGCCAGCGCGCCCTGGCTCCCGAGTTAAGATAGAGAAAAAGGACGACAGAGTTATCAAGCGCCAGGATTAACCGGCTTCTAAGCCGTTTAATTATTATAATGTGTTTTAAAGACAGGCCACCATCAACGTCGGTTTCGAGCCGGGCCTCATTTACCGGGAGATTTACGAGTTCACACATCGGGTCCGATCTCACTTAGCAATGATTTATGCGCAACATCTCCCCCTGCCGAGTTAAGCGCATTATCGGGCCACATGCCCTATCGCATTATAAAACTGGTACATTATCCTCATATTTATAGTATATTTATTTTGTAGTTGGACTTGTACCCGACAGGCCATGAGCAAGTGCAGACCGATTCAGCAACGAAATATTGCACTCATTAATCTCCTAGACGATAAATAAGAGGTATCACGTACAGACGTCGACAAGCGTTAATGGAACTTGCAGAAACAACAGTAAAATACTTGCTTTCCAATAGAACAACAATGCCTGAAATATTTGACGTCTATAGTTGAAGAATTAATTAAAAAATGCCTGTCGGAGCCGCCAACGCGTATTCAGTTTAAACATCTGTGCGTAAAAGGGAGTAATGCAAGAGTTAAAAGCTCTCATCGAGGTGACAAACGTTTGACCTGCGCTAACGAGACTGCAACTTTGAGGGTTGCCGGGAACACGCCACGCACGCACCACGCCGCGAAAAGGTTAATTAGCAAGTTTTTTAGCTGAAAAACTGTATTTTCTTGAATCGTGTTTATAATTGTCTCAGCATAAAACAATTCATGCCGCTAAAAAAATGAAAAAGTGCTAAAGTTTCTGAATATAAAAAACTAAAAGCTCTGCAGTTTCGTCTGCTTCAAAATAACTGTTTGAATTAATCTCATAAACTTTGCTGTTTTATGGTCGTATCGCATTAGGCACATTTACACTATCAGCCAAACAGCAATGAAATTAGCAAAAAAAATAGCACACAATAGCAAGAACAATAACCACTCTGCTGCACAAGGGCGTTAATTGTACCATTAATGCTGTACTAAAACCTCAGATTTCACACTTGTAATTATCCAATGACCCTCTTCTCTCGTAGATTGATGGCTCCGTGCAACGGCTGCTTGTTACAATGTTAGTTTTTTATGGAGGACCATATTTCCTTACGCTCCGTTTTAACAACTCTTGCTGAGTGAAGAGTAACTAAACGTTATTGTGACTTTGTTTCGAGTGAAGAATTAAAATAGCGCCTAGAATAGCGAACTATTCATCCTTCGCTTTGGTTACGAGTATTGACAAACGGAGTGGTTAGCGACTCTGACTATGCTGTGGGTCCCCGTTACCAAACCTTGTCGGAGCAGACTTATTCATCTGATAAATATGAATGTGTGTACTCGACTTCATAAAAATTATACATACTTTATTAGGGTTCCGGAGCCAAAATGGCAAAAATGGAACCCATATAGTTTCGCCATGTCTGTCTGTCTGTCCGCCCGTCCGTCCGCGGCTTTGCTCAAGGACTATCAATGCTAGAAAGCTGTAATTTTGCACGAATATATAAGTAAACTATGCCGACAAAATGGTACAATAAAAAAAAAAAAAAATTTTTTTAGTGTACAATTTGACGTAAAGTGGGGTGATTTTTTTTCTCATCCAACCCTATAGTGTGGGGTATCGTTGGATAGGTCTTTTAAAAACATTAGGGGTTTGCATGATTTTTTTGCGAAATATTCAACTTTAAAGTGCAAATTTTCATTAAAATCGAGCGTCCCCCCCCCCCTCTAAAATCTAAATCAGCTTTTGCAAATTTGAAAAAAAACAGGATAGTAGTAAGTATATCAATCTTACAAGAAAAATTATAAAGGCTAAGTTTGCTTGAGAATTATTAGTAGTTTAAGAGTAAATAGCAGCCTAAGGTATAAAATATACCTAAACTTGGAAGATTCCGTATAAAATACGAAATCCTTAGAAAAATATTAAGTACTAAATGTTTTCGTGATGGCTACGGAACCCTATTTTGGGCGTGTCCGACACGCTCTTGGCCGGTTTTTATTCATTATAATAGTGCTTAATTTCGTACTATGTAAATAAGTGTATTTATTTATAATTATTCATTGGTCTTTCAGAGACCCAAAAGCGTTTTTGTAATAAAGTTTAGTGAGTAAGTAACTTTTCTCTCGTCCTGTCAACGATCTCTGTAACATCATGAAAAAAAACTAAACCAAATAGTCATTGGACACGAAATAAACAAACTTGACACAGTTGCGTGTGCGCTTGTCGGGTTAATTTTCCAGGTCAGACGAAAGCGTGAATTCAATCAGAAGCAACCACCCGAAGCAATCTTGTGGGCAATGAAAGCGATTGGGGACAAGTGCGCCGCTGACCGGCGGACGAGTGGCGCGGAGGGCCCTCTCCTCACGGGCTACTGGACCAACAAATATTTCAGATTCAAAAGAAGCGACAAATATTGAACAACTTGAAGTGAATTCTATAAAGATACAAAGGAAAGAGGGCTTAAGTAGTTAAAAACTATATGCTACATGAATACCGTAAGTATAGTTGTCAGAAGCTAAAACCGATTATTTAAACGATGCCAACCTACTGAAATTTACTGTCACATAAATAATTAGAAAAAAATATGCTATTAAGAACTGCATTGAAGTACCTATCTACTTGTACGTTAGTGAATATTGCTATAATTTAGAACTAACTAGGTACGTCGCAATCGCAATAAGGTGATTAAAAGAAAGAGATAGTAAGTGAAGCGCAGCCTCTTTATTTTATTTACTAGCCTATCCCTAGCGCTATCCCGAGGGAACTATGCATTTTTCCGGGATAAAAACTATCCTATGTCTCTCTCCGGGATTCAAACTATCTGTGTACCGAATTTCATTTAAATCGGTTCAGCGGTTTTGACGTGATGGATTAACAAACAAACAAACAAACAGACTTACAAACTTTCGCATTTATAATATTAGTGGGAAGTGGGAAGTGGAATTTGATTTATCTAAGTTTTTATACATACTGGAAACACAAAGTTCGCTCATAGTCACTCGCCACTGAAAAATTGTCGACGGCAATAAGAAACTGTTTTTTTTTTTTAAGTAGAACAAAAATACATCGTTAGTGAATTTTTAGCGCACTGCACTTGAAACGTTGCAACGGTTAGAAGAATCCAAAAGAATCCATTAAATACTTAGAGTTATTTCTCTTAACATAGTGCTCATTAGATCGCGGGCAGGCTGTGGAAGTAATATTATAATTTTCAATTTAAGTAGCGGCTACCATTTACTCGGAGCTGCGGGCAACGGTTCGAGTGAAACAGACAGCCGACCACTTAACCTTCGCCGTAACGTTGAACTCGGTTCGCTCTTGTTAAGGGCGTGAGGTAAGAAAATAAAATTAGCATTGCTTTATGCAATTAAATTATTATAAGCTCTCCACAGCTAGCTAAGGGCCATTTAGGCCAGTTATAATTCATATCACGAGCATCTAAGTTAATGTGACGTTGTTGCTTTAATAGGAGCAGTCCTTTCATCTTTCCATTATAATGGTTTTGACAATGCAAAAAGATAAAGACCGAGTTTAAGATTTAAGTAGGATTATCGTCAGCTAAATTTATTGCTTTGTTTTTATTTTCAGAAAACCCCACAACGGGATGACGCGCACTATTAAGCGATGTTTTAGCTTTATAAAAATACGTAGATAGATAGATAGCCTTAATTTTCATAAACTTAATTGACCTATATGTATGTTAAGGCTGCATCACCATCGTCTAGATACAAATACATAGTGATATACAAACACTTATGTAGTGACTGTGGAGTACAATACGACAACGGTCCGTTCTTCTGCACTTTGGGTAGAAACAATTCAAGTCAGAAACTTAAGTACTTACTAGTTTGCTACCTCTATTTTGTACTAGGCAATGTCTCAACCCAGGCTTGACAAATAAGCCGGTAAATCGTTTGTTAAGTCATGTTTAAATCTACTATAAATTCATCACGAAACTAGTGCAACTGTGCTAGTAGTATGCAGTAGCTCATAGCAGTACTACGCGCGTCCGGCAGGAAGGTGGATATATTCTCTGTTCATTACTTGTGCTGCCAGGCAACCTTTGTGCGGTGGACGTATTAGCCGCGCAATGAATAAAGAAACTCGCAAACCGCGCCACCGGTCGCTCGTACTCGTAGCCGGGCTGATACACACGAGTGCAAAGAGATATTATAGAGAAAAAGAGTGGTAACTCTATTGCCAAATTTGTATATAAATGTAGTAACAGGCGCTAGAGGATTAACTAAATGTATCATAATACACACACATGTACACGCACGCACATAACAAGCTTAATGACCATAGTATTTATGTCTCCTATTCTTTATTTCTTCATCATCATCAGCCTATAGCAGTCCACTGCTGGACACAGGCCTCCCTCAATTTTTTCTTGGGTGCAGTAATGTTTAACCAAATTACCAATTATAAAAGATCTTACCTTGTAAAACGATAACAACAAAAGTTTGCAAAATAACAATAACAAATAACTTTATGTAACAAAATCAGCAAAAAACTGAGAAAATCTAATAATAAATTTCTCCAAGTCCATGTTTGACACATTTTTGACGGTTGTGTTTCATCATCCAGACATCAGAGGCGCTCTCGTCTACAAAAACAGGTGACGTTTTAAGTGTGCCCCCTCTGCACGAGTGTCGAGCAGCCATCTGCGCGTGCAATTGAGATAATTTTACTACGCTGTCTGAGAAACCAATATAACTTCCATTCATATAAGTGGACGCGTGTGTTTGAAAATAATGAACCCTTTTTATTGAAACAGTGACAACTCTTATAAAATATACGTCGAATTGAGAACCTCCTCCTTTTTTTAGGCCGGTTAAAAATAGGAATCGTTCTCCAACAACATGAAATAGAGTAGGTAAATAACTAGCTGGGTACGTACCTTTTAATTATTTTTTTTACAAGAGAATACAAAAATAAAGCTGCAAAGACCAAATAATTCGACAGTGTCGCAGGTGTTTTGTTATTTTATTTCGATATATAGTCACCTGCATTAATATCTGCCACAGCGGAGCGTGCAAAAATATCTGACACGTCCTACCGGCCCTAGAAATAGAGTCGTATCAGATATTTATGCACGCTTTGTTGGGTCAAATATTGGTGCCGGTGAATGTAGGTACATATATCTGAATTTTTAAGGAACGTATTTACATTATTTGGTACAGTCTTATGTCACTGGATTTTTTTTTAAAGAGTTCACATTCAGGATGCAGGAGAACACATGAATATGAAGCACTTAATAAGTTTGAATTGTATAAAAATACAAATTCAATTGTACAGATACCAGCACCAACACTAACACAACAAATCGTGCATAAATATCTGATGCGACTCTATTTCTAGATCAGGTAGGACGTTTCAAACATTTTTGCACGCTCCGCTGTGACAGATATTAATCCTATAACACAACTGTCCTATAACATTTATACTGAGTATCGATATTATACTTACGTGTTAACCAAAGAAAAAGTTAGATACTTTATTGGACATTTAATTTAAAACTATGAGTGTACGAACTCAATATCCAGTGATACTAAAATTGATCTAAAGACATATAAAACATTTGTTGGAATAATAAAACCTTATACAGTTTAATAAAAGTATGTTAACATATCTGCCACACAGCGAGGGACCACCTACAGCACGCTTTTATTATCTTAACAAAGTGGCTCGAAGCTCGGCAGGAGGACAACAGGCATAAGTGGCATAGATTCAAATACTCGTGAATGTTAGACAATACGAAAATCGACGAGATTTTTGTATGTATGTGTATGTAATTGTACGTACATTGAACTATTTGCATTGTGACCCATTCCGTATATGTTCATGAAGAAAGTTATAATAATTTTACTTCTATGGTATTATATAAATGTCAATGTTATTTATTGCGCAATCGTTTCACGATGAAAAACAACGCAATCTGTTCGACATAACATATTACAGAAAAGCACTTATAAGACAAGCTCGAGTCGTTTTTAGGGTTCCATAGTCCACAAGGAACCCTTATAGTCTCGCCATTTCCGTCTTTCCTTCCATCCGCGGCTTATTTTAGAAACTGTTAGTACTAGAAAACTGTAATATTTTATGAGTATGTGAATTGAATATGTATGTCCTTGTCATTGTCAACCACGCCGACAAAATGGCAAAAAAAAAATTTAGAGTAAGACTTTATAGGCTTTAAGTTTCCAGTACTTTGGACAGACAGACAGGTGGACAACAGATTGATCCTACAAGAAACCCTACAAAAACTTAATGAATATCTACTGATAAGAAGGGGATTTTAATCAATCACGCGGTACTAATTAAGTAACATAGATTAAAAGCCACCGCATCTATGTGCGGTACACGATAGCTGTTCACCACAACATGCCACATAGAGAAGCTAAAGTCAATAATAATCATAGCAGCCTAGCACACCAAAACAAGATAACAAGATTATTATTGGAATTTTTCTAAATGTTACTTTGTGCCGCTTAGTACAAGGTCCAACTTGGAAAATTTTGCTAGAAAAACTTACAGCTTTACTTTAACGAAACGGAAATATCATGCCAAGTAATTAGTGACATAACATAGTGCGTTTTCTCACTGTGTGTGCGCACAAACGTGCTTGACATTAATACGCAAAGCGCGCTTTTGATGAAAAGTGTACCTTTAAAAAATAAAATAAACACCGTTACGTTCTCTTAAATTATGTTTCTTTTTATTCAGACTTCCCTATTATTGTTTCACAGGCGGTCTATTTCTTTTAGCAAAATATGCCATTTCTACGCAATTTTATTAGAATTCCAAATAGCCTGCCATATTATCATGAAAATAATTAGATTTCCCACAATTTCGCTTGTTTCATAATAATTACTCTGGTTTGAACAATTTGCTACGTCATTAACATGGTCCAATTATTAAAATGGAGTTAGATTTTCAACGTTTACGAACAATGAGGAGGTAGTTCTGAAAATAGTTGGACTATGCTGTCGGATATAAGCACAACACTATTGGTTCACGCGAGAGCGGTGGGATGCGGTTGGTGGGGGAGGTTATCTAAAGTTAACTTATTTGTAAAATGTTAATGAAGGAAATTTGTGCCAGGAACGTTTTCGTTAGCACTAATATATGGAACTGACTCGTCGGATTTCAGTGGGAAATGGGTTTAAACGTTTTGCACGTTAGCGTCATTAATCTTGCCCGGTTATCTTGGGGGTGAAAGCAATTTAGTCACACTAGTCATGGGTATTTACGTGGGGCGTCATATTTACGACAAACAAACCCCCTGCCGGCGGGGGGGTGCGTAACCGAAATTCTTTTTCGAGAATGCAAATAGTTGCCATTTATATCGTCATTTTGATTTACCATTTATAAATATATTATACCTACATTATACTTACTCATGTGTAGGTACTGTGCATATGTACTTAAAATACATGACTAAAAATCGCTTGGAAAGTAACCCAATTCATAGCTGAATTTTCAGTTTCTTTCATAAATAAGAAAACGCAGCCAAAAAAGTATTATCAAGGAAATAATTAATGTTTTTATTTACTCCTTGATGCAAAAAAGAAGTGGTTATTTATCAGTTTGAAGCCAATATCTCTGTCTATCTGTGGATTGTGGCCATTGTAAGATATGACTTTGCAATAACAATGTCGGGGGTTTTACATTTTTCTAAGTTGTTGTTAAGAAATATGTTGAAAAATTTTATAGGTAGGAGTCTAAAATTTTAAAAGTACATACTTTCTGAATCGGTAATGTAACATCACCACTTAAAAACCCAACAAATCTTTAAGAGTCAAAGATCAAAAGCCCGCCAGCATCGTCGCGTGACAAGCCATAAAAACTCTACTCAAAAGCAATTATAACTGCACTGTCCATTAGAAACATTTCTTTATTGAGGCTCAAGGGGTCCGTGAGTGCGACACTGGTTATTTGTTTCTCACGGTCGCAACGCCCACTGCTGGATGTGCTAACGAGCTTGGGGTGAGACCAAACAGAAGGTTTTGGATCCTTTGAATTATGTATGTGCGTTTTCTGGATATACCTACATTCGTATCAACTTTAAGGTTATACATGCTACACTGTATCGGAAACTTTTAAATAACAAGTAGCGCTGATCTAAAATAAAATAAGTTAAGTAACTTGCAAGTTTTTTTGCGCACACACACACACACACACACACACACACACACACACACGCACGCACGCGCACGCACACGCACACGCACACGCACGCGCACGCACACGCACACACACGTCTCACACTTTAATCTACAAAGTTGTAGAGATAGTGTTTCGTAGCTCGTTAAAGCAAAATGTATTCATAGAGCTAATTTAATAAAACCCTATTAATTAACCATATACCTCTATATTACGGCGATGAAGTTCAAAATTAGATTTACATAACCAGCTAAAGTGTTATAAAACCGTATAATGCAAGTGGGCTTGACACCTCAGTGGGCTAGCGCCGAGTATGGCGGAGTTCACACTCAGCGGCTGCCTCTAGTAGCATTACAGACACGTAATGCTAATAACGATTGAGACTTTGTAAGCGCGCCGACTCGAACGTTATAATTATGTTTGGGCGCCACTACATTTTGTTAATAGAACACCGGCCCAGTATGGCGTGTAAACGCCATAAGTGGCCAACCACTTAGAAGCACGCTAAAGCACTGTAATAAATTGTGTCCCATCGGTAAAAACTGTTAATAGCCTCTCCTAACAGCTAGACAGCATGTTAAATGAGGCGTAATCATTCAAAACTTCTGGATACGGACGGAATACGAAAAACAAGTAGAAAAACCAATAAAAGGCTTGAAGGCCTTTTTGAGAAGTGACTGAAAGGAAATTCTTATCGCTAATGCTTTTTTCCCTTTAAGAAAACATTTGTTAGATTCTTAGCGTTTCGCTTCTACTTAAGTAGGTAGGTATACAATGAAAATGAATGATCGAACAAGAACTTTAGCAATGGGTTGGGTGATTCTTTTCAGCAAAAATCTATGTAAAAAATCAATTGCCGTACGTATGAAAGACATTTAGGTACTTGAAAATGGCTCGACCGAAGTAATATTCAAGTCAAGGTTTTGTAAAGAAAATTATGTAACAATCATCCCCAATTAGGGTTGGCAGATGTTCGACCAAATTAGACATGTGGATTTTTTTCGCCTGGTAACCCTATTCCTGATTGCTAAGATTAGGTAAATAATACAAGGTCGAATCACAAGAGCTGGCACGAATGGCTTGAACAAAAGCATTTCACTTACACATTTTTGTAGGACGATGATAGATGGCTGTTATTTTCATATTTGTGCGAAATGATACTTCAAGTGTATTTGAACAGGTAATACACAGATACTTTCATTTAGTCATTTGATCCATTCGCGCCTGCCCTTGTGAATTGATCTGTACAAACAATAACTTTAACGAAGGTTTTTTTACACACTTATATAATTTTATTATGTATACCATAAACATTAGAAAAAGTGCTACAGCTAGAGTACATATAACTTGGGGGACGCACGGCAGAACTCTCATTGCATCAACTCATACTCGTTCGTTTTTTAAATTCAAGTTACTGTCTATTCACTATTCGTTAGGCAATAATATAACCATTTTAACGCTGCACGTCCATCTGTTTCCCTAATAATTCCGACACATATTTGATTATCACGAGTTCATTGTTACTTAAACTGCCAATCAACGGCACTGAGTAGATTACACGAACATAACTAACTGTGAGCCTGCGATATGATACATAGAGACAATAGCGCTGATTTGATTTAGATCATCAAGGTACTCTCACCACTCACGTCTATTATGTTACGTTACGGTAACTGACCTAATCTCTGTACCTATTAATTCGCTTCAAGGGTTTTTATACAATGAATTATAGATTATTATTAACTAGCTCAGTCTGGGAAGAATTCGTTTTTGTCTTGTAGGGTGGTTGTTTGGTTTATTTTAAGTTAACAAACAAATAGTTAACTACCTAATGTTTTCACATTGATGAAAAAAAATGTGTTCATGACGTTTCATTTTCTACTCTAGGCAGGTATATCAGTGTTCTTCAACCCGTAGGTCGCATACCCCAGGAGGTAGCAGAACCTCTTCAATGAAATCGCGGTAAATTTATAATAATGCGCGAATTTTTAATACTTACCTACATATTTGTATTACGGAGGTGAGTGGGGTCGTCAAATATTTTTCAGGCCGAAGAAGGTCACTGTGAATAAGGCGGAAAAATATTGTCGTAAATGAAGTACCTATGAAAATTTGAGTAACAATTAAAATTAAAAGAGAAAACGTTTTCTCTGTTGCGAGTGCGCCGCAGTTTGCGTAATGTATGAGCCCCCTCCATACTTCCAATAGCATACGAGATTTTAATGCACCGTCAACTATGTCAACACAAAGATTTAATCCAATTAATTTCCGACTCGTGGACGTAATATTTCCCTGTTATTATTTCAATAGATTCAATACCGCGTTATATTATAGCGCTCAAACGAATATTTTTTACTTCGATCAGTACGTTTTTTTGACAACTCCTGAATTTGCCATGTCCTATATAATATATTATTATGAAAATATAGACATACAGACAGCGTTAAGCGAAGAGAAAAGTTATATCGATTGAAAATTGGGTATGTAATGATATTTTGAAAAATGTTTTTCTCTATGCAGCAAGTATGGCGCTACTTGCGTGTGATGTCACATGCAAGTATGTCTTTCTCTGTCTTATCTTGACTTTCAAACCTTTATAAGTCTATTATTTGTAAAGGTAGCTTAAAAATTGTTTCTCTATTGGATAACAGACATTCTGAAGTTTAAATTTATAAAACATATAAAAAATAGTCAAATACCGTATTATTTACTATTCTCGTACGTATTAAATGATATTATAACGGATAACTCACGTCTTAAACCGAGTTTAGCTCGACATGTTTCTGGCTATTTCGTAGCCCTTCCTCTCAGGAGCACGCAACTCGGCGGCTGCCGCAACACGCACACTACGCGCCACCGCTCTGCTCGCACGACTGTCCGACGAAGCTAACACCGGCGCACAACTACCCGCATTATTATCGTCATTTTTATTATCAATGTCTAATGTAGGGTAGCACACAACACTAACAACATCGCTCCGTAAAGGCACGTTCACACCAACCGAATCCGAATTTTAACCGTGATTGCGGTTGGTCGGTACCCCCGAGTTGGAAAACAGTATTAAATACTTGTGCTGCGTCATCGGTTGGTGTGAACGTGCCTTTACGGAGCAATGTTGTTAGTGTTGTGTGCTACCCTACATTAGACATTGATAATAAAAATGACGATAAAAATGCGGGTAGTTGTGCGCCGGTGTTAGTTTCGTCGGACAGTCGTGCGAGCAGAGCGGTGGCGCGTAGTGTGCGTGTTGCGGCAGCCGCCGAGTCACGTGCTCCTGAGAGGAAGAGCTACGAAATAGCCCGAAACATGTCGAGCTAAACTCGGTTTAAGACGTGAGTTATCCGTTATAATATCATTTAATATGAGTGAGTCTCACAGTAGTTTCATGTTCAAAATTCTCGTTCGTATTTAATAGGTAGGTTATGTTTTTATAGACAGTTTAAAACTATGGATCGGGCGAATGCGAAAGTGAGTGTTTCCGATCGTGATAAAAATTTGATATAGGTATAGTTTAAGACCCTAAAAAGGACATAATATGATAGTTCTTACTTCAGAAAATTGTACAGTTCCTGCGGACGTCTAATAAACGAATTATTCACAGACAAAGCCGCGGACAACAGCTAGTTAGCTAGTAAAAAGAAAGTCTGTTTAGAAAGCTTTTATTCGTTTACACTTTCTAATAAATATACTTACACTTTTATCAAATTTTATTATTTTAATTATAAACCAAATTTCAATCAATACGTGCTCTAAAAGTGGGTGGACCTTTTATACTTTTTGGTTACAGGTGGACACCAAGATAAACGTGACCAAAAGTTTGTGAAACCTAATGCTGGTTTTTGCCCAACGACGTACTTTACTAGTAATATTTTCATGTTTTAAAAACGAGTAAATATAAAAAGTCATATTCATTTTATATTCATAGTAATAATGAGCTGGCAAAATACATAAACAAAGGCCTGCATTACAAAACTTTTTGTTTTTGCAACAAGTTGATAGCTTCATACTCCTGCATGGTAGTTTCACGGAGTACCTACTCACTACAGGGGGTCTGGTTATTGAACGCGAACGTTTTATATGGGCTATTATTGGCGCCTGCGAAATTGGCCGATATTATAAGTTAGTTTCCATCCAGTCACTTATTATCTTACGAAAAAACTAATATTTATTTTGAGCAACGTATCATTAAATGTTTAATGCTATTTATCATTTTATTTGCAACAATAAAGCTTGAAACACACAGAAAGCGGTGGCGGGGGCGGTGCGGCGCGGCGCGGAGGCAGTACCGGTTGTAATATTCGAGCTAACATAAAAGAGGGCACACAAAATAACGCGCGGGAAGTAAGCGTGGCTGGCGCGGTATTCTGTGTGCCCTGTTTCACGTTAGCTCGAATAGTACAACCGGTACCGCCTCCGCGCCGCACCGCCTCCGGCGTCAGTGTGTTTCCAGCTTAAGCGAGGATGTTTTTCTAGTATGTTTTGAGAAACGGACAAAATAACGCAAAACTGTCAGTACGATCGTGATCCGTCATGGATCCACTAAATTGTAAGCGAGTTAGTGATATCGCATTGCCTAGCACGGAAAATCACTATAACAATGTAAGAACGTTCAACAATGGGTCAGAAATCAAACGGTTGGATAGTGCTTGAAGCATTTAAGGATCGTTTTATGTAAAAAATAGCGTTACAAAAGTATGATGTTACAACCTTGTAAAATCGAAAACACTCGGGCTAAAACTCGAAAACATGCATATTCACAGACATAAAATAAGCTTGTTAATTTTTTCCTCCGAAAACTCCCACATACATAATAAGTATACCGAAAATGTTAGAATCGTTTCCGAAATACCGGAATAAATAATAGCTATAGGTACAAGAATTACTAGTTTATATTATTAGATTTGTCCTGAAATAACTGAGACGATACTAAAAAAATATAAGCCGTTGGCTGGCGCGTGTTTAAGATTTACTTTTTGTAAGGTATTTATTTCTGCGTGAAAACCATTTACTATGTTCTAATATTGTGGGTCTTTTAAGTAAATATCTGTGCGAGCATATTATAACTCTTAGGTACTTATAACGCTTAGAGATGCATCAAAAACAATCGATGCGTTTTTATGCCTGCATAGTTATGCTTCATAATAATTTGTATGAGTCACGTCGTGAGAAGAGCCGAGCGCGTGGGCGATCCGGTCTGCGCCGACGCAGTACTAGTACTAACAAATTACGTTTACCCACTCCCTGAGAGCCTGTAAGTAAACTTTTGTACCGTAAACATCGCGATTTCTTATAACCTGTATTTCTATTAGCCAGCTCAATATGGGTATAAAATGAAAATAAATAAATATGTACATACTCGTATAATGGGACAAACTGACACCAATTGACCTAGTTCCAAACTAAGCAAAGCTTGCACCCTAGTACCCATAGGAGTACAATACAATAATACCTAACTCTTTATTGAACACCAACACATAGTAAGCAGTACAGAAAACACAGGTATTAAGTATAGAGATTCTTAAAGGTAAGCCATATTTAAGCGGCCTTATCGCTTCAGAGCGATCTAGGAAAATAATTAAATTATTATTAGATTCCTACCGCAGCGAAAAAAAAAGCTGATGATCTGGAAACGGCTGAACCGATTTTGATAAAACATGTCTAAGAACCATCGCTAGAAAACCTGCTTTCAATAAAAAAAAACGAATTCAAATCGGTCCACCCGTTTAAGAGCTACGGTGCCACAGGCAGACATAGCGGCCAAATTTATAACACCCCTCTTTTTGCAACGGGGATTAAAAAATGGAACCGACTTCAAAAACCTTGAAAATAATTTTCTACTAGTTTGAAGTTGGTGCCTCAGCACGAGTCAGCAGGAGTGGAACTATAATATAGTCGTCTACTTCACCTGCATACTATATATTGGGCTTTATCCACTCCTGCTGGCTCGTGCTGAGGCACCGACTTCTAACTAGTAGAAAATTATTTTTAATGTTTTTGAAGTCGGTTCCATTTTTTGTTTTATTTATTTTTTTCGTAGCTTTTAGTGATTTGTAGCCAAAGTGCATCTCACAACGATTCCATTAAGCTCAAACATGGCATAGTTATATTATTTTATAACAGAATACCGGTACTTACGGTCTTCATCATCAGGTCCAGTTCACCAAATGCTACTTTCTGAAAGTAAATACTTGACATGGTATTAAAAATTCCAAAATCGCTATAGGTGTGCTTTAAAAATTCGAGGGTTGCCCTCCATTTCTCTAGGATTCCATCATCAGATCCTGACTTAGTAAAGTAGTAGACCGCGAAGATAACGTTTATCGTCTACCGGGAACTATGCAATTTTCTGGTATAAAATTACCTTTTGTACTAATCCCGGTAAACCATCTATTTTTCACACGTTTGGCCACGTGATAAAGAAACAAACGTCTAAACTTTCGCATACTATAATTATTAGTGTAGTGGGTTGGTGGTTATAGATGGGTTTGTGTGATTTGTGTGTGTCTTTACAGTGTTAAGGTGAAGGAATTGCATGAACACACATTTTTTGCAATAAACGTAGCTATCATAAGGTCGTGGGTGAGCAAACTAATTGTTTCAGTTCACTGATGGTGTAAGAAGTTTAGTATAAATTGTGTTTAATAGCGCCAATGTGAGGGCCATGGATTTTTACGGAATCGATAAACCACCGCAATGTTATATACCTAACTCTTGTGATATTTACAGCATCGTATAAATAAGGGGGTACCTAATATATGTTTTTCGTGGTTGTAGTTTCTACTCCTTTAATACATCTTGTCTTACAAGCCGCTTATTTTACTTAACGTTACCGATTCTTAATAAAAAACATAAACATATCTTAACACTACCATAAAATATTACTTTATTCAAGCAACGTTCTTTTGAGAATTTATTGCAATTAAAATTAAGTGCCCGATATCGCTTTTAGAACAACTAGATAGGCACTACTTAAAGTAGATATTAAAATACTCGTTTAGTTTAGATATTTCAGATTTATTTTAAATACCTAAGTTTTTATGGCCAGATAGGTAAGTACGAAACAGCTGCACTACGACAATCATTGCAATATTTATTTAAATAAATTACAGATGTATACCTCCTTTTACTTTAACTTATATGGTATGGTATGGTATGGTTTACTGTCTTTTAAAATTATATGGTTTAAAAAAATAAAAAAGATGGTTTAAAGGTATATAGGTAATAAATAAAAAAAGTAACAATAGTAATAATGTGTGTATTTTAATATCTATTTTGGAAAAATATTCGATTCCTAATTTATGGGTACGTACCAATTACGTACGTACCGTGGGTAAGTACCAAATAAAAAAAATTACGTCTCAGCCGTTAGTTAATCAATAAGAGTAGGTAATAAATGAAATAGGTAGCTAATTTTACTGGATATTTTAAACGTAACAACTGCTGCGGAACCCTAAACAATCAATAACATTATGTTAGGGTAACCTTTGTACGGTATTTTATCTAATCAACTGGGTAATCATTGGATAACATTATCTCATTAATATCGTACATCGTCAAAATCTTTTATCATACACATAAGACTGGTGATAAAAACATAGTAATAAAAAATTAAACATTTAAAAAAAATAAAGTTGCAGTCAATAATCTTCAGCTCTTACATTTTCAATTGATGGACTGAGTTCGAGGAGAAATGGGTAATCTACTTTTCATTTCGACTGTGAGGAAAGTAAAATACTACAAAAAAAATGAGAATAATAATAAATTGAATTACTAACACGGTCGAACGGCGTCTAAGCTGAAGTGGGACTGGGCTGGCCATGTTTGCCGCATGCCAGACGAGTTTTGGGCCAAGATAACCACCGAGTGGATGCCCACCAATTTGAAAAGGCGACCTGGCAGACCTAGACGGCGATGGCGGTATGAACTGGACTTCTTCTTGAAGGACTGGCCCTTGTATGCAGGGGACAGAGAGCAGTGGAAGTATTGGGGGGAGGCCTTTGCTCAGCAGTGGGACAGAATAGGCTAACAATAATAATAATAATACTTATATCCAACCTCCAACGGTACCTTTGAGATGATCCAGCCTAGAGATGAAAACGCAATTTTCCACCCGGCTACCTACCCATGAAAATTTAACTTTCTGAACAGGAGAGATGAAAAATATCTTGTCAGTCAATGCACAGACAGATTTTGTTTGGGCGGAATGACAATTTTTTTATTTTCTTAAAATATTGTATAAAAAGTTGTCTTTATTTATATTTAAAGTTGGTCCAATTTAGCATCTCTTAAATTATTGGTACTTCATTTGTTAACACCTTGTATAGTTTTATTATACAATTAAATATATGACTGAAAAGTTTTCTTTCTTCGCTACCCGTTTAATAACATGTTAATATCCATCTGTGTTGTCTTGGTAAATATATGAAATAGTTCGTTATTGTATTATTTATGCGGTACCCAAAGTAAACTTGACAGTCATCGGGTTGATTATTTTGTGCACATCATTGTTATCTTGACTTCTGAAACACCAAGTATCAAATAGCGAGTGACCTGTTTAGAACGTGCTGTGTTGCGTATAACATTCAAGATGCAAGCGCGAGTTAAAAACAATAATGGCATTGTTTACGGAGAACACGATTTTAGTTTTCCGGCCCATATGAATTACGGAATTTTCGTCGTTGAAAAAATACTACAGTTTAAAAATAAAAAAGCCTTCGTAAGTTTTACATTTCATGAAGTTTAACGAATATTTTCTTAAACATTAAAGAATTGATAATTTTAAAGGTAAATGGCGCGAATGGCGAGGAGCTCACATTCGCCGAAATGGCACATCGGATTGTCAATACTGCTGCATCCCTGGCTGAGCTCGGGGTGAAGAAAGGGGATATCATCGCGATCGTAAGCGAAAACAGAAGTGAAGTGGTCATCGTTTCCCTGGCTGCCTTGTGCTCTGGAGCTACCATCACATTCATCAACAGCGCCTATACCAAAGGTATGTTCCTTGTACCTTACCTTGTTCTATACAATTATTGTGCAGTTTACGGAATAGAGCCATATTGACCTCACAATCTTACGTGTGGCCAACATACACCTGTAACATACGGATATACAGACTGACACAATTAACTGTGGCGAAAGACTAAAAAGTGGCTTAAAGACGTTTAAAGCGGAGTTAATATTTAAATTACGACCACGACTATCTAAATATACGAGATCAGCGACTCGGCAAGCTAATTCTTTGTTTATTGCTCGATCGAAATGTTTAACCGTTCAGCGGTTAATTGACAACACAGGAATTATTAACCTAAGAGCCTTTAGGCTAATGGTTCCCATCCAGTGGTCCGTGGACCACCAATGGTCCGCAGAAACCAAAATATGGTCCGCCAACGCTTTCAAATTTCGCGGCCCATTGATTAAAGTTTATTTTCGGATTGATTCACTTTTTTTTCTTGTAAGTAGTGGTCCCTGCCAACAACAAAGAAATCAAAGTGGTCCCTGGTCAAGAGAAGGTTGGAAACCACTGCTTTAGGCAGACAGATTTTGGAATTAGGTCTAGATGGGGCTAGTGAGCTGTCAGGTAATAGACTAGGTTCAAACTTTGTTCTGACTGTACATGTTACTTGTGACATGGGTTGGGAAAGGTTGTCCATAAACACTTATACAATTCTGCAGAAGACTGTGGGCCGAGGGGTATTTAGCATTTTTTTACTTTTCAGGAGAAATACAACACGTAACGAGCATATCTAAACCAAAATACGTGTTCTTATCACCAAACGCATATAAGAACCATTATGAAAGCGTGAGAGCGCAGGCGTTTGTGAGCAAAATATTAGTTTTTGGTGATTCTCCATCCACAGAGGTGATAAGTTACAATGAACTCTGTCGCCAGAAAGCCGTTTTTTCATCATACAGACCAGTGGATTTCTTCGGTAGTATTTTAATTTTCCTAATAAAAAAGCCGGCCAAGTACGTATCACAGTTTTTAAATGAATGTATTGATGATGTTGTGTTGTGTGATGAAGTGTCAAACCTGAGTATTTAATAATAATTTCAGTTTGATAACTCCATGTGTTCCTGCGAAAAGGAGTCTTGACAGTCAATAACGTGATCCTTTAAAGGTTCCGTTTGTCCTCTTAACATACAACACCCTAAAAAATTAGTAAAGCATGTTCAAACTATATATTTCCATCTAGTCGTACAAATTATTTCCTGTTGAAAGTGTTTTAGTATTCCATATCCTTGTTTAAAAAACCTATGGCATACAGGATCAATAACAATTATAGTAACTATTTTGAAATGTTTATCTTCTCAGTGTATTTTACACTCTCTCACTAACGCACCTGGCACTCGGGTTAGAAAAAATGCTTCTTTCATATTTTACTGTCTTGATAACGTAAAACTTTCTGATAGGTCGAGTGGAAACAGCCCTTATACTATATTCGTCAGGCACGACGGGGTTGCCCAAAGGCGCTAAGCTGACCCACACCAACTTAATCGCCGCGGCCCAGCAAAAGGAGTGAGTTAAATACGCATGAATATCACACTACTATTAAGACCCGACATTTTAGACACCGTCAAGTTTTTAGTGCAAAGCTCTGAATGTCAATGAAGGTACTTTATTTACAAACATCGATAAATACAAATCATAATCCGCAACAAGCTTCGTCGACACGTCAATTAACCGTAACACCAGTAAATCGAACCTAAACTCGATACATTTTCAAAATTAAAGAATCTCATGGAAAATTGTTGCAAACATAAAATTTAGAATAATTGATGTCTCTGATTGTGTCAATGCCCTCAATTAGTGACTACTAGTGACGACAAATTGAAATTGTATGGTATATAAAAACTCTGGTTGGTAGCTTCGTAGTTCGCACAAACAACTGCACTAACATCGGTACATCACATTCCATTGATACAAGACAACATAAAATAGATCGCTTTTTACCTAAACTGCATATTGTTCCACAAAATGTAAAATTCCTAACTGTTCTCTTTTTACGTTTCTGTGTGGAAAGACTTTGTTATTGAGCGTAATACTTCCCGTGTTTTATAATGTTGTTTGTAAAAAATATATAGAAATGTAAAATAATGTCTGACACTTTTCAGACCTTGCCCAGACATATCGATGCTAACAGTAGCACCTTGGTGTAATACACTAGGTTATATTACCATGATGAGAGCACTAGTCAATGGAAAAGAAGTCATTTACCTGCAGAAATTTCAAGAGAAACAGTATTTGGAGACTGTTCAAAAATATAAGGTAAAGCTAAAATGTGTTGTGGTTCTATAGTAACACTGCGATATTATAAAAGGAGGTTATCAATTCGGTTGTATTTTTATATGTATAATTCGGTTGTATGTTTGATACCTCCGAACTCCGTCATTTATAAACCGATTTGTTTTTTTTTTGTGTTCGTCTAGGAATGTCTTCAATTAGGTCCCATAAGCACCACGTCAGGATCTGATGATTGGATCTTAAGGAAATCGAGGGAACTCTTCATAATATTGTAGGGACTCCTATAGTAAATTGGATATATTTAGTAGTAACTCTTGCATTTGCTCTTGAAATTCATCATTTGGTGAAGTGTAACAGATGATGAAGACCACAGTTGACCAGCGAATTGACTACTCAATAACAAGTATTTCACGGGTTGAATTTTAATTACTTTGACACAGTTACTAAGCAATTTATGCTCCTTGTAATGCATATATATGGTCAAACGGGTGGTGAAGCACCAGGACTCCTCAATAAATAATGAATGTCTATGCATCGGAAAAAGCAGTATTTCGTAAAAGGTGACGAGCAGTTGATATTAAACTATTGTAACTCAGATTATTTACCTACACTAAAAAGCGTGAAAAAAAATTATATAACAAAAAATTGAACCGACTACAAAAAACCATGAAAATTATTTTCTACCAGTCTGAAATACAAATACAAATATGTTTATTTATAATGTTTATTGTTTTGTTTTGAAGTCGGTCGGTGCTTCAGCACGAGCCAGCAGGAGTGATTGAAGCCCAATATAACGTGCGTAGGTGAGGTAGATGACTATAGGTCCACTCCTGCTGGCTCGTGCTGAGGCACCGACCGACTTCAGACTGGTAGAAAATTATTTTCATGGTTTTTTGTAGTCGGTTCAATTTTTTGTTATAATTCTTCGCGTCCTGCAATCGTGCCGTACCTAAGTTCATGGGTTCGATTTTTTAAGTAGAGAAATTTGTAGGTACTCATAATTTATTCACGTTAAGATCAAATATCTTTTTACAAGCTTTTATTTATTTTTACCTGTCCCGTTGTCTGTCTGTCTGTAATCAAATCTTGCAAGTTAAATTCGACCAACTTCCAGTAGTTGGATTGACTTAAAATTTGGTATACTTATGTAAATTGCGTGACAATACAATAATCTGTTAGTGACAATCCTGGTAGTCCGGCCACAGACACGACAGGACGGAACTCTTCAACGGTTAATGGCAACGACTTGAAATTTGGTATGCAAAGTAGTTTGGGTGACATACAAGTACAGCCAACAAAAAGTACAGTCAGCAAAAAAGCTTGTATTGAAAATGAAATTTTTACCGAAAACTTTTTACTATTTTAGGCACAATCACTGCTCGTAGCTCCACCATTGGTAGTCTTACTTAGCAAGTCCTCGCTAGTGGACAAATACGATTTGAGTTCTGTTCAAGTTATTTACTCTGGTGGGGCACCTCTGGACGGTGGTGTCATACAACAAGTTAAAAAAAGGTAAGTTATACCATAGCCAAACAAAATATTATATAGTCTCAGTCAAAACTGTTATTTGCATTAACAGTTTTAATATTTTCCCCTAGAGATTCGATAATGGCAAAAATATGAAAAATAAATGACGGTAAAGTAAGTGTAAGTGTAACGTAAGCAATTATAGGTGATAGTTAAAAAGAAGTAATCAAATACCGTGCCTCCACGCTATAAAATCTGTAAAAATACTAGTTCCTTTCTATTTGTTTGTTTGCTATTTCGTTTATACTGTTTGTACCTGTATCTAAATTTCGCCAATAAGTGTAAGTTATATTAAATATAAACCCGGATAACTCACGTCTTAAATCGAGTTTAGCTCGACATGTTTCGGGCTAATCCGTAGCCCTTCGTCTTCGGAGCAACGCGACTCAGACAACAACTCAACAACTCGATTTAAGACGTGAGTTATCCGGGTCATTATATTTAATATGAGTGAGTCTCACGGTAGTTTCATGTTCAAAAGTGTAAGTTACATAAATTTCGCCTTACAAAAATATATACTTACTTAAGCAGCAATCAAAACTGTTTGATTAAACAACGGATTTGAAAATGAATTAGTATAGTAACTGGGGGCAACTCACGTAGTGTTTTTTTTCCTTTTTTTATTTTTTACAGGTTGCCAAAACTACACGGAGTGCTACAAGGGTATGGTATGACAGAAGCAACAGGGGCCGTCACTGAAGAGACAACGACCGACGCCAAAAAAGACAGCGTTGGAAAAGTCGTCCAAGGAAATATTTTAAAGGTAAGTAGGTAATTTAGAAAGAAAGAAAGAGAAGATTTATTCGTGACAACATTCAACATTTGTGTTGTATTATTGTATTTATTTATTGCATACATATAAAATAAGCTCTTAAAGTTAACATGAAACCTGGTAGGGTATAGCATTTGTTGTTATAACTTTTATTATCTATTTACTATTTTAAAATCTTGTATTTTATAATATCTAATTTCTGTACCTATATATATTAATCTTATAATAACTTAACTTAATAAAAGAACATCAAATAACACTTGAGATCAGAAACATTTTTGCCACTTCTAGTATATTTGATTTTAATTATGACGTTCGCAAACCAGTCAGATTATTATACAGCCAGATTACAAATAACAAATAAAAAGGTTTCGTCAAATATTTTTTTTTATTTTTTTTTTATTTGACTGGATGGAAAACGAGCAAATGGGTCTCCTGATGGTAAGAGATCACCACCGCCCATAAACATCTGCAACACCAGGGGTAGGGGTAAAATGTAGCTGTTACATAGAGTAAATCAGTAACCACAATTATGTATTTTAAGTTAATTTCGACATCGTTACTTGATACCTAAATGGCATTAGCCTTTGCCACACTCTTGACTACGATCTGGGTTCGTGTGACAGCTTAACGCACATCTTTAAGACACGTTTTACTTATACGAAATAGGTACAAAAAAATATTAATATATGTAGAAATAAATCCGAGTTATGACGTTAAGTTGTTGCTACGTTTTGTCCAGCGGTGTATTCAATTTTTAATAACTACGGCCGTTGCTATAATAACATATAGCCTAAACAATATTATTCCTATGCAAAATACGGCTGTTCATAAGAGCGAATAGCGTTTTTATTTTTATTATTTTAGACATTACTATAAAATATGCAAAAGGCTACCGACTTTCAAAACCCCTTTGTGAGCTGTACCACTGAGAAATGTCACTAAAGTATTCAGTGCATAGGAAGCCGATATCATTGAATTCCTTAACTAAAATATTTGCAACATTCTACCCTTATTAAATGAAGAATTCAATATGGTACAGGTATGCGTGTTAGGTACAGCAAATATTTTTGAATTTATGCTTTTATTTGAGTAATTTTTGATTTCATGGACAAAAAAAATGGTTTAAAAATATTTAAAAAATGTGAAATATTACAATAATAGTTTTAAGCTATGAAACCAGAGGTTCCAGATTCGAATTGTATCATAATTTGTGAGTATAAATCGTTCCATAATGAATTAAATTAAAAGTTGTGGGGGTTCCCATACAAGAAAGGTATTATTTTTATTTTATTTAGAAAATTTAAATGTTATTATTAAGACCTACTTGAACTTATACTTGATCGTTTTTATTATTTGTTGATGTTCGGTAGGTATACTTACTTCTAGTACCATTCTAAGTTTGATGTTTGTGTGTGTATTTAAAGATAGAACGAAAAAAAAGAAGGGGTTCCCCGTGCAAAAAGCGTATTATTTTCAGTCTACCTCCATAAAAATTCACACAGTTTTTAGCATTAATGTTAAACCTACAAAGTACGTAAACCTACTAATGCGAGTCCGACTCGCACTTGACCGGTTTTTTACTATAATTGACTATTTTATTTATAGATTGTGGACGTAGAAACAAGAAAAACCTTGGGGCCGGGACAGCCCGGCGAAGTCTGCTTGAACGGGGTTGTGCTATTCGACGGTTACATTGGAAAAGCGAAAAACGACGACTTTGACGAAGACGGATTTTACAGATCAGGGGACATTGCTTACTACGACGAAGAGGGATATTTTTTCATAATAGATAGGATTAAAGAGCTAATTAAATATAAGGCATGGCAGGTAAGTCACATAGTTACTGTTGGTATAGGTATTTTATTACCATATTGTTTTTATCTTTATGACGTGCTTATTTTTTACTAGCTTTTTCCCGCGGCAATGCCCGTGGAATGCGGATATCGCGCGCTGTTCCCTCGGGAACTATGCATTTTTCTGGAATAAACTATCTCTATGTCAAAAATCACGTCGATCCGTCGCTCCGTTTCGACGTGAAAGACGGACAAACATACAAACACACAAACATACAATCACCCACACTTTCACAATTTTTAGTATTAAGTATAGATTGTGACTCTTCATCGTCTCTTATTTTAAGTAGTGAAAAGATATCGACACTCCTAGGTATTAAAGATAGCGATAACATTTTACCACATGGGAATGATTTATGAACTTTCCAGTTCATAGTTTAGGTACCGGTATTGTCGTGTTGGCTGAACAACAATAAATAAGCATAAAATACTCATATTTTAGTCAATACACACTATTAGCTGTGCTGATTCTGAATCTAAAGAGTGTTTTGATCACAATCACAAATAATGTAAAACCACTTTTTAATTATGTATTAACACTATAAATGGCTGCATTAGAACACTACTTTTTCATCGAGCTATACAGTTTCTAATGATTCACAGTTAGTTTAATAATTAAACATATTGAAGGTTATTACGGTCTATATACTAACATGTCACGGGAATATATTTATCCTATATCAATAGCACCTATACCCTAATATGTCTAATTAGTTCTTCAATAAAGAAAAACAAACCTTCAAGACAAACCACAAATTTTTCACTTGCAATTTAATTTAAATTATTTTTTAAGGTTTTAATGCTATTTACATGAAAACACAGGTGTCTCCAGCAGAAATAGAAGCAGTGCTATTGGAGCACCCAGCAGTGAGAGACGCCGGTGTGACCGGCGTACCAGATCCCTTAGCTGGGGAGCTGCCGACCGCTTTCGTTGTCAAACAGCCCAGTCATGAGGTCACAGAGAAGGATTTGATTAACTTTGTAGCATCGAAGGTTAGTGAAATATCACCATTTATACATTTTTGCAAAATAGACGAAAGTGCAAGTTAACTGGTAAAATAAAGTTTTTTTTCGCGGTGATTTGTTTGCAAAATATTATTTACATTTTATACAATTTATAAACTTTTCATAAAAGCTTATCCAACTGATAGTGAAAACCGCATCATAAACCGTTGCGCGATTAAGGAAGGATTAGCGGACTTTGTTTTATTCTTTGTGGAGACGAAGAAGACAAAGAGTTAGGAAACTAAAAGAACATTTCAAAATTACCCTTCATATGGAGCTTCATTTTCTTCCTTCCTTTCGTTCAAATGTAGATATAAACTTGAGCTGAACTTCTAGGGTAAACACAGTAACACATGACCGTGCATTCCTTAAATACAATTTATACCAAAAACTGCTTGTGTTATTATTGTGATTGTATATTCATTAAGCAAATTTAACAAAGAGCACTCACCGCGAGAACAATTTAATACCGTGTGGTGCTATTTATTTATTTATTTACCTCTTTTGCACCATTAACACAATTGTTTCTGAAATAAATCAATTTTATTCGAATAAATACAGCGTGTATTTTTGGTACTACCTCAAACTTTAAGGGTAGTTAGTGAAGGCCCTAATTATCACATTTTATTATGTTTTAGTAAAAAAAAATAGACTTATTATTTTCCTTATAAAATTAATTAGCACGCAATGTACCACTACGTGATACTACTTAGTTTTTGTTCAAAATGTCGCACTTGTTGACGTGACAGCTGTCACAGAACGCTTCTCTCTCGTATCAAATTATTGTACGCATTACATTGCTGCTCGAAACTATTTCAAAAATTAAATACGCTCTGGTAGTTTTAATTCTAAATAAAAAAAAAGTTTTGATATCGGTTCACAGCACTTAAATCTTCGTCTAATTACAGTTTGAGGAAGTATCAAAAATACACGCCGTACCTACGTTTATTTTTAATTTAAGTCGCAAAATCGTAATGACTTTTCCAGTAAAGTTTGTAATATCATCGTAAATGTTCGTGATTCCGTGAAAACTACCATTGCTTTTCCGTAAAGTTGTCATATTTTACTATAAAATCACTGGCACTATCTACAAAAACACACTACGGTTTTTGCAAGCTTTTATTTAACTTCGCCAGGTCTATTCATTTGTTTGCTTCATATCTTGCATGCATGCATTTTGATCCACTTCTAATGGTCGGATTGACTTAATATTTGGCACACATTTGTAAATTAGATGACAATGCAGGTGAAGGGAACAAAAAGTACGGTCAACAAAAAAAGTTTGTATTATGAATATTTTATTTAATAAAAACTTCAAAAAATATACCTAAAATAAAAACGACTAGTGTGCTGACACGGCATAATAATAGCACAATTTTAAATTTAAAACGATTTATCTCTTTGGATAGACAATGATGAATGCTAACTGCCATCCCACAACAACCCTTTAGCCCATGTAGGGTAAAAAGCAGATCCGTTTAGAATTAACTTGTCACTCTCATTCTAGCTTCAGACATATTTTATAAGCCTACTATCTTAAAAGGATCTAGATAGCCGGAATTCCCTATTTGCTCGTTGCTAAGACTCTCTCTTTCCGCTTGACTAGTTAGACAGGGACAACATAGCGTTAGGGCGTACGTACCTACATAGTTAAGTTGTAAGGGACAGTTCCCCGGTCGCAGGTGCCTGTCATCTTGGCTGAGGCCTAAGCTACCGCAAGCGGTTCGCGGTCCTACTTCAAATACCGCAATGCGCTGCGACGTGCCGGTGTGGACGGATTATAATGTTAAAACAACCGATGCCGTCGACACAAGATATCGCGTGTTAAAAGACCGTGAACTTGTAAAATACCCAACAATTATTATTGGTACCAATTATAGCTTCAAATATGAGTTATGGTTTAAACACAGTTTCCACATATGCATGCTAGTAATAAACGGGTAACTCAAAATTGGCTAATTGTACTAAAACGGCTTATATCTACTATCGGCAGCCTAAATCGCTAGCACTACTTGGTGCGCAAATTGCAATTTCCTAAAGCAGCTAACTTCAGTCATGTTCCGACTTACTTGCGAGCAAGAAGTTGGCTTTCGTGAGCCGACCGTTATTGCAGAAGGAAAACATGAGCATTTTGAATAACTTTTAAGCAAATAAAAGCATATTTGGATTTACTTCTTTTTAGCACCAAACGCAAAATGAAGTGCTGTAATTCGGATTGCCTCGATCCTTGAATACGACTTGCATCATTTATTATTTTTATTATTTCGCTAAATTTTGCTACATTTTGTAATAAAGTGATATATGAATGCATGTTTTTTTTAAACCTTAGCCCGCGTAGACATTATATACAACGTTAGGGTAAACAAAATTAAATCCTACCAAATAATTTAACGGAAACGAAAAGTGCTAATTACTTAAACTTTAAACTCGATTTGCCAAAATTTAAGATTTTTGAGTTAAGACCGTTTATTACTAAGCATGCGATATGTCTGAGTACCTAAACAAAATTTATATTCGCGCAAAGCAGCCAAGAATCTAGGAAGCGTTCGACTAAAAGCCTTAAGGTGATTTTCCACCGGCGAGGCGAGACGAGACGAGGCGAGACGAGAATTGAAATTTGTATGGCAGTGCCCGCGGCGGCCCGCGGCGGCTCGCGGCGGGACGCGCGAGAATGCATACAAATTTCAATTCTCGTCTCGTCTCGCCTGGCCAGTGGAAAATTATAATTAGACGTATCACACCCTAACCGTTGCCCGACGGCGACGAATTCGTTTATCGCTATCCCGTGTGATCCCGGCAAATCTCCAGAATGAAAACTATCCTACGTCCTGGTCTTAAACTATCATTATATCATTATCAAGCCAGAAGACGTCCACTATTGTACTAATGCCTCACCTTAGAACGCTACGTTTTGTTGTTTCAGTGATTTTCCTCTATCCTACCTGTTAGAACGTGCGAATGAGGTAGATGTAGCTCGCTGGTTCAATAACAGCTTATTTTCTCTGTTTGTAACATTACCTTATTTTGTATTTGTTATATATAGAAATGTAGTTTTCTTTCTGTACCTGTGTTATCTGTATAGGTTTTAACTCCCACTGATTGGCATTTTCTCTTGCAGGTGTCACCGTGGAAACAGTTGCGTGGCGGTGTGAGATTTGTCAACGAAATACCAAAGACTGGGAGCGGTAAAATACTGCGGCGAATAATTCGCGACATGCTCAAGGCACAAAGCAAGCTGTAATTATGTAAACAAGCATAAAACGAGTTGTATTAGTTTGTCTGTAATAATTATGTGTCAAAAAACCTTCGTTTGTTTTGGTTTTTTATTAGCTGTTGTCTGCGACTCCCTTCGCGTAGAATTATGCAATTTACCGGGATTTAAACTCTTATGTCCTTTCCCGAGACTCAAAACTATCTGTATACCGAATTTCTTCTAAATCGGTTTAGCGGTTTAGACATGATGAGGTAACAAACAAACAAATAGACTTACAAACTTTCGCATTTATAATATTTGTAGGAAGTGGGATTTCAAAGTGACCATTACATTTATTGATATTGATATCTACTTTTTCACGGTTAACACTAGAGGCTGTGGAGATTTCTTTCAAATTAACGTAGTTGGATAGAGATGCACTAAATACAAGCAATGTAACGGCTAATATGTATAAAGTAAACTTTTATTTTTCCAAGTAAGTACTTATGTTTTCCCATGGGAGCAATAGTGGTGCGACCTTATAGTTACATATGTAACTATTTTCTAACTATGTATTTATAACACCCCTTACGGAATAACGTAAACCACTGTGACTAGGTAATTTGGATTGTTCTTATACAAGAAAATGTAAAATAATTATTAGTAGTGTAATATTTTTATTTTCATTGATATTCCAATCGGGGACAGTTTCTACAGGGTGACTATTAACAATGGACATTTCTTTTAAATTTAAACTCCAGGGTATGAAACGTGACTAGAGTGCTACAAAGTTACTTCACACTTCTTAAAATATAAATCATTTATACAGGTTGTTCTGAAAAGATTGAATAAATAATGGAACAAAATATCTGCTTCAAGTGATTTCAATACTAAATCCTACGATGAACTTAATATATTGTAGAATAAAAAAATCGAATGACCCAAATGAATGCGGTAGTATTGTGTTATTCAGGATTCAATATTCATTAGTATCAAAGTGAAATGAAATTGCCTACAAGCTGTAGCTTAATTTAATTTAAGTACCTACGACTTGCTCGGCTATTGGTATGAACAGGGAAATTTAAATTAGAGAGTACCAGCAGCAAACTAAATAATTTAATTAAAAACGGTAGTTAATTATTCCCATTTGAGGATAAAATACAGTCGGCACTTTAATCACATTTCTTGTTCGTAAATTAATTTATCTTAGTGAAGTATTTTATACTACCAATAAAGCTTTGAATAATGGGCTATTATCATACCTAGTTAGGATCTAGTTTACAAATTCTTCGCAAGTTGCGAAATATTTACAGAAGCTAATAGCTATTTCAAGAGTAACAAAAGAGTTCTATTATATCTAATTTAGTCATATGACACACACCACACTTGGAATTTTTAAATATACCTACCATTTGCATTTAAATGATAGATAGTGCTATCATTTTAAATGCAAATTCTATCATTTTATTTTGCTACCGGTACGTGAGGCTCTTACGCTTTATTTGCGAGGAACAACAAGCCCACCCGACCGAGCAAGGCTGACCCATCTCATTTAATTATTGCTTCTCTACGACCCGAGTTACGTATGCATGACGAAATTATTACTGCCTACGTTCGAATTGTCCGGAGTAAGCAGAAAACAAGCAGCAAATAAAATCATCCTGTAATAACAAGTTTTAGTACCCTTTTCTATTTCATACTAGTGCCACCCCGCGGTGACGCCTGCTGTGTGCTATCCGAGTTTATGACCACCGGACTATTTTAAAACATGCTCTTTAATTCTTATCGTTTATTGGTACAGAAGTCAACCAATGCGAGCTACCGGTTTGTTTACATTGTGTCATAATTAATGGTTAAACATTACGCAAATGAAAACCCGGACGTAGCAAATTTACGTACTTAGTTTTGGAAAAATATTTAAAATACAATTTATGTTACAGCTACCGAATCCAATCATGAGTCTAATGTTTTAATTTATAAGATAGTTTTACTTTTGACTTTTTGTCTATTTTTTAAGATCATCTGTCAAATAATAAACTTTCGATTCGACCCTCCTATTAGTTGACTCAGTGACTCATCAAGAACAAATGACGCGGAGACTGAGCGACAAACGCCGCAGACTTTCAAAAATAATATGATCTAGCAGGTAATCGTTCCAACTTCTACATACAAGCAGCAAAAAAATATTCAAATAGTCTGCAGGATATTAGCACAAGGACCCTTATAACGTGCGGGTTTGATTTCGTTGCGAAATAAAGTGATACAAACTGCAAAAACCGCTAAACCTTTAGTGGGTGTAAAATGTAGGTGCTACTGAAGCTAGGGTTCGGAGGTCTTCGGAGCCTAGCAACACCGCAGCTGCTGCGACAGAGTGGCAAATAATGTAAAGTAAATGATGAACTGATCATTCATATAACTTTGAAATACAAAACGATAATTAACATGGAAAATTATGTAGTTATAGTCGTTATAAATAGTAGATTAACCTGATGTAGTTACACAGTAACAATAGACAAGTTTTAGCTTCAGTAACAATCAACTATCATAGGCAGTGGCTAAAAAGTGGAAGCTACATACAGAAAACTTACAATTGTTTGCGTTATCGAATTAGAAATAAAGATACAACATAGAGTCGCCTTAGCAGCAGTATACGCGTCACGACAGCGTTATAATCATAAGCGCTTCAGCAAATTTGAATAGTAATCGTTCACGATATCTTATCAATTTTATTAATATTCCGTTGTTTCTTCATTGCAATAATTTGCATCTTATTTATAATACACAACTTACAAATCCTAAGCAGATAATAAACAGACAGTTTGGATAATTTAGTTGCATAAAGTGCTCTTGGAAATGTAAAGAATTATTCAAAGTGGGCACCTAATATGCATATAGGCCGTAAGACATTGACTTTTTTATGTTCTCGTCGGAGTAAATTGCATGGTGCGACCTGCGCCCACGCCGACGCACCGCTATGGCGCTAATAGCGGTGCGCACAACCATTACAAAGCTTTGGTCTATTGTTCGGTCATCTCAATGTCGAAAGCTAAATCTTAAACCGTATTTTGACCACATTATATGCGACTAGATTGCTATGAATACGTTTTCGGAGTAAGTAAACCTATTGTGTTGGAAAGTCTAGTTATTAGTGAGGTTTATTGAAATGTTCTTTTATGTTTCTTAGTAAATTTACCTACCTCTACTCAAAAACATAATTTTATCGACTGCTTTTTTTTTAGTAGATGTTTACTTTGTTAAGTCATAAAGTAAACCTCAAGAGCACCTTTGAAGAATGTCGAAACGCTTTGTTTTGTTTTTAATGTGTGTTAAATGGCTCACTATTATTTTTACCTGAGGCGACGTTAATCTTGATCCTGATTGATGAAGGTGCATGGTCCAGCAATCAATTAACTTCGATTAAATGCATTATTTATATTCGCATTTAAAAATAAATATCGCCACACGTTTTAAGCAACTATGTAAATAATACGTTTTCCCTGCAAGACAAGTAAACATGCTCATAGTTCAATACTCAGAAGAATGTCGTACAGTTACAAATAACATAATGAGAACTAGCAAATAAGCGCGGACAGTTTTATAGCCTACACACTCGACCAAGCTGACACCTTATTCGTACTTGACAACAAATATTTACCTTTCAAAGCCGCATTTACTCTGTCCAAATCGTAAAGTGACAGTGGAAGAGGCTCGTTCAACAGGCGTAGTCGGGGCGCGTTCCCACTGCCGAAGCCTTTATGGGATCCGTCGCTCAAGAATATTCCGGAGGAATGTCTGTACAGTTTGTAAGCGCACTTATTCGTCCGAAGCCAGTCTACAAACACAATTGCGCCATTCAAAGTGCGCTCGTCCCCTGAAAAGACGTGACTTTTCAACTCCTCCGCGTCTCCTTTCATAAGTAGGCGAATGTATAGTTTATAGAACATAAACACTTTTGCATTTGGTTTACTGCCATGCTTTATCTTCTTCACGCTTAAGACCCTAGCTGTGAAAATGTACTTAGACTCAGACACGGCAGACGACAGAATCTCGTAGTCATTAGTAATCGTCTCGTTTAAAACACATTTGGGAGCATTTATATTTTTCTTGCGGTGTATCGTGTCCCGCTTCTTTACAACTCCTCTTACGCGGAACTGGGCATGAGTTATCGTGAAGCTGTAAAGTAACAGCACTAAAAAGTGTAGCTTCATTTTTATTGTGTGAGTTTTTTTGTGTGGCGGTACATATGAATGTAAATAAAACCCATTTTTGTGTTAGTGCTTGGAAGCTTTTGATTGAGATGGCTCGTAAACACGCGGCGAACACAAGGTTGCGCAAGAGTCGGTGGCGCCGCCGAGACGCGTGCGCGAGCGCAGCCTCACGCGTAGACTGGAGACCTCGCAATTCGATGCAACCTTCGACAACGTAAACAAACGTAGACTTACCGTAAGCTATTGTGGCATTTCTAATTAAGGAGTTTATTACGGCATAAATCCACTCGAATGAACACACATATATGGCAAAAAGCCATGCAAACTAATTTACGAGATCGCTTCCGACCTGGTTTAGGGAAGTTAGCCTTAATAATGTAGCAGACTTGTCATAGACTAAATAGGTGCAAGTTAACAGTTATTGCTAAACGTGCCAGCTGACTGCTCAGCTGAATATTCATGTGGGAGCGCCGAGGGAGAATTGCTCCGTGCAGCTAGCTGTAGGAAGCTAGGAAGGGTGGATAAAAACTTTGCCAGTGTTAAATGCTCTTTACAAATTCTTGATTTTTGCATATTAAGCTTAAGTTTTCGCTGATTGTACTTACTACGCTTCAACTTCGTCAATTATTCAACGCGAAATTAGAAATTCATAACGTTCAGCAATGACCGCCGGTGGTTCAATAACTTTATAGTTTTACTTAAAAGCGTTATACGTACAAGTTCTTGCTTTTCGCTATCGTAGCACGTAAGTAAGTGATTGCAAGTGCTTACACGAGGAATTTGGAAAGTGGTACGAGTGTGGGCGGGCGAGTCTCCGGCGAGCGTCGCCGCGTCGCCGTCGCCCGCCTGACGAATCTTCGCCGTGCTTGCCGCTTGCCGCTCGCCGCGTCATTAACATTTCTCATTTGCTTTAATTTGACTGTCTTACTTAATATCTCGAACGGCTGAAGGTCATCTAATCAATATTCAATCTAATCAGAATATTATGGTAAACACAATTTTTGTCTCATAAAAAACAGTTAAAACTGTTATTGTTTTAATCTTATGACTTTAAAGAAATTAAATATGTGGTTTGGTTGAATTAATATCAAAATACTTTCGTGATGTTTCGTGATAAGCGAGTTCGTTGAAGTAAATACAAAGATATTTAAATGGAAACTTAAAGTTACGTAACACAGACCAATAAAACCGAGCGTCGATGAGATTATGCATAACGTGATACGATCGGATTGCAACGAAGCTGCAAATTAAACGATACATTTTTCCATCGTGTGCGGTGAAGTACTATCGTGATGGCAGAACTAAACCATTACTTTCCCCTCAAGTCCGCCTCCTCTGATGTTGTCGAAGATATAACCACCGCCGCACACTTTACCGGTAACTATCGACAAATCGATGCGGTAGGTACTAAAACCACCTATTACGGTTAATTACTCATTTAATTGCGGGCTTAGTTGTAATGACAGATTGATTTTTTAAATAGTTGTTTTGAGTACCATAATGGAAAAGGTAAATAAAAGCGTATTAAGATGTTAAATTTCCAGTAGTAAAATGTCAAGAATTAATTTGAGGTAAGTACTTGTACGGCACTAACGAATCAAGCACTGTCAGGTGTTTTAAAAGTATAAACAAAAACAAAATTTTATCAGCTGTAAGTTACGTTAAAAAATCTATCAGTTTGTAATGTCAAGATCCTCTTAATCATAGTCGTGCTATGTGGAGACAAAACCTATTTATCTCCATATTGTTATCTCCCGTGCATCTCAAACATGCAGTGCCTTGATGTCTAATGAAGCAGATTAAATCGCATACGTCTTTGAATCTGTAGGTTTATCTTACGAAGTTTGTCGCGCGCTCCTCCGATATCGCAACGCCTGCGCCGGCATTACTCCAAGACACAGATCCGAAAAAAACTAAAAAAAAGTCTAGTAGAACTTTTAGCTTCATGACTTCCAACCTACCTGCTGCTAAGAAGCTGAATTAAAAAAAAAACAAATATTTTTGAGCCTACTACTTACTTTGAGAGTAAAAATACTTAAGCAAGATTAAGCACTCGTTTTAAATATACGTGGACGATAAAGTATCACCAGACTTACCTCAATTTTGCCAAAAAAAAACTGACTAATAAAATATCTGATACTTATGAGTTAAACCAACTTTTTTAACTGAATTCTGCTAATTGTGTTCAATTAAAATTTTTAGCAAATACTTTTACTGTTGCTTTCTCATTCTCAAAGCGCGAGTCCGTCCTTTCGATTTGATAAATGGTTGTTCAAACATGCCATACTCAAACAAATATAAATTTAGATATACTTACCTTTGTTTAGCTGTTGGCCATAACTTTGAACTTTCCCGTGATAAAAAGTAGCCTATATTACTTAGGGTTAGTAGTTTTCTATTAGTGAAAGAGTATAGTTTCTTCGGAGATTTATTGTGTTATATTATGCCTATGTAGATATATATTATATGTTATTTTATTTTATATAATGTTCTAAGTACAGTAATAGCATAGTACACCTAGTATAATCCGGAATATTTTAGCAGATAATTTTGTTATAGGACCCACCACCTACTGAAATATTCTGAATCAATTTTGAAATATCTTGTTTATACATAGTATATGTACAGACGAACTTATTACAAACGACTTGACTCTAATGAATGTAAACATATAAATAGCTACATAAATATCACTATATCGCAAGAGCCGGACTCTCAAGTTGAGACAGTGAGATACTAATCTGCTCGAGGGATTATGCAAGACATATGGATTTTAGCTTAAAGGCTTGGGATATTTATCACTTGCCACTCTGAGAAATTCAATGTAAATGCAGTTTATGTATCTGCAGATTTGGGTCGAAATTTCGTATTATTACGAGTAAGTCAACTCGTAATTGTCTCTGCTCGTAATGCAATACAATATTTATCCTCAGCTTGTATTTCAATTTAGATTATGGAACATGTTGCGGATTAATTTTTATGTTTTTTATCTGTTCTAAATCTTCTCTTTTAATTACCAAATGACCTGTCAAGATTTAATTAAAGCTGCTAACCGACCAAAAATAAAGTGCCGAATATTTTACAACTACAAGGCTATTTACGGAAGAGTCAAGGCAAATATATATTTTGAACCATTAGCATGATGTTTGTGTTAACCATTGTCGGCAAACACAAACGGAGCAAACGCATTCGCTCCATTAAGTTAACGAACAGTTGTCGAGATGTCGATCAAAATCACCTCTTAATGCCTTTGCGTCGTACACAAAGCAACAACCATATGCATTCACACCCTTATCTCTTCACTATAAGAAAAATAACTTAATGTGTTGCCCAGTGTAAGCCGTGCTTTACGGGCACAACACCCACACTTCATTACAATATACGATCTTGAACCAATGATTGTATGCTGTGCGGCTTGCTCTATTTTGTTGTTGCAGTCGTTCTTCATTATCCTGTCAGTTAACATTTCTTCTTTTAACAGGATTAACAATCAAAAGTATGTTGGTAATAAATTAAATTAAGAGAAGATAGTGTGTTTTGAGCTTCACAATTTGAGACTAAATATTTACCTTTCATCACTATCTGTTATGTTCCTGTTATTTTATGAGATAATTATTGTGATGCCATACCTGTTTAATTAAACATAATAATAAAAAGAGGTGGCACCGTAGATATCTGCAACACGTTAGATATCAGGAACTACAGAGAGTGGGAAAGAGACGTTAAAAGTTGTCATTTTATACGTAGGTGTCGGTAAGTAGTTTTACGTGTATCACTACTTGTCAAATGTTATATCCTTTTCGTTAAACGGTATTGCTGTTAGTTGATGAATCATTGAGGTCATTGCGTGTAACAGATTTAAGTGTGAAATGATGCTATAAATCAGGGAGATTGTTCACGTCGTTGTAATGTAAAGCTGTAAGACAAAAGATTGTATCTGTTTAGTGCTTGTGTGGCATGGCAACGAAGTAACGAAAGCCCTACCTTTTACAGCAGCATTGATCCGGTCCAGATGATAAAGTGTCAAGGGCACTGGGTCAGTTAGTAGCTGCAGATGCGTCGTGGGACCGCGTATTGCAGAACTGTAACCTACATTACTGAAGAAAATCCCAGACAATCTCGGCCTCGGTCCCGGAGCGCACGAGTCTCGGGCCCGCGGCCGCTCCGCCGTCAGTACAGAACCACTCAAGGTCTCAGGAGACCCCTCTGACTTCACAAACGTCCTCAGTTCACTCACATCACCTTTAAGCACACGACGCAAATGCACTTTGTATAAGTTCGAACGCTTCCGACTATCCTGCATCGATCTGTACTTCTTCACATTCAAGACCTTGCCGGTGAATATGTACTTTGATTTCCCTATCGCCTCCATCAGCGACCACTCGTTCTCGATAATGGTCTCATTAAAAGGACAAGGTGGCAGAATCGCGCGGTGCCGCCGCTGCGCGCTGGACCTTTTTCTCACTTTGCCGCGGATCCTGATCTCCGCGCCGACGATCGCCGCCGCGATAACATAAACAATAACCATTGAGAGCTTCATGTCGCACAATCGCTGGTTAAACACTCCTAAATGCGGTTGCTACAAATGTATCTGTCACATTATGCCTGTTATTTATGTGTGCCGAAGGGCATAAAGTAGCGGCGGCGGTTTATTAAAGGGGCGAGGCGTTGACATCTCACTAACAGAAAGTCGTCAAATTGAATATTTAATTTCCAGATGTAATCTGTTAAAGTGCAAGTGACTCTCATACTAGATTGGAAGTCATAGTTGTGCGGAGGCAGTTCTCACAGCGGATCGATGTTATCGTGTTGGTAAACAAGGGCCCGTTTATGCGGCCGTGTAATGTGGCGGGGACGCGTGCGCGCGCGCTGCTAACCGGCGCCGACTGGAGGCTATCACGCAGCCTCCCCGGAGACATAAGCCCATGGTGCCCACAACCATTGTACTAAAACACTTAAACTCCATGCTTTTATGTTTGCTTTGTTCATTACTTTTATTGCTGTTCCCAATATACGCTTTATGCTGATGAATCCTACTTAGTACTTTCTTTTTATTCTTATTCATAAAAAGTCGCTTACGCTCAGTCATCAACATCACACGTTAACGTGTGATGCTAGCACCTACTAACAGTAAATAAATTAAACTAAAGGTACAGTTAAGTTTAAACGTAGATGTTATCCTGACAAATCGGTCCATCCTTAAATCATGTTCAGGAGATAAGATCCTCGGCCTCGAAGTCACAAACAAATCGCCTCGATCGTACTTTGAGTGATATAGTGACCCTACATAGAGGTAATAGGAGCGTATATGTGACAGTGACAATGAGGCGAGCGCGTAGCAAGTTGAGCGAGTCGGCGGTAACAACCCGGCCACAACTATATGCAACTGACGACACGGAGAGTGTATTCTCTTTTCATTGCACGGTCGAGACATATCACACAGCTTTCCTTAAGAAACACACGCAATGTATTAGCAAAACGTTTGCCGCATCGGCCATTGAGCATGATTGTGGCAGGGTAAGACGTGAAAGCGATGCGTGCGGTGCGTGGGCGGACGGGCTTTGGCGCCACTCGCCTGCACTGTGGTGCAAGGTTAAAGCATATGCGATGTTTATACAGCCATTAAACACTGATGGTTTTGTCATCAAATCCTCTAACCGATGAATGAAGGATTACGTCATGATTTTGTACTCGTACAGGCAGATGTGTTTACTAACTATTTATTAACTACCTAGATACTTACAGGATTAACGTCATTAGTTTCCCAAATACAGAAAATAACTTTTATATAATTATTTTCAATGTTGATCTAGATTTTTAACATCAAACGTGAAATCAGCTGACATAAAATAAATGTTACAAGTAAATACCAAAAAGATATTAACAAAAAATTACAATGTAGGTACTGAATAACTACCCATAGTGGTGACCATTTTAATCATGATTGACAAATCGGTGAAGTTGTAATAGTAGTATACACTGGCATAGCAAACGGAACACTACCGAATCTGTTAAGTTGATCGATCGTCCGCAACAAACTGATATGACGTACATATTTACCCCACCGTCATCATCATCAACTGCTAGAACGCCTCAGTGATAGACAACTCACCTGCATCTACCGGCTGCCGCCAACTCTCGCGATTTCATTGGTCATCATAATGGGAGGCCTGCTAACGCTCCATCTTCCAATTCGTGGTCGCCACTCGAGAAATTTTCTTCCCCAACGTTTATTTGTTCTTCAAGCGTTGCTCACCATTTCTAGTTATATAACTCTTACTCTTCAATATTTACCTTCCTTTTTTCATTCAAAAGAAATCTCATCAGTTCGACGGACTGATCACTGATGAAAAAAAAAGAAAAAGTTCACAGCGAAACTACTTGATAAAAGATTTGCAAAGAGACTTAAATTTCATAGAAAGCCTCCTCTAAAAACTGTATAACAAAGTCAGTGAAAACAATACAACAAAAGATATCGAAGTATTATTCGAAGTACCTACCTAACCTGGTCTGGTCCCAATCTTGCCCTATTATACTCATCTAATAATGTTACGTTTTCCTTAAGATGTTTTCAAAACAACGAATTTACTAGTTTCATAACACACCGATGAACTTTAAAACCTAATAAGATCTTCATTCGAAACTGTAACGCCAAGAAAACCACTTTTTGATCTCGCCACCCTTGTGGACTGGACATTGTCCCTATATTACCTACTAAAACATAAATGGCAAATCCAAACCTGTGGCGCCAAGATAATGAAATATGATTTAAGTAAATACCGATCTAAATATTCATAAGACAGGTATTTAATAGTGAGGGACCGAAAACTGGATTAACACAATTAGAGCGACCGTTGTTGCCTCCCGTCACACCTACTTAGAACAAGGTGTGAAATTTAGTAGGTACAGAATTTTGAGTGAGATGAGAGCGGAAAGACGAGACTAAAACCCAGATTACCACCACCATGTATATTTAAACTACCTATACCTTGACAAGTTCGTAGGTGATACTTGGTGGAATCCTGTCGTAGGGAGCCTCTGCTGACTTCATTATTTTTTTTTGATAAGTGCGGCAAATACTGACTGCGACAGGGTTCTATCGAGTGTCACGCACAAGCTTAACAAGCACCCTTAGTGTAACTTTTCGGTTACAAAATACGTCTCAATCGCGTTCGCGTTAAAATCTCAATTTGTATGGAAACAGACTGAGGTTTTAACGCGAACGCGATCGAGACGTATTTTGTAACCAAAAACTTACACTAAGGGCAGTGGTATAGATACTTCGTTATTGACGTTCGAAACTCGAATTACTCGAAACAAAACATCGGTTTTCTTTTCCTATCTCAATTGAATCATCAGGAAAACAAAGAATACTGATGAGTCCAACGAGTAGAAATAAATATTAGTGCATTCCTCTAAAAAATATGGCTTGGCAATGAGGATAAGTGTTGAAAATGTTAATATAACAAATATATCAGACCTAATCTCACTGTCCGAGACACGTCCGAGAGGGGAAAGACACTAAATGAGGTAACAAGTAAAATAAAATATGTGTATTATATCTTTTAATATAAGTATAATCATTAGCACGTAAAACAAGTGCTTTATATTAATATTTTTCGTGGTCCATGCAATAGAGGATTAATAAAAAAATGGTAAATCACATCTCTACGATTTTAAGAGCGTTTATACCTGCTGAGATGGCAACGTTGCATTTTTGTTAGTTTTTCTCGATTATTCCATAAAAATTGAATGAAAATTAATAATGTTGTCTGATAGAACACTTTTTAATATATAAGTTAATGCGTCTAAGTACTCCAATAATTATTCGTTATAGACTTTTATTTTCTTTAAAAACCGGTCATAAACATTAATTCGTTTTTAAGGAATATAAAAGTCTATCACGAATATCAGAAAACATTTTTAATTTTCATTCAATTTTTATGGAATAATCAAGAAAAACTAACAAAAATGCACCGTTGCCAGCTCAGCTCAGCAGGTATAAACGCTCTTAACAGAGATAGATACGTTTTCAAAACTGCATGTATTAAGTTTGGGAGCTGAACTAATCTTACGAATTGTTACCAAGACAAACGATGTAGTTACTCGTACCTAAGCATTCTCATCTAGGGTTACCATACGACAAGATATTTCCGGGGTTGTGGATCTTGTACGGCTTTTCTTATGACAGTGTGAAAATATTTTAAATGAATTTTTACCAGCGAACGCAGTGGCTTGGTTTGCAAACGTCAAGTCCTACAAACATTTGTGTATGTGTGTGTGTTAGAATAGGTATTTATCGCACTAAATTATGTCTAACAAAGAAAACTCATCCCGCCTGTCTAAGCAGGCCTAGTATATGCTGTGCCTAACTTTTGTACCTATCGGAACTTTCTCCCAAATATCCGGTAATGATGGTCTTTCGAAAATCGCTGTATAATCGAAAAATAAATATTTAAAAGAGCCCATTGTGACCTACTAGAATTAACACGTTATTTTTGTTTTTTTTTTTTAATTTTCATATGTCAACCCTATGCGCCCACGCTGCATGGTTGCATTCGCTTATAACTGCATTATCCAAGAGGTTCACATGCGTTGTTAAGTGTACCTACCCACGTTTATATTCTTGTGTTTCATATGCGCCGCTTATTATGATTGTTAATATTTGTCTGTACTAAATGACTTTGATCGTAAGACTTTGGAAGTACGAGTAGCTAACCAGTTACCACCTGGTTGTTCGGGAATAAGTATTAAATGTTAATAAGTAAATGTTTGAAACTTTAACTTAGTACAACAGCATTTTCGTACATACAAAATTTTACATGAATAAAATATATAGGTATTTCTATTTCAATGTGTGAGTAGATATTGAACACTTCCCTCTTTATGAAAGATCAAACGTGAAAATTGACGGTCAACAGTCTGATCTGAACAGATATTTTCAACGTAATGCTAAAACTAGCTACAAATATCCCTAAATTAATATTGCACTCTATTTTCAATTTCAACCAGCATTAATATTGACATAGATTAATAATTCCCGAAACGAGTACACATTGCAGCACTTTCCCCGCAATAATTCACGCTTCGGTCTCACCCCCACTAATCCCGATTTACTGAAACGATCACGGCGCGATATTAAATCACTCTGTCAAACTACAACAAGCCGCTCATTAAGCCCTCCCTAGTAAATACCAATACACCCCTATTATACAAGACTAACTCAATTAATGTGCACACACGCACCCACACAGTCTTAACTACGAAAAAAACACACGCCATAACAATCCTTCGTGTTGATATTAGTAAAGTCTTTAATACCGTGTGTTGGTTAAGCAAATTGAAAATGCAAATCGACGCTAACAGTAGGCTTATTAAGATTACTTTCTTGTAAATTATATTTTATAGAGAACGTATAACCAGAGGCGTATCGTCAGTTAATGGGCGTTTTCAACGGTAATTATCGTAAAATGATGTTGTCAATTTCCTTCCAGCTTCCTCTTCATAAAGTAATTTGTGGCTCGACTTAATGGGTGGTCGTCTGAGACAATATTGAGTAAATTAAAAGATGAAACCCCATGAATGACACGCCCAAGATCAAGTAATATTATGTGCGTTATATAACACAATTAAAACACTCACTACAGTCTTAAAATCTATTACTAGAAAAAGAGCGTATCTTCACGGCACTTACGTCCTTTTGTTGAGAAGCGCAGTTTTTCGGCAATAACTCAAAAACAGTATATCCGATCATGTTGAAACCAATTTTCGTTGAAAGTATTTATTAAGCGTTACCTTTCCATATTTTTTGCATATTTTTTGACAAACGGTTTACAAGATAGAGGGGGGGGGAGGACCCAATATTTGCTACTGTAACAATTTTTGGAGCGATTATTTCCGGAAATCTTCACTTAATCAAAAAAGTTTTTTAAAAACTTTACTATCTTTTCATAAGAGCTGTCGAACTATGTACCACACGTTGATGCGAGTTAAAAAAAATCAATTTCGGTTACATGTATGGAGTGCCCCCCCCCCCCCTTTAAATATTTATTTTTGTAATTTAACTACAAAACTAAATAGCGGCTTTGACAAGAAAGACATCTCTACTCCAAATTTCATTTATATACATCTTGTAGTTTTCGAGTAAAATGCCTGTGACATACGGACGGACGGACGGACGGACAGACAGACAGACAGACAGACCGACTTGACGAAACTATAAGGGTTCCGTTTTTGCCATTTTGGCTCCGGAACCCTAAAAATGGTATATGAGAACCATTTAAGTTTAAAATTGTTACAAAATTTCCAAAACCTACTTCTCTTGGGTATATATAGCGAATGGTATCCCACGTTCCGACAGCGCTAAGATCAATGTCTCAATTTCCATTGAACACCGCAGACTGGGGAAACTCATGTTAATTCAGTTGCCTAAATGTAGCTTTACCTTTAATACGCTTTGAAAGTTCATTGAATACTCCGACAATTATGTCGTTTGAAACTGAACAGTCTGCCTTTATTTTCGTGATTCAAAAGGGAATGAAGTCTACCAACCGCTTCAAATGCTAAAACGGAAATTGGGGACATCATTAGAGTCTTACAGATTTCAGACAAGATGGCAAAGCACAAAGGTGTCAACTGGCGAACCGGACGGAACTACACCCGGTCCGCTTGAAAGGCGGCGATGCGTCACAACATCAGGTCTCGGCAAAAGAGCGCTGGCTTTTTCCACTTCCAAATTGCAATTTTGGGGTTGACCTACTTGCACTCATTACGGGAGAAAAAGACCAACCACAATTCACATTCAGCACAATGCTTCTAAACAGCCGTTACATAAGAATTGACTTAAGATAGAATTAGGAGCTAATGCCAAAGTAGCCAAACAATGCAATTTCAATTTGAAACTTATCAATAATTTTATAGTGAAGTAAAATATGGAAATATTGCACTCACCCTGTATTCTTTCAAAGAAATTTAACTCTTTAAGCCAACGAGAACAGAAAAAAATTGGTTGACAAAATCGTTAATCGAGAATTCTCGAGAAATCATCATATTTAAGCATAACGCAGGACTTACGTAGGTTTCATCTTTCAGTTAAAGCATACTGTACAAACAAAGCTAGAGCGTATTTATTTAACCAACAAAGCGAATCAAATGTGACGTACATTCCGTCTGACTTACTAATATCATGAATATAAATTGAAACATCATGGATATTTATGCGGGGTTGCCCGCGGATATTGCTCACGCCGGCGGTACGCGACGGGCAGGTGTTCAGACAATGTGCCCGCCGGCAATAGATTCCTGATACCGATATTTATGCCTATTACCAACCGACCCGTTCAGAAGAAATACAATACCGTAATTTCAAACCACTGATATTCATAGCCATCCCAAATATTTCGTAATCTTTCCATTATTCGTAACTCGGAGGGATTGGGCCGCGCCGACACGCGCTGCCGTGACTAAACTGAAAAGAGCTGCGATTTTTAAGACTTAATTAAAGTTAAGCGGTCCAGTGTGGGGATGTTTAACGGAGAATTCAGAAACGTGGTGTATTTATGAAGTTACGAGACAATTTTTAAAGTTACTCTGAAATTAAGCATTTCTATCTTTTTTTAAGTAAAATTAGATACGCCTCACGCATTTATGAATCATAAGTAGAGATTACTCTACTAAAAACCAGTATTTACTATAATTAGATGAAGTACGCACTACATTGAAGATTAACGTAAAGCAAAAAGTTAAATAAGTAAAGCGTTTTACATTTTTGATAACCGCGTCGGATTCAATTAACTTAATCCCTTAATGTGTAAAATGTTATGCGATTCCTGGCTCAGACCATTTAGGTAAAAACACTTAACTGCAAAAACGAGACTACAGACGCCAGCCACCTTGATCGCTTTAGTATCGATGCTATTATGTATTTATTTACTTATTACCTAGTATCCCTTACACAATGTTTTAAATCAGTGCAACCATAGAATACGAGTAGACCCTAGAAAATGTTCCACATAATATGCATGACTTTCGTTGTATTCTGGCCAGAGCAAAGATAGATGCAAAATGAATACCCACTGGAACAGAAATAGGACTTGTGATAGATGCGAGTCAAATGTTGAAAGGATCATAACATTATGCAAAATATTATTGTCGTCCTCGTTATTTAAATTGGTCAAGAATTAAGATATTTTCTTTTTTCAGAAAATTAAACCTTGTGAGCCATTCCCACAGTAATTACTTTCATTTGACTTAATTGCAAATAAGTCGTGCGCAGGCTACCACCACCTGCCTCACTGTTCTTTTATATTTTGTTCAATATTTTTTTACTATGTGTTTTACTATTTAATTATGGCCTACGCTACAAGTCGCTCTCTTCAAGCAAAAAAACAAAGACACCACTTATCGAACCCGTATTTGTCTCCGTCAAAATGGTGTAACAGCTCCGTAAAAGTGAGATTTGTTTCTTAGTACTTTACCCACGGCTAGTGCGCTGGTGCTGTATGCACAATGAAAAAGAGGCTCTAGTCACAGTGTACCAGTAAAAATTCAGTGACCAATCTATACAGACAACTCCCCATATTATTTTACACTTCATATACGCAGTCAATTCTCACCCAGCTTCCCTCTTTCGATCTGTAGAAACAGGCCGTTTTGTCTAGCGCTCGATGTATTTTTTTTATTCTTTCCCTCTTAATGTATTATTGTCTATGTGTATCGAATATGTGCAGATAAATCGCATTCACAATATTTTTACCCTCGTCTTATGCAAGTGTATTAGACAATAAGGCTTCTGGCACCCTGTGGTAAGACTACAAGCGGGTGATAGCGGGAATACAAGAGCCAGAGGGCAGCTTTCGCGAGTGGAAATTCGAAGCATTTTTTTGACCTTAACTCTACTTAGACTAGTAGACTGTAGATTGGTTACTAGGATTATACTGTGTACTATTGCAGGCGCCAATCGTATCGCAGAAATGCGTCGAACTATTCCGGCTACGGCGGAGTCTACAGCGAATAGCATTCCTTTGATATCGAGTATCCGGATAATGTAGGCGGTAATAGATGGAAAGTGCCCTAACGCTGATTTACAGTAGGCGTAGGCCTAAACATCGACTTTAAACTTGATAAAGATTTCTGAATCTTATTTTCATCAATAAATAAAAGCGTGGGAATTGAGAGATTGAAACTGTCAAAGATATTTTTAAGAGTATTATGCAGAGAGATATCATCCTTTTATATAATGTAATACTCGTAAGTAGTATAAATATCTACAGGTGCGTTGTGATAAAAAAATGTACTAAAATCTTAGAATTTTACGCGTGTACCCGCGACTTTGTCGGTATTTATGATTTATAGCTATCCAGCTCATAAAAACCATTTTGTCCCCACATTGGCTAATGCGATTCACGTAAGCTTTTGGAACAGTAATACATAATAACTCACATATTCTTGAAATAATATTTAATAGTGCCCCAAAAAAATCTATATGTAGGAAATAAAACTTCAGTTTTTTTTTCTTGCTTTCTAGTAACCGACAGTTCTTTGTTAGGTGATTGCTTATATAAAATCCTGCAACATATATTTGTTTCAAAATAATCCAGTTGGTACCACATACTATAAATTGGAAAAATAAAGGATACGGTATACCCATACCCGCAAACGAGCTTACATAATAAATAGGTGAATGAAGATAGCTCATAATGACACAACCTCATAATATTTTTTTACGTCTGTCTATCTGCGTCAATAGTCGAAAAGTTATTAAAATGCCCTAAGACTGCGTAGGAACATTTTACATTTCCATCTAACAGATTAAAACTTAAACATTTTATAAGGATATTTTAAAAACGAACAAACGAAACGAAAAAATAATTAAAGTTTATTGCACACATCATTTTGACTTTGATATTTTTACTCAGTAGCCGGGCTCTGGATAAATTTGTATAAAACGGAGTTTTTTTATTTGGCTAATTAATTAATTGATAGTTCAGTAGAATACTTGTGAAAACTATTACAAAAAGATAAACGACCCCTGTGCACTACGTTTACCTACTTGATCAAAACTCCTATATTTCAAACAGCTACAATTGATGGACATAATATTCAGTATCCTACACCGCGAAAATCATGTACTAAGCGGAAGGCCCTTCCTACGATAAATCTCGTACGTCGTAATAACAAAATTTTGTAAACCTAAGCGGTATGTAACCTAACGAGCCATTTCCCAGAGTCAGTGTACGCTCGGTAATCACTGGCGGTCCCTCGAGACGGAATATCGAGCGCATAATAGACCCCCAGGCGATAACTGCGTCCAGTTGAGGCTTCGATCAAACCAACCGTTCCGAGTGGACTATTAGAAGCGTGAATCGTATGCGGTCGGATTCGTCCCGCCCGAATACAGACATTCCATTAATTAACAGCCCAACTTAGCTTCGCCTTGTTACCGATTTCCGCAACGGAAAGCAGTTACATGTGAAAATATATCGCCAGTATTTTTTACTTAATTTAAAAACTTTCAAATCTATATTACTGCAACCTCACCGAAACTCCACGAACCCTTATGCTGCTTCCACAATTTTCTTGCGTTGTAAACTGGGCTATCGCAGCGAACTACTCGTACTGTAGGTACTCCGAGGTAATGAATTTTACCACTATCATGTCACATGCAATATTAATATTATATTCCAAATGAATCCAAAAAAGAAACGCGTTTCTGTAAACTCAAACCCTTTTAATTTATTTACAATGTGCAAATACGGTTAGACCTTCACTAATATGATTGAAGTCACTTTTAACGGCATCTGCTTGTTGACAAATCCAATATTTTATATTCACTCGACTGTTTAGCAGACGCGTCAGGTTTTCAATTATGTTAATTGAAGAGAGCAGGAGGAGCTGCATTTCTTGTCGGCGAAGCGTGGCGTTGCCGAGTGGTCTGCGCTCAGCGGGCCGCAACAGCAAACAATATACCATTTCAACCAAAATAAGTATCTTTGCGAAAACAATGCGAGTTACTTTTTCAAAGTGCAGCAGCATTAATCATCTCCAGCCTGTAAAAGGCTGTAGATCTCACGTGGGTTCATCCCAATGGATCGTGAACTTCAAACAAAACGTTGAATTTCGCACATAAATGCAGAAAAACTCACGAGTTACGTCCCTATCCTTGAGAGGTTATGGGTCAAACCACTAGGTTACTATGGATCATCAAGACATTAGTATCAATAGTCGTCGGCAATTTTCCCGTTTTGGTTGTGGTTATTTCTATTCCTTTAAAATCGATGTAGGTAGATCGGTATGAAAGCATAAATATAAAAAGCAGCACTTACATTAAAGATAGTAGCTGTCTGTAATATACCACAATTTAAAACATGCGTAATAATTCTAATTCTAATAGTATTATTCTACTATGCATTAGTAGATCCAACTGACATAGGATTTCATAAAAATACATTTAAAGCAACTATAACAAAAAAGTTACAAAAATGTAATCAGTTTTTTTACATTCCTTTTCAGTGCATTATTTTGAGGATTTTTTTTTCGCTACTATTACTCGTATGTCACAAGGTTGAACGAGTCTGCACGAATATTATTTTACGGAGCTTAAAAGGATTAATTGGAAATTCCACCGTGCAGAAAATATTCACATTGTTCTCATTTTAAACACGCATGTTTTAATAGCTAATATTTATAGTTATTTGGTAAGAATAGGAATATGACAAAATCAATCGCTTTTTTAGCGATTAGTATATGTAAGTAATTGACGTACAAATCTTTTTAGACTTCATGAATCCAGCTATATCTAGGCCCCCTAACAGATTGTCTCCCTCACAGTCCGTCTAGGTACCTATGCTCTTTTGGCCTCACAATCCCCGCCCAGCGTTTTCGATCTTTTTTTTTACCAAATTTGACCCCCCGCCCCTTTTTTGACCACCCGTAATATATGTCAAAACCCCTCTTCTCTTCTTCTTCTTCTTCCTCCCAAACAGAAAGATATAAAAAATTACTCAGTTTTAATCAGCTGGCGTCCCGACATAACGTCAGAATTGGCGCTTTCGGGTAACCACTGCACGTTAATTGTATGTATGTATGTAAACTCTTATGAAATTATATTGTAACGGATAACTCACGTCTTAAACCGAGTTTAGCTCGACATGTTTCGGGCTATTTCGTAGCCCTTCTTCTCAGGAGCACGCGACTCGGCGGCTGCCGCAACACGCACACTACGCGCCACCGCTGTGCTCGCACGACTGCCCGACGAATCTAACACATTTTTACCGTCATTTTTACTGTCAATGTCTAATGTAGGGTAGCACACAACACTAACAACATCGCTCCGTAAAGGCACGTTCACACCAACCGATGACGCAGCACGAGTATTTAAATTGAAAATACTAACTGAAATATAGATGCACAAATAAAAATAAATAAATAAATAAATAATAAAAAAAAACAAATATATACAATAATATATAATATAATATATAATATATATTATTTATAGATAAATTTGGAATTGAAATAAAAAATACAAAAAGATTCCAAAAACCCAATCTTAACGAGTATTTAATACTGTTTTCCAACTCGGGGGTACCGACCAACCGAAATCCCGGTTCATATTCGGATGACGACTAATCTCAATGGCTTCACGCACTTTCCGCGGAATGAAAAACCTTTCTCTCGCAAGTACAGACACCTTATCAAACCTGATGTAATGCGTCAAATCCGAGTCCATTGAATGCTCGGTCACAGCAGAGCCCCTGTCGTCCTGATTCCTCATACTACGTATGTGCTACGATTCCGATACCCTAGTAGACACGTTATGCCCAGTCTCACCAATATACAATATAATTAATTATGAGTTGCTTTCGCGGTAGTTTCATGTTCAAAATGTAAACTCTTTAAATAAAAATACAAATACATAGAGAGGAGAACAAAGGCGAAAGTTAATTTGTATATGACCGAACCTGATGATTTGAAAAACCCCCTCTCACCCCTGAACGGGTCACGTAATCCTTACTACATAGGTACGTACACAATGTGGTTTATGGTCTTCAAGCCAGTGATGACTTCTACGCCGTAGGTACAAAAGTATTCGCTGATGTGATCGCACAGGATAGGAACCAAAATGGGGAAAACTGGTTTTAAAGGTCAAGATTCACTTTGGGCCGCTGAGCAAGCGCAATAAGTTACTTAAGTAGATAAATAAGTAATTGACAAAGATACGCCGTACTTAAATATAAACGAACCTTACCTAATCAAAAACTATATACATAGATTTCTATTAAATATCTCTCTTTGGCAACCTTATTAAGTACTTATTTAGTTTGTACCAAGCTTATATCCTTCATCCTTCGCATACATTAATAGAGATAAATAGCAACTATCTGAAATATTGTATTAAATTGCTTTCAAATTAAAAGTCATTAAATTAAACTCCATCATTATTCACACACCTCAACAGCGCACATTACGCATACTAACACGAGTAATTGTTATTTATTGCCAAATGGGCCATGCTATTACGTCCTATCAAATAGATTCAGGATTATAAATCCAACAAGGACTTTAATCTCTGGATATCTGAAAGCCCTCGTTGCCGTTATTGTTATATTTCAGTTTTATGAAGTTGGTCAAACGAGCGGCTATTGTGCTGTTTAAGACTGGATAGCCATCGATTTAAAGGCCACATTGTGCTGTTAACGTCAACAATTTGCAGCCGGAGCTACCATAACATGGAAAAACGATTTCGAAATATGATTGCAGCGCTCTGTAGGTTTACTGTAAAGCTTGATTCGTTGGTACGAACAATAGCAAATTTTAATTTTTACGCTCACTGGCCGACCATTTTCTAAAACGTTTTAACGGTCCGATTTTTCTTCTCTTTTTTGTCATATTCTGTAGTCTTGAACTTTTCTATGATTTTATATTATCATAAATATCGCCTTCTTCGTCTAAGACCCCCGTAAGATCGACACTAACAACAATGTTTATATTTTCAACAATCCATTTTGTGCGGAGTTCCATTGATACCTTTAATATAATCGCTTCCTTCGAGCTCGCAAAGTTTTCTTTCAATAAAATACGTTGTTTATTAAACGAAACTATGTTTGTATAAAAAAGAGAGTCCCATGTCATAGGTTGCTCTCATATAATAGGCCAATGATGTCATCCTGTCCATAACTATGATCTTTAATAAATTATTTATATTCCATGATACCAGGTTATGAAAAGTATGGCTGTATTTTCGCAATATTCACAGGATGCTGTAGCATAGCTACTTTGAATAAATTTAGGTAATACCAGCCCATCGACATTGTCGGGCGGGTGCTGATGTTGCCAGCCTGAAACATGCAAATGAAGACATGACGTCGACATCGGATGTTTATGCTCGGCTCGGCTCGGGAGAGCCCAGATGTTAACACTAGTGTCGTGTTATCGCCCTCGCCACCATCTTAAACGCGTTTTACGTAACGTCGAGCACTTGATAGCTATCTACATAAATTTGCGGTTATTTGTAGTCTCATAACAGCGTAATTTGCGGGAACAACGTTTAAGTGCTCGCGCTCCTATTCGTTTGATGTTTGTGTAATAATATTAAGCGCGTACGTGTTTAATGGTGCAGGAAATATTTTGATTATGTTATTGAATAGCCATAAAATGTGTTTTCATTATATTTATTTTCATAACCTTTCATACCCTTAATACAATCGCGTGCTCGGATCGGAACACAAATGAGATGTTTTAATGAGCATATGTTCGTAGCGCACGTGTAGGGATCAGTTACCATTGGAGTTAGGAATGCTTTCATTTATTTATTCTCTCTTACTCAATGGTTGAGTTCAAATTCTATTCTACAGCATTTTGTTTTATTCAACACTCTTTTGTCAGTTTTAGGTTTAGGTAACGTGACATATATATTTTAGCCCGTTTCTCATTGAGATTATTGAATAGTGTATTACCGTCTTATAGGTAACTACTCGTAGTTAGGTACTACCATTATTTAATGGGGAGGTCTATCCCACGTCTAAGAGCACCAACGACATATTTTTATTTAAATCAAGTAGTAATAATTTAAATAAGTAAATAATGTGAAATGTCCTAAAAACATTCCTAATATTTAAAAATTACAAATCACGAACCTTAATATCGCTTTAAACCTTTTTTTCAGTCGATATTTTAGCGGCGCTGTGTCAGCGACAGTTGTGAGATAAAATATCGGGAAATAAATATTTCCACCCTCGATCCTGAACAAAGAGCGGCTTAATAATAATGTATTGCAACAGTGCATTTCGTAAATACGTTATGAATTTATAAAAAAAAGATGAAACTTAATTACGATAAAAGAAAAGTTTTTTTGAAGTTAGATCTTAGGGTTAACCGAATTTTATCAAAGTATCTGAGTGTCGGATCTACAAATTAACAATAATTTCCCCATCATGCTTGAAGCTTGTTTTTAAATTTATCCATCCCTTTTGGTTCAACGTGGTAGTATTTACAACTATTTACAAGCACTGATTTCATGCTCATAACTCCTAACTTGTCTCAAAGATGAGAAGATACTTCTAGTCAGCAATTTAGCGCTTGCACCGTACGAACGATTAAGTAAGCCTTTGTCTTAAAGTGTAATTAAGCCGAATGGTTAGTAATGCCCACGCGCACCATTAAGCGCTCCCCTCTCTCCACTTCCATTTCGCCGTGAAATAAGTGGCAGAGGCTAGCAATTTGTCTCATTGATCCCTTTGCATACGTCTCAGTCAATGCGCGCGGGCGACGCAGCTTTAGGTAATCTCATAACCATTCGACCATATCCAATGAGATTGCATAGCACCATCCTCTTCATACGTGCTGATCACATCGCAAGCAAGACTGAGATAGCGTTATTTCCACGTACGATAGTGCTGCCTGCGAGTGATTGTGAATCGGACAGGTCCCTGCTGAAACAGATTTACGACGATTTCGTACAACTGGGCAACAGAGTGAGGGAGGGTATTGGCGTTGAATTACGTAAATAATGATCAATTTATTCACTGTCACGTATTTTAACCCCGGCAAAAAAAGATAAAGTTAGGGCGTTAAGACGGTAATAAAAATAATACATAATAATATACTGACGAGAAAAAAACGGGTCAGTTTTCGTACGGGAAGTGGCCCGTTATTTTTGCTTTTCGTCATTACTCACTGGCTATTATTATTTAAGATAGCCTTTAACCGTGGCTTTGCTCGCATAAATCATTAGGAATGTCAGTTGAGTTGAAAGTCAGAGATTTTTCAAATTTCACAACCACGACTAAATATTTGGGGGATTCCCGTGGGAAGGTGTGGTCTTCATTTCACACGACACGCACACGAAACTTCCGTATTTATAATATTAGTAGGCTTTAAGTATACCTCGGACATCCCGCTGTTAACCGTATATTAGTGTGGAGCACTTGTGAACTTTACCTCATTAAAAGAGCATCAGCAAGGTGTGCTACCGACGCCGTTGCATGCCAACAGTAAACTACTGTTTCGGTTAAAAGTCATGATGTAGTCCAAAGTAATGAAATATTAAGTATACTAAAAGGCAAATAAACTGCAGTTTTAAATAGCATAGAAATAAAAAGCAAAAAATTTGTTAGAAAAGATCATATAGATGATCTTTGCTAACATTTCTAAAAAAAACTTTTCTAACAAAAAAATATAATTTTTTTTGTTAATTCAGATTTTAAATTGCCTACGGAATTTACAAAAATTGCGCACGGTACAGTCACTCTATCCACCCTATTGTTTAAGTTTATGGGGATCTAAATACAGGTTTGAATTTAATTATTGGCATTTAAAGTATTGAAATATTATCAGAAAACTCCATAAAACGAAAAAAATCCTGAAGTTCTCGCATAAATTATAATTCTTAAGTGTGTCGGTCGGATTTGGATCCATTAAACTTGTCAAAAAGTCATGCGAAATGGTTTGGTGTCGCCAAATATGTACAACGCTGGTTCTAAAAACGCATTAAAAATTGTTTTAAAGTAAAATGCATAAAAAAACATTACTTTCAATTTAAAAAAAGTGTATACTTAGGTAGGAAATATATATTTTTATTTAAATTAATTTTTACTTGACTTTGACTTGACTTTATTTTATCGGAAAACCACTTTAGTGGAGGAAGTATTAAACTAACGTAAAGCAAATGTGATCCTTACTACTGACAAAACATCTTGTTACTTGTAAGACTCAATCTGTGCTTAAACGACGCGAATACGTATGATTAGTGTACAAACTCGGTATTTCATGCCGCTGCCGAGCACGCGAAGCTCTCGTTAGCCAAACAATTCAACCCTAAATAATAAATATATAACACGCACAAAAAACTACGGCAAATGGTATTTTTCTCGGATTGTTAATATTTTAATAGGTGCTAATGACCTCCTGTGCAGTGTTATTGCCTAAATTAATAAATCGTTTTAAATTATCAGGCCGAAGTTTTGGAAACAATGACTTCCTCCTTAATAGCTCGAAAAGGCTGTCTTTCCCCGTCATAATCTGCGTGGTTCTTAAGTCATAGCACAACCAGGTAAATAATTTACCTGGAATTTGGTGTAAGTTTCGGCATGTATAATAATTGCCTAATAAGAAATAACGAGGGGGTTGGATTTCCAACTTTAGCTTAATTTTTCTAAATGTTCTTGTATCAGTAGAAATTGCAAAAATCTCGAATCGAAAGTGTCTCTTACCACATTTGGGATTTTTGAACTCATCATTCACTATGAACTCAAAATGTCGCTTAAGTATTTTATTTTATTAGGTAGGTACCATTACTTTACACAATTAGTATCTATAGGTTAATACTTGGTTTGTGTTTCTAAGCCATTGCACTTGAAATTAAATCCTTCTCATATCTCATAGTTAAGTCTTGTCATGCCCTTCCGATAATGTAATTACGGCCACTTTGGCCGCAGCTATCTTAACAGCGTCGTTTAAGATAAATTCTTATTAGAGGGGTATAGTCGCTGCATGTTATTCAGCTGTTCAATGTTTAACGAGCAAAAATTATGGCGTGATGTTAAAATATGTTATTATTTACTTTTTTTTTTATGGCTGTGATATGCAAAGAAACTTTATGGCTTAACAGAATACAAATAACTGACAAAAATTTTAGAATGGATGGCCAGAAGTCTTAAGTTTAATAATTGTCATTGATTATGTCACTTCAGCCCTTTTCGACTAACTTACGGGATAGGTACTCGTAAATGTATTATTTACTTTCAAGAAATTTGTTTTTATTATTCTATTTCCCTACTTATACAGCACGGTAAGCCGATCATGTCTAGCGGCATTTGCAATATGTCAATATTGTGAGTAAAAATGCAAAAGTAAATAAATAACTTGGATCAACAAATTTCAGCATCAACTCAAAGGGTTATTATTCTAAATTCTAGCATGTAACCAAACGAAACAGCATTAAACACATTAAAATAGCAACAATTCAACACGCGTCGCTTGCAAGCCTGAAATGGGAACCGCTACCAATCGTAAAGGTTTAAATTTAATGGACGCTGGCTCCATAACACTGGCTGTTTTCAATTTATGCGCCAAAACATGCTCCCGACTAAAGCCAGAAATATCACGCGCGTTGATGATCGATCACCTATAAATCTAAAGATGCGCAGTGCCGAAATGTAGGTAACGACATGCACGGTATTTGAATTAAATAACTAACATAGATATTACTAGCATGTCCCCGTGGCTTCGTCCGCGTCAACTTGCATTTATGTCAGCTAGTTATACTTATAACCTTACCAACAAAAAGTTGGAAAACCCCCGACTTTGTCACTTCAAGGTTCAATATCTCAACTCATTTCAACTCGGAACATTTTTGTTGTTTTTGGTTTTGACTGCAGAAATCGATACCTAAGTATCATTAGTTGCTTAGTACCCATAACACAAGCTTTGCTAAGCTTACTTTGGGACTAGGTCAATGGGTGTGAAGTGTCCCGTGATATTTATTATTTTATTTATTATTTATTAGTCTATCTAGACGTAGCAGGTAATAGCCTATCTGCAGTTTTATCTCATTTGGCCTTTCTGCCGCATGACAGAATCGGTGGCTTTCAGCAGTTTTGTTGTTACCTGTGATCACCACTTATAGAACACCCTTCTCTTAGTGCCAGCTCTCTATGTAGAGCCAGCGGTCGGCGGTGTAGGACGCGCATGAAGCGGGGCGATCCCTACAGCATTGGCAATTTGAAGCTACAACGCAACTAACATGACGCCTGCGAGGTGGCTGATGAAACCGTCCAGGTTGAAGTAGTTCTACCAGCTTTTGATAAACAAACAAGGATATAATATTCTAGCAATTAACTGTTGCATTTATTCATTCAAGAAACATGTAGATACATTATATTTATTTTGTATCTACATGATTCTTGCAAAATATTTTTTATCTCGTACTTAGGTATAATATTTTAAGCCTTTCGTGTTCTGGATACCGCGAAAGTGGATGAACATTAATCTTTGATAATATGTTGTAAATCCACCCTAAATTCGATAAAGTTCTTTGTGACCCAAATTTGTTGTTTATACGGGACACATCACAAGGATTTAATTTTCCCACTCTTCGACGTTATACCCTCGCTAATTACCTAAACCGCAATATAATTATTCTGCGATTTCGGTGGGATAAAACAATTTAACGAGATTAATAATTAATTAATCATTGACAAATCCATTCAATCATTTGCTTTGTGCCCTCATGGCCGCTACGGTCTGGGATTAAACGAATAATATAAAGGTAAAGCTCAGCTTTTTTTGTTAAATTTAAATCGCTTGGGCTTTGATTAAAATCTGATTGGCTGTGAAGCCATGGAGCTGACACAATTAACACGCGTACCACATTCATGCAAGTCGCATACACTGTAGATTCATAAGCAAAATTAATTTTAAATATTCAGGCCCAATTATTTTTAACTCGATGAAATCTAGGAAAGAAAATACCATATAGTCAAATATAGAACCTCCTCCTGTTTTGAAGTCTGTTACAAATGGAAGGCACCTCGTCGGTGAAACATCAGCGTTGATTCATAAAGGTAGGTATGACTGGCCTAAGAGTGACTGGCCAAGCAGTGACACTTGGTATCTATAGTCCAGTCCTAAATAGCTACCTATTCCATTTACAAGCTTTTATTGAAAACAGTCATCTTGATTAATGTGATGATGATGAATGGTGATGTTATTCACCTCATTAGCAGGATGTTTCAAGATATTTTTACGCACTTACTACGTGTCTCCCTAATTTTCTCCAAATATGTATTGCTAGAGCCAAGTACCCGCTGTAAATACTACGAGTGGAAGCTGTTGTACCTCGGACAGTTTCTCCTTTTTTGATTTTTAGAAAAATAACTAATTATGGAATAAACATCAGACATTAAAATATCTAGACATACATCATTAGGCTATGTTATTCGATAAAAAACTGAGCGATTCGTTTATTAATTTTGAAACGGTAGGCTCACGAAAAAGGGAAAAGTGTCCAAGGTACAACACCCCTGATGTACCTTGGACAATCGAGGTTGTACCTTGGAGACAGGATTTTTTGTCAAAAAATATTTAGTTTTTTTTTTTTTATACGACTGGAAGGCAAACGAGCAAGTGGGTCTCCTGATGGTAAGAGATCACCACCGCCCATAAACATCTGCAACACCAGGGGTATTGCAGATACGTTGTCAACCTAGAGGCCTAAGATGGAATACCTCAAGTGCCAGTAATTTCACCGGCTGTCTTACTCTCCACGCCAAAACACAACAGTGCAAGCACTGCTGCTTCACGGCAGGATTAGCGAGCAAGATGGTGGTAGCCATCCGGGCGGGCCTAGCACAAGGTCCTACCACCTGCTTATATGTTTTACTTATTTGTAAAATCAATGACTTATTTATTGGTTATTGCTCACAGCAGTTTTCCCGCCAAGTTCGTACATATTATATTATAGATCAAACAAAAAGCTACTTAGTTTTTAGTTGAGACGCTGATTACATGATGAAATCGTATTGATAAAATGACTAAATTACTTAATTTTAAGTAAAATACCTTTCAGCATGTAGATTTCATCGGAACCAAACATATATATATATATATATATAAACATAAATATATATAAGGTATATTTGCTTGCGATGAAATCTAAATGCTGAAAGGTATTTTACTTAAAACTAAGCAACTTTTTGTTTGATCTATAATATAATATGTACGAACTTGGCGGGAAAACTGCTGTGTGCAATAACCAGTAAATAAGTCATTGATTTTACAAATAAGTAAAACATATAAGCAGGTGGTAGGACCTTGTGCAAGGCCCGCCCGGATGCCAGTTTTTAGGAAAAAATGCGTCCAAAAACGCACATCGATTAAGGTTTAGGCTGAAACAGCCCTATTATTCCGTAGCTAATGAACGTAACTTCATCATAGTTTATTGAATTTTGTTACGAAAAATTAAAACATTAAATAAATAAGCTTATTTAAAAATTCAAAAATGGTACTATTGTAAAAGGATTTTTATTTTCATGATACATGACAGCTCATTCAGCGTTTGCGTTTCGTTACTAACTTTACTTCGATACTTCCCGCCGACGGTTCAAAAGATATAGCACATGATATTAAAATAATGCCGGATCATTTAAATTTAGACGACTGTCCGAGGTAAAACTATGGCCGAGGTACTACAATTTCCCCTACTTACTAAAAATATTGGTGCCTAATTTGTAAACAATCATAAGTTAGTAAGTAATTAAAGCGTCTTATTATAAAACCACAAACATGTAATCAAATCTGTTTATCGAACAAAAAGCACTCCGATATTCTTTATCTTTTTTATTGTACGTATGTGAAGTTACGTTACACAAAGATATAGGTACCGGGTGGGCCCTGTAACAGGAGCAAAAACTTAAAACAGGTTCTGCTACTCCAATGAAACTACTTTAGTTCTGCAACTTTCAAAAATTAAGTAATTTTATCATTATGTTTATTCCAAACAAATTAAATGGTATTTTGAATGTGCGACATCCAATAGCCTAAATGACACATCGCCTGTCACGTAACAAAATGCCGGATTTCGCAATACATTGCTTGTCCAATTAAACTTTAAACTATAATAAAAATCATAATACAAGTTATTTTCAAAAGTTGTAGAACTAAATTAGCTCAAGATTAAGAGTGGAAGCTGTGGTTTAATTTTTTCCCCCGGTTACAGGGCCCACCTTGTATACCGAATGAATTGCAATTTGAATAATAAAAGCAAGACCTCAGGACATTGTGCGAAGAACAACCATGTGAGCAAACTGCGCGGTTCCATGTACAGGTTATAATATTCATAGTGTTGTTTTAGGACTATGTCAACATGAGAACTGAGCTCCGACAAAACATTAATTGAAACAGACCAACTTTTGTTTCCTGTTGCACCTTGAAAATACAAAGGCATAGTATAGAATTATAGATGTACAAAATATTACATAAATACTCATACACACTTTAAAACAATAGGTACTTTTGATCGCGTATATATATGATAATGTATGTATGTATGTAAACTCTTTATTGCACATAAAAATAAAAATACAAATACACAGAGAGGAGAACAAAGGCGAGCTTATCCCTAAAAAGGGATCTCTTCCAGCTAACCTAGATAATCTATCTAGAAACGCGGCAACGTGTCAAGGTTCAAGCTAACAGAACTGGCGAGCAGCACCATGTGTAATTTTACCCGAAACATTTGGAGCCACTTTTGACCCCCTCTTAACTCAAAAGCTATTACACGTAAACATGTCAAATTTGGTTTATTTATTGAGACTTGTGAGATACATATGTGCTCCAAATTTCATAAACACACCTCAAACGGTTATTTAGATATTAACATTCAAAAATCGTCTTTTTTATCACTGACTCACCTATAGATCAAAATTCTAACCCAGTTTCAGATGACCTAGAAAGTTCGAATTTGGCATCCAGATAGGCTACTTGACTAGTTTTCATATACGAATTATATTATAGCCTTCGCAATTTGTGAAATTGTATGTTCTTATTTTATTCTTCCGAAAATTTGGCTTGCTGCTATAGAAACTAGTCATCGAACATAGAGCTCTTCCGTGACTGTTTTAGTAGATACTTAATAATAATTCGTATATGAGAACTAGCCAAGTCAGACCTTAGGCTTCAATATATTATCCTAAGTTATAAGAAGAAATGATATTGAACTTGAACCCTTGAACTTGGCACCCATTTAGATCTCACTTCTTTTGTCGTTAAAGTCAACAATCAAGATTCAAGGCATATATCATAATATTGGACTTATGGCTTTCATTTCACATTTATGTTTTGATGAGATTTAAAACTATCAGTTTCCGTCTTTCAAAGGAGAAACTTAGAAAATTCATAAAATATACTGATTTTGATGACAGTTGGCTAAAATAAGAACTATTGGGATTTACCTAGTGTTCTATTGTTAGTATTGCAATTTATATAGTTTTCTATTTAAAACAGCTCGCACTCATATCAGTCAATGTCTTTAAGAGGTACTATGCTACATATAAATGTAGATAAACAGACACGCGTTGAACTTATAAGTTTGAAACATCCATTAAAAGAATTTAAGACGCTTGTGTGATAGTTTACTTGATTGAAGATGAAGTTAGCACAAGTTGATGTTATTACTGCCTACCTAGTTGACATAATTTATTTGCAGAAGCGTGAAACAGCTAATACGCGCGTTGCTCAGCTGCCGTAAGCACGTTCAGTAAACTGTACTCCACTAATCGAATCGACCTATAACTTGCGAGGCGCGTCTCGTAAATACGGTCCACTTTAATATCCCGTATCAGATTTAACAACGCTGTAACCTTCTCCAATAAGCGCATCGCTTAAATTTAAAATCACATACTTCAACGCGCAATTAAAACATTCGTGCCCCTGATGATCACTTAAAAGCTACTCTAAAGAGCAATCTAAAAGGTTCCTATGAATGTTTCTGCACTATGAAAACGCATGCAAACGCCCGTGATATGACAGTTCTATGTAGTGTTTAAAAAAAACTAAAAGTGCTAGATAAGGTAAGCGTCCGAGTGCTCGACACGCTACAGCCCGCTGTCACCTCTATTGGCAATGACATAAAATTAAAGATGGCAACAATATATTGTGACAGTGACGAGCACTTGTACATTTACCTTAACTACAATGTATTTGAGGTTATCAAAGCAATCTATATCTATAAAAAGTAACTGACTGGCTGATTAATGATCACTAAAACTTACTCTAAAGTTTTGAGTAAGTTTTAGTGATCATTCCAGCCAGATACTTCTTTAGAGTCTAAAGAGCAATCAAAAAGGTTTGTATGAACGCTGCTGCAATGTGAAAACGTATGCACACGGCCGCGTGATATGACAGCTCGTTGTGCGTAGTGTTTTATGAAATTTTATGCCTTTGACTGGTCCCTGTCAGTTGCTGCTTTAATTGAATCGCGCGTCAGAGCCGTGATATACGAGAGGCGAGCCGCGTCCGCGCCGCCGGCCGGCCGCCGAGCGGCGAATCCAGACCGGACAATTAATCCCGCATAAACAATTTATTCGAAGACCGTTTTATATTCGATAAATTCGACGCATCAGACACTGAAACTGTCACGGTTTTTATTATCATTTAAAACAACGACAGCTTAATTATAATCAAGTCTTAATGTTTTACGATTCAATATCGATATACGCCCTCAGGTAATGTGATTCAATTTAATAATAAGTGAAACGATCGCCTCGTCCCCGTAAGCATGTTTGCGATTCAACGGAGTTTGTATCTGGTGTTGTTTCCCCAAAGGATCTGAAGTTACCCTAAGCTGTAGCGAACTCGATCATCAACTTTAACGACCTGCGAAGTTTAGACATTAAACTCTACTTTTACTTAGTTATCAATATTTTGATGACGCAAACCATGAGTCTCGATATTTTAGAACCAGTAAAGTTCTGATTTGCTAATCCAGGTCTAACTTGAACTTTATTAAAGAGAAATCGATTTCTTCACCATCTGTAATATGGAGCTAAGTTCAAATATATATATATATATATATATATATAAATAAAATATGATATATATATTAATATGATAAATATATGATAAGAATAAAGAATATTAAGTTTATAATATTCATATTATTCATATCGAATATTATTTATATTCACATTTGAAAGCAGAAGACGTGTGAAATATAAGAACAAAATAAACAAAATTGTGTCTCGTTTTTATAACTCGGCAAATAAGTCATTGTCAGAGCTTGAGAGTTTATTCTCCATGATCGAGTCGTAAAAGCTCTACGCAAGTCGCGCGTTTTTATTGAAATCGGAATGTTTTATTGTTGTTGCAGCCGCCTCAATTTTATAAACGAGAAAACTGTTTCCATGTTCTTATCATTATTTATCAATCCTTTTAATCGCTCCAGAAGAACGTTTTACAACAGCATATTTCTTAACTAAGTTTATGATAGAACATCTATTCTATTGTGACCAAACTTCCACGAACAACATTAAGTAGATAAAATCATCCATTCGCTAACAGAAGTTAACAATTCTAGATTTCATAAAATTAATATCTCGTGCCACAGCGGGTAGGTAAACGAAACTTCGAAACGAGAAGGAACTTCTTGGAGACACGAAACTAGAAAATTTAATATTCCCGTGGCTTGTAGTTGGTAGTTACATGCAAGGAGTAAGTCGGACTCGACTTAGTGTGCATTAGCCTAGCAGCTCGCAAAACGAAGACACAAGATAGTAGGTAGTCTTTTTATATTTTAATACTTTGTGTTTATTTATTAATAGTACCTAGAGACAGTATACTTACAGTTTTAATTAGATTACCCAAATGCCTCTTATGCGTGAGAAATTTCTCTAGCTGCAGCTCCAGCGAAAGAGTTGGTAGTATAAAAAAGGGTAAACTGCCGTTTCGCCAAAATATTTTTAGCCAAATTTCACTTCCCAAAAAACTTATCGCAGTAGTTTCATTTCCCAAACGAATTTAGCATATTTACATTTCGCATTATCAAGTTTTATTACGACAAACGCAAACGTTTTCTTTTGGCTAATATTATATTCCAAAAAAATGTTTGTTCAAAATTACACTTCGCACACGAACCAATCACAAAAACCAACTGCTACCATAAGAGTAGGTTAGGTTAGATTAGAACTGCGTCCTCCATAGAAACGAACTGCTATCAGAAAAGTAGGTTAGGTTAGGTTAGAATTGCGACCCCCACAGAAACCAACTGCTACTACAAAAGTAGGTTATTATGCAATACAATATTTTGGGAAGCGTACTTTATGCCAAACGATACATTTGACTAAATAATACTTGGTAATATGAAACATGACTACTTAAGTAATTATTTTTGAAACAATAATTTGCCAAAAAATAATTACTAACCTAACCTAACCTATCTTATCTTTCACGCCAAGACAGCACAATGCAAGCACAGCTGCTTAGTGCCTATAATAGTGGTAGCGTTCCTGACAGATCTTGCAGATCCGCAATAATTTCCGTCATCACGATCCGTCTTGCCTCCCTGGCCTCTGGCAAATTGCAGGCTACTTCATTTATTTACGTGCTCGCATTAAAATATGTACTCGATTTTTAATGTAAAAAGGGGCTTTTAAGTTCCATGAATAATAACGTAGTAGCTTAGTGGACCGCAATGTAATGGCAAAAGTTATTATGCGTTAAATAGAAAGAAATAAAATGTAGCTTCCCTATATGGAGAGTAAATAATGCTGATACATGATTATTAAGAATATCATAATATTTTTATCACACCTCTCCTTCAGAAAAGTAAATTTTCCTCCCTGACGAGAGGGAGCAAAGTTCAACTTTTCTGTTCAAGGCTTTTCTAAGTGTTTTATTGTAAATAGCATTTTTTGAAGTTGATATTTGTAAAGCCACGCCATTTTCTATGCTGGTCGTTCATTAATAATATTTAGGTTTTTTTTTCAAGTTTCTTAATGTTCGGTGTGAAAAGTTGTATGAGCCACTCGGGAGAAAAATTATTTTCATCATGGGCGTTAGCACTTGAATCCCTCATTACGCTCAGGATTCTACTTTAGAATCCCTCGCTACGCTCAGAATTCTATTGTAGAATCCTTCGCTACATTCTGGATTCAATGTACGCCCTCGCCGTAAATACACCATTTTGCTCCCTTGTGACACAATAGTTATTTGCTCCCGAGTGGCTCATACAACTTTTCACACCGAGCATTAAGAAACTTGAAAAAAAATCTTACTATTATTTAAGAACAACCAGCATAGAAAATGGCGTGGCTTTACAATTATCAACTTCAAAAAATGGCATTTGCAATAAAACACTTAGAAAAGCCTTGAACAGAAAAGTTGCCATTTGCTCCCTCTCGTCAGGGAGGAAAAGTTACTTTTCTGAAGGAGAGGTGTGAAAATAACTATTTATTATATCTAAAGGAAAATAAATACAGGCATACCTTTCACAGCAGAATCGATTATTTCAACATGGCGTAACGTTAGCGGCACTGGTTCCGCGACTAGGTCCAGCTGTGGGTGGCCAGCATTCCGCTTCTGTTCCGTCAGAAATATGGCGTAAGATCTTAGGCGGAGCAGAGGACACTTAACAGCGCGAAAACTTTCCACCCAAATTGTAGCGCCACTAAAACGCAGATCCTTCGCAGCACCAAACTTAACCACAACACCTACATCGTTCAAGTCACCCTTTAAAACACGACGAATAATCACTTTATAAGTTCTCGAGTCATTATTGCCAATGTTCACTCCATAAACCCTACCCGTAAAAACATATTTCGACAGCAAAGTAACGCGTTTCAAAAAAACCTTACTGTAAACAGTACTACAGTTAAACGAGGCAAATCGTTGACGTCTGTGAAGCACTCTTGCACGGCGCCCCGATAATTGCGCATCCATATTGACGGTGCCAAATATGAGGGCCAACAACACGAACACTGCGACAGCCCGCATTTCGGATAAATAAACAATTACAACATGCAGCTCACTGGGTCATGGCACTGGCGGTCTTTTTCAAGTGAGCGTTTCCGTTATCACAAAAAGAGTAAACGGTTAGAGATCGTTCAGGGCGTGCGCACGAGCGCGACTCGCGCCGCAGGCTGCGCGGCGCGCCCGGCTAGCACCCACTCACTCCAGATCGTTCACCAACCCCACATATTTCCATACTGATTGGTCTCGCGTAAATAACACCACGCACCTTGTAATAGAACACCCGGCGATTGGATGCGACGTTTATCGCCAACACCATCTTGATTTGTCGCGGAACAAACTAATGCTTCCTTTTCCAGGTCTTTATAGAACGACCATTCGTTATCCAAATGTCTCTATAAACGTAATGTAGTACAAAAGATGCCAATAAATAAAGCACCGCAGGTTCTATATTTTATAGACACGCTTCGTATCTACGACGCAGCGGCGAGTATCTTTTCATCGCAATAATAATAAACAATTGAGTGTATCGCTGTCTACATCGATACTTACATCACATTAAAAATATTCTAATACTTCAGAGTTTATGTACTTGTATATACCTCACCGTTTTTATTTCACACTTTAACCTTCAACCGATGGTTACGTTACGATGCTTGATTCGAGGTAAAGTCTGCTTTGGTTTTTAAGTGAAAAATCTTTGTGCGATAGTTCTGGCAATACAACTTGAGTCCCGTGACAGTTATCATTTCCATTTTTTTTTTACCAAAAACCACGAATTACTCGTATGTATGGGAATCACAGCTGTCACGGGATGTTCAACCAATATTGTCTGCACTATACCGAATAATCTTCTAATCTAACAGCTAAAACATTAAATGGGAATACAATTTTCCCGATTATCGTTTTCACTCAAGCATTAAATCATAATCATAACCTATTGCAGATTCACGCTCACGCTCCGTGCAGTAATTTTCACGGTACCCAAGACGAACGTAAAGCTGATTGAATGTGCTTGATTATGGATACGAGCAGGGAAAGTACCTGACACGTGAGCAATTAGGGGTTAACATGTTAACCTACTGTAGGATCAGATAAATTGGTAAGTACTTAATATAGAAAGTTATCACGTTGAATGCGTAAACTTCGGCAATCTAGCTTCATTATAGTTTCACTAAATCAGTAGATCTAACTAATTCAACCCACGGGATGTTTCGAAATAACGTGAATAAACGTGATAAAATTCTCCTTTTCCTGCATAAGTCAAATCTTATTTGGTACTTAAGCAACAAACCGTTTTCTAAAGAATTTAGTAGTAGCATTAAGAAAGTGCTTTGACCAGCGAGGAAGGACGGACACGGGGTTTTCTTTTTCCCTACCTACGTGTAAAACGCGAGTCTTATTGTAATGGTCCACGATGTTTTAAGAGAAAATTATGTAGCAAAACGAAAAGGTTACGGCCCGTGAATAACACGGAAACGTTACCGGGAATAATTATCGCATCGCGAGCGACATCAAAAATCAATTTGTTTCTTGTCGACTGCGCCGCGCCGCTTTCTGCCTTTTTTGCAGAGAAACAAATATTTCTGCGAAATATAATTTGTAATAGTCAATACGGAGATTTGCTTATCCTTAATAGGGTGGAAGGATTCAATATGCTTAATTATGTGCTTGTAAGCAATTTTCTAACTGATATTATGATTAGATTAGGTAAGCACTTGCATGGGAAAAGGGTTTCGAAGCAAATTTTTCACAGAATACTCCATTGGCAGATTCTTGGACCGAAGGCAGGCTATAAATTAGGACTATTTATCTGTTTCCGCGCCCAGCCAGTAAGACACCTGGGACTGGAATCCGGTACTGATTCGTTGCAATTTTACAAGGATTTACTATTAGCGTTATTGATCAGGAATATAATTCAACCCGCCCGCGTGAATTTGACGTTGAAATATTGGTTTTAAATTTCGTTAAAAAATAAAGCAACTTTGTTTTTGTTCCGGCGGCGCAACGTCAACATCAGTGTGTGTGTGTGTGTGTGATGTTAAGGTAAGCGTCAAATAATTAAAATTCATGGTTACAAAGGCGTCCTAGTGGAGTTGCAATTAATATGAAAATCTCTGGGCAATATTTATGACACTGACACAGGCGAAATTATAGCAGAGTTTAATATTTACTGACGGCCGTATTTTACGGACGAGGGGATTACGTGCGAAAATAAACGTAAGCTGCGTTATCCAAATTTAATGGTTGTTATTTGACACTTGATCATTCGCCGACCGAACGACTCATTTCCAGCGACGCAGTAACAACCTCGGTTTATTATTGCTGACAGGTAGGCCAGCGAGCGCCGTTTATTTACTCTTATACGATCTTCTAAGTAGCCACGCCGCTCGGTAGGAACTTCACAGTAAAGCTTCTTGTAAATAAATAAGGACAGGTACATTAATGTCGAGTGGAAAGCCGTATCCGCGCGCACCTGCAAAGCATTCGCTTCGGCTTATTTAAAATTTGTCAGCACCCCGGGACAATCGGGCTGAAATAAATCCGGAATCCATAATACATTCCGTCAGTGCATCGCAAACGAGCTCGCGGGAGTGGGCCGGGCCCCACTCGCCGGGTACAATACGTACTGCCTACAGCGGGATAATTTCCGACATGTTTGCAGCGATTAGTTTCAAAACTGCCACCCGGCCGCGGCTGCGTGAAATATGACCGCACCTACGTTTACGTTTTCAAATAATCCTCTGTGCTCGCGAATTATAACCCGTGAATACATAAAAGGCCGCGCGCGGCGGGCTGTAATTCCGAGAGGGAAGAGCCGTAAATAATTGTCGTGGCTTTAGCGTTAATTCCTCACCAAGAGTGAATCTATGAGATCACTTTTGGGTATGTATGCCATGAACGTGTCTGCCATGTTTTGTATTTCGAATGATACACACATAAAAACGTGAACGAATTCATGAAAATAAAATTGATATTGTGAAATCAAGTTAAGTAGATGTTCAAAAAAAAAGACCCACGTACGAAAAATTACAAGACGTGTTTTTTAATAAGAATAATATCGAATCAAAGAGGATTTTCAGGTTCCCAGCGAGCATCAAAGACTACCAAGTCAAATTAAATTAAATTACGATTTTAAGATGTTTAAGATGTTTAAGATGTTTAAGAATTAAATGGATTTATCTTTATTTCGAAACGGAACCCTACTTTAATTACAGCAAAGTAGGTAAGTAACACACGTAGTGCGTGTTAACGTACCTACAAGACGGGGGGGGGGGATGCGGCGGCGCCAGGGGGCTACACTACGAGATTCGAAAATCAGAGTTCGTATCGTACCGTCCCTCTCACTCTCGTATTAAATAACATGCAAGGCACGAAAAGGACGGCAATATACGATACAAAATTCGAATTTTCCACTTCATATTACGAGTACTTATAGAGCCTGCCTCCGGATCCTAGGATGTTACAGCGGTAATTAAACATTCCACCGCCGCTCTTGATATTAACCCGTTTGAAAATTCTAACAATGTCGCCTACTATGCGTTTCCTATGAAAATAACCCGCAGTAAACAACACGTTATATGCACGCACGAAGCTACTTATACCGAACGCTTTCATGTTTAAACGCTAAATTCCGTTTACTTGTAAGCACTCTATAGTAGTCATAATGCTAATTTGATTTCCTGTGATTATAATGACTGTGTCTATAAAGTTTGCGAAGGAAATCTACAGGTTAGGTACGAATGAGATGGGTGCAATAAAAACATTAGCTGATGATTATAATGCTGTTACAAAACGGAAATAATGATCATATTATGTTCATGGTACTCAGGGCGGTCGTGATAATGCCATTAGAGTACCGGCTTAGGGAATAATATATGGGGTTCCCTTAAAAATCATGAATTCGAACAGAGTTTTGGTTACATACCTATTACTGTTTTGTAAAAAAAAAATTTAGATTCATCATTATCAACGAATTACTTACCTACACATTTCGATATTAACGTTTTTTATCGTTCCTTACCATTAACTCTCACACTTACTGTTCGTTGTAATCGTTGTTATTTAAAGTCGTCTGTGTAGGTAATAATGCGTCCGTGCCCTAGACTTACCTAATAATTATAATAGAGATTTTCCCACAATACAAGGAAATAGGTAAAGCAATGTGCAGATAAGCCCGTAATCGCGACACCACGCCCGGCCTCATAGTAACACCTCTTATAAACTTCCCTTTGTTACACTCGACCGTTCCCGTAATTCGACCCATGACACCGACCCTTACCTTTTGCAAACCAAAGATACGCCTACTTATTGTTTTCAAGCTCGTTTGAAAACTACTTTATCAGCATGCCAAATACTTTGTTGCGAGTCTAGATAAAACTATAGGCGATTAACTAACCTAACTTACTTGAGGGGAGAACTAGAGTGGAAACCGGCATTCTGATCCGTTCTGAGTAGGTCTCAAGGACTGGAGTTGTTGGATTTAGCAAAGTTGGTGAAGTAGTAGGTGACTGTCTTGGATATTTTATGTACGCTTCTGTTTATTTATTTTGGGTACTTTGACAAATTAATAAAAACTTATAAGTATTTTATTGTAAATTATAAAAATAACATTCAATAAAAATAATATTCAAGCTACACAACTATTCTCTGAATCATTTATCATACTAAGCACTATCAAATTAGCAAACTATGTTATAAGTAGCTTAGGTACCTTAAAGTGCAATTAGATACTATTACGAAACAATTGAAGCTTCAGTTAACTGGAGCTATTAGCCGAGCTGATGCTTGAAATAAATCCAAAGTTCAAAAGAATAAGTAACACCAGATATACTTAGGTACACCTCCATTTCTACATAAGATGATATTGATCCGTGCCTCACATATACCCTCATATTTCACTCATTCCGTCTTATTTCGTCATTGAAATTCGGCGCTCGCAGCAGACGGAATCGTAAAGCTAGTCCATTTCAGGAGCATCGGTTCGGCTCAGCGAACAAATCCGCCTATTATTTACTGTTTATGTGCATCCTGAAACGGCGAGCTCGCCGTCCTAGAAAATTAAGTCGGTGATAAACTGGTCATTTCAATTTGAGATGATATCAAATTTAATGATCGGACTAAAATGCCATTTAGAATTATACTTATTCTGGAAAGACGATCATTATGAATCAGTCTCCAAATGTTTAATAGTTACGAGTAGGTAGTAACTGAAAATTACGATATGACTAACAAAATACTTAATAAAACTAATCTGAAACAGAATATGGGTACAAAACTACTAACTAAACACCAGCACTTTATTAAGCCACTTGTGCTTCCGCCAATTTTCCCTCGATTTGAAATTCAAAATCTCACAGCACCCTAATTTTCATCTCATTTCGTTTATAAAAGTCCCGTCGGTAACGACAAGCGTTCGCGAGCGATGTAGGGGAGCGATGTGAATGGTGGCTTTTAGCGATATTACTGGGTGGCAGGCGATTAAGCAAACGACTGTTATGACAAAATTAATGCCTCCAGCCTAAGTGAGTGCTCATGTGGCTGCAGACTCTACATGAGCAATGGCATCATCTTTTCTTTCTGTCATTGCGTACCTTATGATGGTACTCGTAATGACGATTGCAGTGGTTGGTGGGTACATTTCACTTCATTTTTCATAACACGCGCGCCTCTGCGTCGTCTATGTACTGCATACAAAGTCCCTCGTTTCTGTCGATATCTTCAACACGTCCATGAACCAGTTCAGAAATCAAGTTTTTTAAATAATGTCCAATCATGTTCAGTGAGACGGATCCGGATAATTTAGCTTGATACGTGAATTGTCCGGATTTGTTTCATTGTTTCATCATTTCATGAAATATGAGCGAATCTCACGATAATTTCATGTTTAATCAATTGTCCAATCATCTTTCCCAGCAAATGTAAGCAATGCATTTGCCCATTGTACGTTTTCTTTGTTTTTTGCATCATTACTAGATTTAGTTTTGACTTAATTATTGGTAATACTTAGTGCGTACCTACTTATTACGTGCGTACTTACCTACTTTTTTTCAGAGTACCTATAGCATACTTAATATGTTTTTGTATGATTCTATCTCTGTTGGTTCTCCAATAAAGTAAAATAAAAATAAAATAATCTTAATCATCTTTATTTGCATTAAAATGGTACAGTAAGGTGTTGTTGACGATAATAATGAGCAAACATTCACATGAAAAAGAACCTAATTATTTATACTTACATCATTATTTAAACAGAAGATTGGGGGTACAGCATTATAGAGTTCGAATAGCCAGATACAATGAAATTGTTACGTACCGTGAATAGGCACCTATGTAGGTATTCAAATAGTATATTTTTTACCGAGGGACTAAAATAAGCCCATATATATACCCGAGGTGGTTAGCGAGGGTGTCTATTTATCCGAGGGTTTATATTGACTTTCTCTCGAGGTGAAACCTTTATTTTTTACTTCGATTGCGAGAAAAAAATAGTCAGTTTAGAACAAAAAGATTTAATAATAAAATGTTTACTTAAAGTTAAATGTACAATTTGATTTCGATTATTCGACTGCTGGAATTCATGTGACGTATCACGTGATGTGTATTAATTTGCAGGGTGATGTTGTACTTATGTTGTATGGACTCTTCTATGTACCCTTCAGCTACGGTCCGACCTCCAACCACCATGTCTTTCAAGCGTGGTGATATTTGTACCTGAAGCCGCCAAAAGGTAGCTGTCGTTCTGAGGAAGCAATGGCCTGTGTAGGATTCTGGATTTGGCAGATTCAAGTACGTTACTATTTCCTTAGGCATGCAACCGATTTCATTTTTCCCTGTTATCTGTTTGGTACATTTCCCACTCTGGTAGTTTAAAAAAAACGATTGGTGGTTACGTCAGTGGGTTGATGATAAGCTTTAACTATTTTCAAGGTAGTCTCCAGAATCCAGATATTACGAATTTTCGCTGTTCATTTTTCTTCGTATTAGGCAAACTTACAGCCAGTAATTTACTGTCGCTTTCGACATTTGCCAGAGTAATGTTCACAGTTCCATCCCTCTGCATGCGCCACTTATGCCGAAAATCAAGGCAACCAACAAATAAGTTTTTGTCAAAAAGATATGTAACGTAGGTACTTGTTGCCTTTAATTGTTAAATTGTTAAAAGTGTTTAAATGGTACATAAACATACCTTGGTTGCTAAATATTTTTCATTAGGAGCGTTATTTAAAAAAGTTTCCACGTCCTCAGACGTAAAAACTTTTGACTTTGTTCCTTTATGTCCACTGGACAATCGCTTCAGCAATGCAATCAAATTTGCAGATGTTTTCATTAGTACTTCGTGCTTAATTTTTACTGACATTTACATGGAATAAATACTCCACAATGTTGACGATTGATATTTTTTGGACATCTCGTCAAAATATGCTAAAAAAACGCTTTCTGTAAAAGAATTAATGCGTTTCTTATTTCTCCAGTCCACAAATAAAACTCATAGGTTTTTAAATAACTGTTTCTAGATTTCAGCGGCAAAATATTATCAATTATGTCTTTTGCTCTTTGCTCGACATCATAATTTTAACTATCACTTGACGACATTGTGGGAATAATCAATTTATTTTAATCGTTTATGATTTACGCTCTACAACAATTTCAAAGTTTTCGCGGTAAGTATTTTTTTCCAATCAGACACAGATATAATAAAATTGCATCGGCGTAATCTTCCATACACAAACTGGAATACATAGAATGGCGCCACCTTCTTTATGGAAAAAGCATAGAACTAAGACCACGTAGACTAAGAACGTAATAATATATTTTCGTCATGAAAAATCTTATTTTATGCCAAAAACTAAGCAAGTACTAGCTGTCTGAGTATCTAAGTCACTCGAAGTAAATTTTAAAAAAAATACTTTTACTCCCTAGAGCATGAGAAGTGAAAATAAAGTAAATTTGCCCACTATTTTTAGAGGTCTTCGACACCTAAAGTTTTTTGGGACATGTGCGGACAAACATGAAAACATACATACGTAGGTACACATACTTTTATGAAACACAGACACTGAGAACTTATCCAAAAATTTAGCAATTCTGACAATATTCCATACAGGTGCAATTGATAACCTCCTTTTTATGAAGTGAAGTTGAATGTTAGTGAAGGTTCCGTTTTTGCCTTGATTTTGCTATTCGGACTATGCAACTCAAAAGGTCAAGATCACAATCATCGAGATATTATATTATGATAATGGTTGAAACTTTTACAAGCTTTTATTTTATCTAATTTGTAATGTATGTATGTATAGGGGTGAAATCTTGTAAGCCAAATTTGACCCACTTCCAGTGGTCGGATTGACTCGAGATTTGGCATACCTACTTATGTAGGTAAATCTGGTGACAACACAATAATCTGGTAGTCCGGCCAGGATCGTCTCCGCGGTACAGAACTCCTCAATTCGAATTTTGGTACGGAAATGTAGTTTAGATGATAATGCAAGTACAGTCAACAAAAAAAGTTTATATTAAAAATGTTCTTTTAGCAAAAACTTAATACTTTATAAAGGACCTATTATCATGGTTTCAGTATTGATAAGGAAAAACTGGTAAAAAATAAACTTTTTACGACTTGCTTTCAGTTGTTCGCCTACCAGTAGCGGAATAATGGCTTTAAATTTGAAGTCCTTGGCTTTTATGAAGTAGACAGCGATAAGAGGGATTATAAAGGAAAGAGGGGCCGAAATGTAGATAAGAAAATAATGGGCCGCCGACGACGATGAAAACTGAGCGAAACGACTAGAAATTTATCTGCTTAGTCTATTATATTACATATCAACACTGCGTAAATTACAACTCGACTTGTCAAATGTAATAAAAGTTGGCGAGCCCGTTTCAACTCGTAAAACATTAAGTATGTTGAACTGTAAACCCCTTGAAATAGCCAATTTTAGCAATGACCTAATGTCACAAGATAAAGGACTTTATTCCCATCTCCGTTTTAATATAATCTTCACTTTATGGAGCCCGGTCTAATACACTAGAAAATGCAAAAAACGCAAACTGCTAGGTAGTACCGTTTTGATTTCATATTGTTGGGACCACTACCTTGATCAAGGCAACGCAGGATTGTCTACGTAGCTTCCGCGTCTCTCAAAACGCACCATCTAAATTTTATTTCGTACTGGAAACTGGTAAATGGGCGTCTCTTGCCTTGCCTAAAGCGACCGTTTTTCTTGCTCTACCCTCGGTCCAGCGTTATTCGCACAGCGTATTTTTTATTTTTTTAGGATTTCGATTCGAAACCCTTCATAGTATCACTTTGTTGTCAGTCTGTTCATCCGTCTGTCAAGACCTTTTTTACCATGGACTCGTAGAGCTATCAAGCTGAAATTAAAATGAAATACTCAAGTCTGCTCCCCCTTGGAGCAGCAGTGAAAATTTCAAATTTCTAAGCCAGAACAATCTAAAGAATCAGTTGTTACAAAGATAGGTATTTCAATACTAATTTCTAGAGTCAAAACCGCTAGGGTATTTGCATTTGACCCCACATTTCAGTAACAGCATGTCTTTGCCAACATTGGGTATCAAGATACTTACAAATAGGGATGCACGATTTTTCACTTTGAATCGATCTTTTGAATCGTAATGGATCGTAAACGATCCACGGATCGAATCGTATGCTCTTGAATCGATCTTACAAAAATCGGATCGTATCAAAAATCGGTCCAAAATTTGTATTTATTTCGATGAATAAAACACATTTTAAACATTAAATCTGACCACAGACCAGATATAGGAGCCATCGGTATAATCACAATAAAATAACACTATTATTCACACAGAACGAAACATACAGCATAAAACAATGTAAAATAAATAAAATTTAGCTACCTACAATTAAAATCAATGCAGACTTTTTTCTAAACTATCCGCATAATGTTTCTGATTTTTGTGTGTACATATATTTACTTCATCTATTTACTTCGCTTGGTAAAATAAAGAAACAATGCGAACTAGTAATGTGAATTTGTTGCGGCATCCGTTTATAATCGATCTGTCTTCATTAAGATTTGGAGATAGGTAATAAATATTCAATACTTTTAACAAATTACTCTGAATACGATTAAAAGGATACGATTCACCTTACTCATGAATCGAATCTGTTGTAGATTATATCGATATGAATCGATTCAAAAAATCGCTAGATCGTTCCAATTAAATCGATCTTCATAAAAATCGAATCGTAACGTGCATCCCTAACTTACAAATTAGTCCGCAACCTTCGGTCGGTATGCAAGTCCGACTCATATTTAGCCAGGGTGATCATCTACTTCTGCCGCTGACTGTACATTGAAATAAAACCATTCCTTTAATATTAACAAGATACTTTATTAAAAATGCACAGTTATTAGATATGTTATAGAAAATAGTGATACAATTTCATGATATCATATTATGAGACGAGTAAGATTATCTCACTTATTTTTTCAATTTAACTTGATAGTTTCAGTACGAAGAGCGACAGCAATGTTAGATATAAGTATTAATAGGTTTTGCTTTATTTTAACAGCCATTGCTTAGGCTCATCAATTATATATAATAAGACGAAGTTTTGTCAACTTTAATAATTCATACGATGCCTTTACAATTCCAAACTTTTGGCAAAAACCATCACAAAGTTCTTTTGGCACTTTACATAAAAATCAGGGTCTTTAACTCATAAAATCCAATCAAATCCATCAATCATAAGCTATTTTAAATAACACAATATAATTTAATACTACGCCTAAATTTAAATAGCCTCGTTGCATTATTAACGATTACTATCAACGATGTATTTAAAAAAATATTAATATTTGTAAAATTTTGCAGTGCTGATTTTTCTAACAAGAAATGTAGGTACATAATTATTAAAAACATAATAAAGTCAAACTAGTTTCTGTTTAATTACGAAAGCAAAATGTAAGTATTTCATAGAATATGAATATTAAATAGTCAAAACAAAAAGTGAAACTACTTATTCTTAATTTTTCCCAGCTCTCTAACCAGCAACTGGGGTTTTTGATTAAGTTTAGGTTTACTCTTGAAATGAAGCTTTTCTAATGTTAAGTATGCTTACTTCAGTAAAATAACGAAAGTGCTTCATTTGCAGCTTATTAAGTGTTTGTGTTAAAAATAATTCATAGCTCGGACATAGTTTTTATTTATATTGCTTTTAAAAATAAATGAAATAATTGGACGACATGTTGTGGTAAAAAGGAAATGAAATGCTGACTGAAATGTAACACCTATTTAGACCCTTGTTTAATCAAATAAATATTATATTGATTGATTGACAATATTTAGTAAATTGGCTTGTCGCGTAGGGCTCAAAGATTGATAATTGTATAGCGGACACGCTATAGTTGAGAATTCTCTTCAAGCAGATGCCATGCCCGGCGTTCGCCGCGGGCAATGCCAATATTTGTAAAATTTTACTTTAATTAGAGATTGTTGTTTACCTACTAACAGTGAATCAAGGAGCATGCCGTGTTTCTTTGAATTACAACGTACCACGGCTTCTGGCTCAAAATGAGCAGCCTTCGTTTGCATCAAGACTACTCGACCTGTGGAGTCATTTCAACCATCATCAAATCGCCTTTAGCTGCATTATTTCAGGCACGCATTGCTGGTCAGAGCATGCTATCACTTTTACTAGCGTCAGCAACTGTTCTCATTTTCAAGCATGCGAGGACCACGCAAGCAACAGTTCTCATGCGTTAACTTGAATAAGCACCCTTCGGCAAATGGGTTGCTATAATTATTCGCATTTAATGCTGCAGCGGAATCAATGCGGAAAGGGGAATTAATGTGGACGTTTCTTACAAAACGACAATTTTCTTTCGATGTGATTCCACCCTAAGACTGCTTAAATGGATACAAACGAAGCTTATGAACTTAGGGACACACAAGTTGGGCAAGATTTCTCGGCGTGCAGGGACGGAGACCGTGCGCTGTGACGTGAAGACCTCGCGCCGGCGGGATCACGTCGCGGCCACTCACGCGCAGGCGGTGCACACAGCCCACGAACCCGGCCAGCATGGGCGCGCCGAACAATCTGTTAAAAAAGTTGAATGAATTATAGTATTTTTAAAATAGTTTGGTGAACTGGTGACGATGGTTAATTTTGTGTCACTTTAAAAAAAAACAGGGGAATACCAATTAAATGTTATAAATTGATGACGTGAAACTTGGCTAGAAACTTCCTGAAATTTCGACAGTCAATGAATTACGTTGTATCAAGTATAAGAAAGTAACAAAGAAAGAATAAATTTATTTGCCATAATTCGGCCCAGCAAAAAAATACAATTAAAAATAAGACAACCTTACATACTCTTACATACTAAATAACTTACTACTTTGCTGGACAGTAGTTTGCTCATCATCAAAAGTATGCTGACCACTTTCGATCACCAAATTTATTTATTAGTACAAGTCTCATAGTACAAGTTTAAGCTTAACTTAAACGAGATTACACGCACCAATATCCCACACCACCCCAGATTAATCAATTCAAATGACATTCTCACTACAAATTTGGAACCCGGCAGGCACTGCCACTACTTAGAAACTAGAATAAAACTAAATATAATATAAAGTGACTGAATGACATTCTAGTCAAAACACCTCATTACTAAACTTCGCCTCACAGATAAGACATTACATTTTAATATATCAATATCCATCTCTCTTATTAGGATATTCAAATTGGCACTAGCGCGTCTGAGAAAGCTGTTTCGCCTGTACCTAGTCTCTGTGAATTCCAGATGAATGGGGGGATTAAATCTAGTTATTAAAAACCCGTATGTTAAGGGGCTGTTTCACCATCCATTGATTAGTGTTAACTGACGGTTAAATGTGATGCCGTCTCTAATTGTTTTGTTCGAATAGACGGAGACGGCATCACATTTAACCGCCGGTTAACGCTAATCAATGGATGGTGAAACAGCCCCTAAAAGTACTTAATTATATTTACCTTTTAGTTACATTTGCAGGCGGATGGCCAACGTATATAAAGGGATCGACATCAAGCGAACTCATACGCCCTGGTCCCGATCCTCTTACGGTCGACGACCCCAGTCGCAGCATCGCATCCTTCTTGTACCTCCTGGCCGAGATCTTCGACCGGCCGTCAGTTCTCACTCTTCCAGAACGCAGCTCCATCGGCCCGCTTCCCGCGTTCCAACGCAATATTGATTTGTTCTCGCCGAATCCTAGCCACAAATGGTCTCGTGTTCCGGCTGCGCTTAGCAAAGTACCCTGCCCGCATACAGCAGACACCTCCGCCCAGATATCGAACCGCTTCGCAGGCAGCCTCGTCCGAGCTGTCATCCTTGCACGGCCGTCGAACAAAGGCGCTCTATACACTTCTTCCACGCTCTCCTCTAAATCCTCATACATTGAGTATTCGTCTTCTATTTCATTAGTCTCTTCTTCAATTTCTTTCGCTAGCATTTCGCTCACTGGTTGCGTCCGAATGCAATTAGACTGAACTTCATTAGTTTGTAAGGGAGTGTCATTGTCGAACTTTTCTGTAAATTTAATCGATAGGTAGATTTTAAGATTAGATAGAATGTATGTGCTTCTAGCAAACTTTACAATGAAGAACTTGTGCGATAGGTTACTAGAGACTAGCTTCTAACGATATCCGAGCGGTGGAAGGATGTCGACGCAGGTGAGCTCGGGCTCAGGGCTGTCCGGTTTGCCGCTGTCGCTGGTGTCCACGGACGGGGACTTGACGGAGCCAGGTTGCTCGTGTTTCGGCGCTAGCGAGTTTGATTCGGATGGGGTGCGGATGCGCGTGAAGGTGACTTTGCTGATGGAGCGACTACCTCGCCTAACGTGGGGGGCGTCGTCGCCGCAGGGGCCGAAGGCTTGCGCGACGATGTCGGATTGCGTCCTACAGGCGTGCGTGCGGAGGTGGCAAGCGGAGAGGTAGGTGCGTCCGTCGCTACCGCAGACTGAGGGCGCGGCGGGGGCGGGCGGCGCGGGCGCGGGCGCGGGGCAGTCGCCGCCGGCGCACTGGCACGCCGCCAGCCCGCTGCGCATCACGCAGTGCGCCCCGAAGTAGCACGCCATGCGGTCGCAGCTAGTCGCGGGCAGCTGCGTCGACTCGGCTGATAAAATAGTTTTGATTTAAATCCCGTCCCCAGATTACAGTAAAGTTAAACATAGAATTTTGCGAAATGAGGCCAGTGAATAAAACTACTCTTCGCCGTATGCACACAATCGCACATACACAAGTGCAAGCAAACTTCGCCAAAAAAAAAACTAGTCTGACCAGCTATGATATGAATGGTAATTCGTGGCAGTACCTAGCAAACTTCGTTCTGGCTACCCTAAAAATCAGAAAACTTACTTGATTAATTGTAACAAATGGAAAGTTATGTCTTCACATTCGCACGAATACTTGAACAATATTGAAAATGCTTATAAATAAAAGGCAACAACAAGAACAAAACAAAAAAAAACACAAAAACAAAAGGACAAAATAACAGAAGAGGACCTTGAACCACTTTTTGTCAATGTCCGTGATGATGAATCCTTTGTAATCTTTGAATTTCTTAAGTGAGATATTCATTTTCATTCCATTTGTACAATGTACGAATATTTGCGCACATGTTTCGCCTCTTACAAATTTGTGACAGATTTTTGTATCTGTAAAATTTGTTGCCAATCCCTTTTTTTTATTTTACTGCCATTTCATGCTGCCACAATTCGCTCGTCAGACCCTAGTCGAGCAACACAAGGAGAGGCTTAAGTAGGTACTTTTATCCGACCTCAATTTGTTGTTCACAGAATTCTGTCTTTAAAATGTCAGCAGGATACATACGATCGAAGCAGCCGTTAGGGCCGAGCGTGTGCTCGTGATTTGAGCAGACGGTGCACTTCTGTCCCTGGATGCCGGGCTTGCACACGCAGCGCCCCGTCATCTGCTCGCAGTCTTCCCGCACCGACCCAAACGCGGAGCAACCGCATGCTAGGAACATTAGATAGAATCAGTATAAAGATAATTAATATCACACCCAGGGGGGCTTCAAAATGATGCAGCAACACATTATTGCTTAGCTTGTGATATGGCTGATACGCGCCAGCTATACTTATGGCCTATAGCACCGGTCGGCTACCTTGCTCAAACACTGGGCCGAGTAGACTTACGAATGCATCCAATATGTCTAGTTAGTCCCCAGTGTAGCCGGGATCGCGTCTATCACACTTCTGTCCACCAACGCCGGGCTGGCAGTCGCACGGTCGCTCTAAACACACTATTCAAACACAGAGCCGAGTAGACTTACGAATGCATCCAGTCCCGATCCTCGGTAGCCCCCAGTAGCCGGGCTCGCATCTGTTACACTTCTGTCCACCGACGCCAGAACAGCACTCTCACTGCCCGCTCTCACCACACTGTTCAGACACAGAGCCGAGTAGACTTACGAATGCATCCAGTATGTCTAGTCCCGATCCTCGGCAGCCCCCAGTAGCCGGGCTCGCATCTGTAACACTTCTGTCCACCAACGCCAGAACAGCAGTCGCACTGGCCGCTCTCATCACACTGTTTAGACGTAGCGCCGAGTAGACTTACGAATGCATCCAGTATGTACAGTCCCGATCCTCGGTAGCCCCCAGTAGCCGGGCTCGCATCTGTCACACTTCTGTCCTCCGACGCCGGGTCGGCAGTCACACTGGCCGGTCTCGTCACACTGTTCAGACACAGAACCAAGTCTGTGGCAGCCGCACTGGGACGGGCAGCCGCTGCCGCCGGGCCCGCGAGCCGGAGTGACCCCGTCCGCGCAACAGCCGTGCCAGGATTCCTGGCAGCCTTTTTTCTCAGTTTGAGTTTTATCTAAAAAAAGTACCGCATAATACTGTAGCGAACAAAAGCCTGAGATTACTACTAACCTAAATATTAGTAAACCTTAAATTTAGTGGTTGTGTGGCTGTATCAAAGCTAAATTCAGTCGTTTGATCGTGATTAGAACTGCATACATAACTAGTTATTCTATAATTTCAGAAAAACTTTACTAGTTGTAACTTTTTACCGTAGTAAGAAATTTCAGGAAACTGCTTCTACAAACCTCACTTATTTAGTGACCCTAGCGCTATCTAGTAAACAAGTATAGAAAGTCCAACATCAATGTCTCTCAACTCGGATGCAGATTATACAACTTCCGACAGCATAACATCTGTCGGGAGAGATCTCTCTATTGTAGCCTCTCGCCACATAAGAATACAAAACTCTAGCATTACCTTTTCTACAGCAGCGAGCGGCTTTGGTGGTGTGATGGCAATAACTGCCTACGGGACAGTCTTTGCGATGCGGCCCGCCGCCGCAGTCCATCGGGCGACCTTCCGCGTCCGTCAGTGGCTCATCGTCGCCACATGGCTTAAACTGTGAACAAATATAAAAAATTCAATGATTTATAATGTACTACTATGCTGATTGAGCAATTCACTCCTAACCTTGGCACAACCTAAGCGGTGTATAAATAAATAATTACATTACTTAATTAATAGTCGGGAGTCCCACCCGTTAAAAGTAGCAAAAGATATGATGGATGAACGAAAGACAAAGTATGAAGAATAAAAGTGCGAGAGAAATAAACGCGAGAACTGGAATTAATGATAACTAGATACATAAGAGCTTCGAGGCATGCCGAGGGTATTAGGAAAGTATGACACAGAGTAAGGAAAAACCGGAAATTCGATGCGAAAACTGTGTCGAAAGACGCGGCTGCCGTTACTTCCGTCAAGACACATATGTATATCTTCGCCGCACAGTCTATAAAAAACACACGGCGCGTCTACCCCTTGAAGTCAACCATGCAAGTTACTTTAAATGCACGAGAGTCCCATACAAAGTAAATAACTCACCTCTAACCCGCGGCACAGCGCCAACGGCCGTAGCCTCAGGTCCTCTTGTCGTCGACAAGACTCCAGCTTCATATGGCACAGTGTAGGGTAAAGTCGCAAGTCTGAGGCGCAAACGGGTGCAGAGGTCGCAGCGGCGGCAGCGGCGGCCGCGCAATCAAACAAGCACGCACAGCGCGGCTGCCCATTTGAGTCCACTGCGCAAGTCGCTTCGTACGCGCATTGGACGCGCGCACACACCGCCGTGCCCGCGCCAGGCTCACTCGAGCTCTCAGTGTCGTCAGAGGAACGGATTTCGTTTGTGGTGTCGGTGAGTTTGCTTGTTCTGTTTGTACCTGGAACAATAAATTTTTCGTAAATAGGGTGAAGTAAAAATAAGTATTTGGTAAAAAATATTTAGAATACAATCTTTTTTACTGACTACTATTTGTCGACTTTAGTACCACTGTCACCCAAACTACATTTGCATACCTACCAAATTTCAACTTGATGCCATAAACCGTTGAAGAGTTCCGTCCTGCAGAGACGATCCTGGTCGGACTACCAGGATGTCACTAACAGATTATCGTATTGTCATGCAATTTACATAAGTATGCTAAATTTCAAGTCAATCCGACTACTGAAAGTTGCTTGAAATTAACTTGCAAGCTTAGATGAACGATTGGTCTCGCGCGCTCGCTCAACTAGATACCGCGCTAACTAAAAACAAAACGTTCGTGAATGCGGCAACTCAATATTGTAGTATGCGTAAGAACGGTGTAAGACAATTTGCAAGGATGCTAGTGTGCGTGACGAATTGTGTTGCCAGCTGCTCCACTGTTACCCGAATTATTGGGAAAATAAATTATTCTGTGGTCTATTAAGTTACTGGTTACAAAATGTATCTTGGGAAATACTTAGAAATTAAGAAGTAATTAAGAGTGAATGTATTAATATGTTTGTGTATAGGTTAGGCGTAGGTTTCTTCTTTAAAAAAATGGTAGGTATGATGTAGGTATATCAATGATCAGGCCTCACTTTTAATTAAAAAATATATATATTTAAGGACATTCAATATTTACAAATTATTACTGAAAATTCATGGACTGAGTCACCAACTAAGAAGTTTTGCGTACTTAACACGTTGCACCTATAGTTAAACCTAATATAATGTACAGGTTAATTGAGACTAAAATAAAAATAATTGTTTACAAAATATACATACATAGGTACATGCATACATACATACTTACATACATACGCTTGAAAAACATAACCCTCCTTTGGGCAGTCGGGTAAAAAGTTAACATTTCAGGAAAATGGGTAGAAATACGAAAAAAAATTTTTTTCGTTTCCCGTAGGTAATGCCTAAGTAAATCAGCTGATCGGGCTTTTGACTGGGAAGACGAAAAACTTTTTTAATTTTAAGACACATTCACCCCTTAATTAAATAGTGTCGGGTAACAATTTATACACCTTCAGTGTATAATATCACAAAGATAAACATTAAATAATATAGAACTAGCTTAGGTTATGTATATATAATAATTACGTTAGATACTTAAAATAAAAATAAAATAAGTTATTAAAATTTATCATCATTTAATGATGATAACAATAAAATTCAATTTATTAAAATATCAACCACGGGGAATTTGATTTTTGTGTACGCGGCAACACAGAATGGCGTTTAGAGTTCATGTTATTTTATTTTGTAATTTCGAAATTAGACGATATTTACTGATGGTATGTGATCCCAGTGTCCTTCTTATTTCTTGTAGTATTATTTTTAATCAGTTTCACTGCGAAAACTGGCATTTTACTTCGGTTTATGACCAAAATTTAACAAAAATTCGGGACATGCATATTACGCACAGTTTGCAACGCGACTGACTCGCCTCGGGCTCAGGTACGCCGATTTCGGCGTACTATTTGTTGCCGCATTTGACAAGTACGCCGGCGGTATCTAGTCGAGCGAGCGCGCGAGACCAATCATTCATCTAAGCTTGCAAGATTTGACTACAGACAGACAGACTGACAACGGGACAGGTGAAACTGAATAAAAACTTGTAAAATATCTACTAATTCGTAAACCAAAACACTTTGTCAATGTCAGGGCTTGAAACGGCTACCAAAAAATCGGGTTTAAATTTCAAACACTAAAAATTACTGAACTAAAATAATTTCCTTGCTCACCCGCGACCTTACGATAGCTAAGCTTATGCAAAATATGCGTGTTCATGCAGTTCCTCCACCTCCACACTGTAAGAACACACACAAATCACACAAACCCATCTATCACCACCACCACACTACACTGACGCGTTTCGAACTCAAACAGAGCTCATCTTCAGAGTGACACAACCGTACACCATGCTACCAGTTGTTAGACTAACGAACCACAACCACCGTTTTAACTTGTCACTGTAACTACCCAAGTACCCAGCATTCCGCCTAACGCAACATTGCTTTCTTTAGATGTAGATAGTTTATTTACTAATGTACCATATAGTGAGACAATAGTTATTCTTAAAAACCATTTGGAAAGGAAGCGTTTACATCCTGGGGAGGTTTGTGAATTAATTGATTTGGTAACTTTATGCATGAAGCAAAATTATTTCCGGTTTAATGGACAGTATTATTTACAGAGTGATGGTTTAGCAATGGGATCACCTCTGAGTCCATTAATGGCAGATATTTTTATGGATTACTTTGAAAATAGGTACATAGTGGGTAATAATAATATTGTGTATTATTATAGGTACGTTGATGATTTAATTCTGTGCTGGAGGGAAGTATGAGACAGCTCGACTTGTTTGTGAATGGTTTAAATAACAAACATGTTAAAATAAAATTTAAAAAAGAATTAGAAAAAAATTTTTCGTTAAACTTTTTGGATTTGACAATTATTAGATTTAATAATAAACACCAGTTCAAAATTTACCGAAAGCCCACGTACACAGATTCCGTGATACCAGCATCGTCTTATCACCCGTGGCAGCATAAATTAGCAGCTTTTCATTGTTATGTACATAGATTGTTAACTGTACCTCTTTCTAGGGAAGATTTTGATTTAGAGTTAAATACTATTTATCAGATAGCGTTGTCGAATGGTTATACTAAATCAATGGTCAATAGTTTGGTTCAGAAGAAGCAGGCACGGATAGTGAATAGCATGCTTTACGCCGTGTTACCATCGCAGTCTTCTAACAAATATAGGTGTAGCATTTCATACGTTGTTCGTTTGTCTGATAGAATTTGTGGTATTTTAAAATCAAACAATGTTAAGGTAGCCTTTAAGACTAACAACTCTTTGTACTCTAAACTTTGTAACCACAAAGAGAAGGTAGATAAAGGAACTAGATCGGGTGTATACAAGCTCACTTGTAATGACTGCAGTAAAGTATATGTTGGTCAGACAGGACGCAGTTTTAATGCTAGATTTAAAGAGCATGTTTCGGCATATAGGAATGAGCATCCTGATAAGTCGAATTTTGCCAAACATTTGTTGGAACTAAATCATTCTTTATCGGACTCCGATTCGTATGAAGTGTTACATTATTGTGGCAAGGGGGTTTCGTCTCGATGTTTTAGAATGCATGGAGATAATTAGATACAACAGTATGGGGTCTATTATTAATGAGCAGGTAAATTTAGTTTCATCTCCCTTGCTACGGCTTGGATCTAATTTCAGCAATGGTAGTTAATAAAACATGCCTTGACAGTAAATAAATAAAAAATCAAGGTAGTTTTGAAGGACGGTTAAAAAAATTTATTAATAATTTGTGGGTAGTTTTGTTTTGTTTCATAAAACGTATGTGGGTACTTGGGGAGTTACAGTGACAAGTTAAAACGGTGGTTGTGGTTCGTTAGTCTAACAACTGGTAGCATGGTGTACGGTTGTGTCACTCTGAAGATGAGCTCTGTTTGAGTTCGAAACGCGTCAGTGTAGTGTGGTGGTGGTGATAGATGGGTTTGTGTGATTTGTGTGTGTTCTTACAGTGTGGAGGTGGAGGAACTGCATGAACACGCATATTTTGCATAAGCTTAGCTATCGTAAGGTCGCGGGTGAGCAAGGAAATTATTTTAGTTCATTGATATGGACCTCCGCAAAGTAACGCCTGATTCAATAAATTACTAAAAATTACCACCAATGTTCCGTGGGCGACGAGTTCGCGCGGCACATCTGTTCCGTCTCACCACGCTCGTTCTAGAATATTCCTTTCATATTCCAGCCACTCACCAGCAGTAGCATTCTCATCCTGCGTGTCAGTGCACTCGCCGTAATACGCAACACGTAGAGGTGGTTCGCCGCGCATGCGTGCTTCGCAGGCGGCCCGCTGTAGAGCACACTCGTGGACAAACGTCGCGCGGGTGTTGGAACACACGGGTTCACGCGGCACGTCGGCGCACGGGGTCGAGCACGCGCAAGCGCCGCGCGCACACCACGTGCCTGCCGGGCACTCTACTCCGGCGCAAGATTCTGCAAACATTTTGGTAAACCTCAATATTCCCAGCGACTGTAGAACTCGGGGCTAGGGACTGGAGGAGCCAAACCCTCTTTGCATTCAAACGGCGAGGGGAGCTAGCTCTCCTTCCCACTTGACTCAGTAAAAGGGTTCGTGTATAAGAAAATTGACCAGAAGAAGCTGTGATCAAAAAAGTTTGCTACCACCGACATGGTACTCCATGACGCAAAGCAAAACTGAGCTCTAAACCAAGCATGAAGGAGGCTTATGTGCAACCGTGGACGTCCTACGGCTGATATGATGATGATGATGAAGTTTGTATGTTAATCAAGGTTATAAACCATCTGTTTTCATCAAATCCGTTAAGTATTTATTTGCATGAAGAAGTAACAATAAACATCGAAACGTCAAACTTTCCATCCTAATAAACTTAATACTTACCACAGGAACCCATGTGTTTGGCGTGTAGACGAAGCTTCTCTCGGCAAGCTACGTCACGCAGCGAACAAACGCTGCTGTAGGTTTTATTATCGTTACCACACACTTCTTCAGTCTCCTGAAATCGTCAAATAATAAGACGTCAATACATACTTTTTTAGGGGGTTGAGTCACCCCGGGGACCAAAGATCTTGTCTTTAGTTTACTTTACTTGTTTTTATTTTTAAATTTTATAGGAGATGGGTGCGTGCAGTCGGTAAAATATCCATTATGACCAACTAGGAATGGAGAGCCCAAACAGTGCCTGACTCTTACGGCTCCCTGAAGCTTACTAAGGGGAGGACAGGGTTGGAGGGGTTTCTTATCTACCCACAGAGCCAAGCTTCAACCATTTGGTGGCAATCCGGGAGAGGAGCATGCATTTCTCCATTAGTCTCTGCGGGGTGCTTGGCTCAGTCTTTTTTCATTGATTCCCTTTGGTTTCTTCTTGACCGACTCTAGCTAGCCCTTTTCATTACAATTCTTCTCATTACATACCAGGGTGTCATAAGATGTAAATGTTAATTTTACTAACAGTTCCTTCCTCGCAGTGCTTAGGGCAAACGCAGCTTGCTTCGGAAACGCCGTCACTCTCGCAGATCGCGTAGTACTCGCATTTCTTGTTTTCACAACCATCTGGAAACAGATTAATTTTAACTAAGCGGTGTATCATTCCACGCTATTAGAATACGACGCCACGTAATAATATGTCGTAGAATTTTTATTAGATACATCAAAGGCCACCCATGTAGTCAGTTGCAGAGGAATGATACCTACCCCCCTTTAACAGCGGTATCCACACCGGGCGGTACTTTTTCTCTGCAGCTGACTACACTTTAACAGTAAGACAAGAAGCAAAAAATACCAGTCAGGTTCTCTTAGCTTCATCGCTCCAGATGCTTACAGTAAATGGGCTATGAGAGACAGAACCCTACAAGGCTACCATTTTTCCTCTTGAGGAATGGAACTACAGAATAAGAAATAGTTCAGGCAAAACTCTAATTGCCTTCCCAAGCTGTCTGTCGCAGCCCATTGGATCCAAGGTCAACTGACTTTACGAAGTTTTTTGTATGCCTTGGTATGCTTAATGGCATACGTAAATCAAAAGCGTACGTAAAGGAAAACTCTGAAGCACTTCAAGATTACTGTGACAAGGGTACAACTAGGCCGGCCCCTCTGTTCCATTGAGCACTCTGGCCACGTGCACAAGGCATCGTGAGACTTTAAAAAAATACTTTCGAAATGTTACACTGTAACCCTAGCTCCACACTGCTCGTAAAGTTCTCGACGAAGTACTCGGGAAAGTTGACCGAAGTACCGACCGAGTTGGACTAAGTAAGACAAAGTGCCTCTCCAACACTATCGTATCCTCCTAACCTCGGTCAATTTTGCGAGCAGTGTGGAGCTAGAGTAACATTGTTCTCCAAGTTCGCAATGCATATTGCGCGGGGGCTAGGGTAACTAGGCACCGCTTGGGCGTATAGTAAAAACTTAGCACTAAAAAGCTCACCAGAACCACAACCATCAAACACTTTGAAGACCAAAAAAGCCCGACTTACTGCACGGTCCGTCGTAAAGCACTTGCACGTCTCGCCTATGCCGGCACGCCTCCAGCTGCAGCTTGCAGCGGTTGCCGTAGGAGATGCCGTCGGAGCCGCAGACGGGCGCGAACTCGTTGGAGCAGCGCGGGCAGCGGCACACGCCGCGGCCGCCCGCCGCCACGCACTCGCCGCCGTGTGGGCACACGCGCCCGGCGCAGATGCCGTTAGAACCTATAATAAATCACTTGTAGTGGACAAGGGGCCATCCATAAATTACGTGACAAATTTAGGAGGGGGTCACAGGAACAAAATAATTGTGAATTTCATAGCATTAGGTAGATGTGACAGGGGGGGGGGGCTAAAAAGGGGCAGAATTGGTGTGATGTAATTTATGGATGACCCCCAATTGGCTACTGAATTATGAAGAAATCAGTAAAAGACCTGCGGGCCCTTGACTACCGAACTTTGCCGCGATTCATCTTTATAATTTTATGTATGAACTAGCATTAACCCGGGGCTTCGCACTCGTAAATCGTTAGATACAGCATTAGAATCGAAATTCCGGGATTTTATTAAATTCTCGTAGGAATGCCCTAAAATTACATCGTGGTTTTCATTGACGTTAAATTAAAACACCGAAGCCAAATTTCATGACTCTAAAAAGTAGCCTATGTGTTATTCCTGACGTCCACCCATCTACATACCAAATTTCATGACTTTAAGCCCAGAGGTTGTTATTTAGAGATTTAGAATCCCTATCCCGTGGGAATATCGGGATAAAAAGTAGCCTATGTGTTATTCCAGATGTCCAGCTATCTACATACCAAATTTCATAACTCTAAGCCCAGCAGTTATTAGTTCAAGATTTTATCCCTATTCCGTGGGAACAACGGGATAAAAAGTATCTTATGTTTTAATCCAGGTTATTGACTATCTTTTTGCCAAATTTCATCAAAATCCGTCCAGCCGTTTCAGAGTGAAGAAGTAACAAACATACTCACAAACTCACTCACTCACTCACTCACAAACTTTCACATTTATAATATTAGTAGGAAGTAGGATTCCTAACAGAAAATTAGGTTAGGGTGGTTAGGTTAGATTAAAACTGTGAACTCACAAAGAAACGAGCTGGTGACAGAAAAGTCGGTTAGGGTAGATTAGAACTGCGAAATTACTCACACTACGATGTTAGGCCAAACAAGATTACGCTAAACAAGTTTCGGTGTTATGATAATAATTAGGTACCTGGGCCAATCAATTTTTTTGCCGACACTAATCTGTCCGCGACATTTTTCAAACAATTGCAGTTTTATGTAAGTAAACATGTTTTTTCTGTAATTTAAGAGATTGTGTACATGAATACATGACATCCTACGTAAGTTAAACCGATTAAACCGAGAAATATCTTTTTGGAAGTACGATTTTTTGGTAGCGCCAGAGACAATTTGGTAACGCAGGAGACGCCCAAAGGTCTATTTGCGAAACGATACCATGCGATACCAGATTATACCAAAAAGGAAAGAATCCTAAGCCGATATTACCGCAGGGTCCGGCGTGCAACACGCGTAGTTCGCGACCAAGCAGGCAGGCGGCGCGGCGCAGTTCACATTCGCTGTCGTGGGTGCGCGCGTCCGATCCACACACGGGCCGCAACACAGGCTCGCAGGGAGGCGGGCAGGCGCACACGGCGACTCCAGCCCCCTCCACCCGGCATTCAGCGCCGTGCCGGCATTCGACCTCCGCGCAAGGGTTAATACCTGGTATCGAAGGAAAATTTAGACATATCACCGCCTCACAGAAGGATGGTAGGTACATTTTAAGGGAAACTACGAAAAGTTAACGCGTTGTAGCGCAGAGAGAAACAATATAAGTATTGGTAAGGCCCGCGAAGCGGTTCAACCACAGTAACCTGCTACCACAGAATTAGTACTAACGTACAGAATGGCCACGCTCCGCCCCCACCGGTTCGAGTTACCCCACCCCTCAAGCGCAGATTGCAGGAAAACCGCAGGAAAGCAGTCGGGTGCGCAACGCGATGTATGTCGGCCAAAGACTACAGTATATATATATGTCGGCAGCACGCACGGCACTAAGTTCTGGAGCAATAATTCTGCGAAATGGTAAGGGTACTACCTACTTCCTTTTATAAATAAATAATGATTTCTGAAATTATCGCGATTAATACATGAAATAACTACCTAACGAATAATTCATTTAAGTTTGTAGTCGTATATCTATTGTAATTGAAAATAATAATGCTGAAATACACAGACAGACACATTTTAAGTAGGTTTAAAAAAATAGGTAAGATTAACGATTACATATTTGCACATCTAAGCCATACCTACATATAAGTACCTTTAAATGTGATTGGTAGTAGATACTTATAGCAAAGTTTATAGTACAGTAGACGGTACGGAAGTAGAGCCTAAAATCATATTTCCCTCTCGTTCGTTTGAGACAAATGTGAACAAGAGAGTAATATAATTTTGGGTTCTACTTCGTGCCGTTTACTATACTAGGGTTTTGCAATAGTCAGCCCTGTGTATCTTACGCACACATTGACGCGTGTACAGACGTCGTCGTGCTTATGTAGATTCAAGAACGCGTATTTTGTACGTCGTGGCCGCCGTGTGCTGCTACGAAGACCTCCACACCACACACGACTATAACGGAGTGCCAAGGTAAATTGTTTTTTATTCATGGACATGATCGTCGATTTTGGTAGCGTAAAACATACGGCAGCTAAAATGCTTCACATTTTCCCTAAGCATAAGTAGATTAAGTATAGCTACAAGTACTGATACTAGCAGAGAAAAGTACCTATTATCGTGATGTGACTCATATAGTGACTATATGCATTGCAAATATGTATACTTATATAATATTTTTATATTCTCGACCTTCGATCAATCAGTTATACTTATTGTTGGTCGAAGTTCTCGACGGCCAATTTTTAACACCCGTTTTCTCTTCTTAGTCATTTATTATAGGTATAGATAGATAGAGTTCTGTCAACAAGAGGATGTTCACCTAAATTTTCTCAATACTATAATAGATTTAAAAAAATCTTTGACAATAAATTAATCCTACATACCAGTGCTGCACTGTCCTTTGAATATGATCCTTAGTTGTTTCCTGGCACGGCAGGACTCTCGGTGCATTTGGCACTCGTTGGAGTAAGTCTTGCCGTCGGAAGCGCAAACTGGCGAGAACTCGAGCGGGCACGGCTCAGCGCAGCGGCAAGACGGGGCGCGGTGATCGTCTAACTGGCACAGCTCGGGGTCTGGGCAGGTCACGCCAGCACACGGGTCTGTGGACAAGTTATCTATTAGAAATGGGCGAAGCATGATCCTTGTCATGTGGTAGCATATGGCATGAAAACGAAGCTCAACTACGCCCCCTCTGCCGCCAAGGGCATCGCCAAGGAGGGAGGGGTAAAAGCTACCAGCAACCCCTATAGAAAAAAAGTAGGTTATAACCTTGTTTTTTGTCGTTGAAGTTTTCAATTGATTCATAAGCTCTCAACTGTTTTCTAGTACACTTCTACTAGCAACCCGCTTCCCAAACCCTTGATCTGCTGTTTGTTGGCTACCGCAGCGCCTCTACGCAGTCTACGCAGCTCGTCTACGCAGGTATAGAAAACCAATAAACCAAATAAATCATCAGCAATCGATGGGCAAGGTCTGACTGAAGCGTATTTCAATTTAAGTGAGATAAGTATCTTAACAGTTTACTCACCGCATTTACCATAATACTTGAAGGTAATATTAGTATTGGTCTCGCAGGCGGCCCTGCGCATCTCACACTCGCCGGGATAGTCGCGAGCGTCGCTGGCGCAGAGTGGCCGGGAGCCCTCGTGGTCGCCGTAGCTCGGGCACGACGATGGACACTCGCAGTTGTAGGATTGGGCGTCAGCCGTCGGGCGACATTGCGCGCCGGGGCCACAAGTGACGCCGATGCAGGGGTCCACTACGTCTGGTCATGCATCAGTAAAGTTTATTATAAACTAGCGACCCACCCGGCTTCGCACGGGCAAAATAAATAAACCGGCCAAGTGCGAGTCGGACTTCCGCACAAGGTTTCCGTATTATATATAATACAACATTAGACGTTAGCAAAAATCGACAAAAAAACACGTTTGCCGTACGGGAGCCCCCCTTAAATATTTATTCTATTTTAATTTAGGTAATTATTTATTTTTAAAGTGAATGAAAATACAAAATAAAATTCTGTGAATAATTCAATGTATAATAAAATTAATATCAAAAAATCAATGATGTATTTCTGTTGCCGCTTTATCAACAAATACAAAAACAGAATAAAATCAATAAAATATTAAAATGCTCATGCATTAAAGTCCTTGACCGTACCACTACAACCCGTGTACCTGCTTACATAACGCTCGTGAACCATTAGTACGGTAAAAGCTAAGGGGCTCTTTCACCATCCATTGATTAGTGTTAACTGACGGTTAAATGTGATGCCGTCTCCGTCTATTCGAACAAAACAAATAAGTAGAGACGACATCACATTTTACCGTCAGTTAACACTAATCAATGGATGGTGAAACAGCCCCTAAATATAACCAACCGCTCGGAAACAGATAGCATCCGCTAGCAGCTGCCACTAGCAAAGAAAGCAGCGTCGCCCGCGCAGTCACCATCCTCCGACCGTGGCGCCACCGGACCGCTCTGCCACCATCACGCATGGTCGTCGCGCATTTCTTAGGTACTCTGAAAATTTATGAGACAGTGGAAAAAGGAATTTAAGCTTCGAAAGCCATCTTAAATCACTAAACTAGAGCATAAACTACAGTCACCTGCAGCGGAGCGTGCAAAAATATCTGACACGTCCTACCGGCCCCGGAAATAGAGTCGTATCCAGCAGGGCTACAAAGAAACTCGAAGTTCGTGTCGTGCGGTCCCTCTGGCTATTAATACGAGAGCGAGAGGGACGGTACAATACGAACTTTGAGTTTCGAGTTTCGTAGTAGCCCTACAGACATTTTTATGCACACTGTTGTTTCATATATAGGTGCTGGTGACTATACCAAGGTAGGTATCATACTGCGCAGTCTACGTATACCGTATTAGGTACTAAGTTTAAAGCATTTACGTTTAATATTCAAGATTATCGATATCTTGAAACTGAATGGAGGTAAATTTTCGCGATGAATTACATAGTTGACCGGCCAGCAGGAGTCAGATTCACACACTGAGGGTTCCGTAGGTAAGTAATAGCTATGTACAAATTAGTGGTAGGTATATTCAAATATACCTAGGTGAAGATTGGGTTTTTGGAATCTTATTGTATTTTTTATTTCAATTCCAAATTTTTACTTTTACGGTCATCCCGTAAACCTAAATTGAAAATACAAACTGAAATATAGATGCACAGAAAAACCAGAAAAATAAGACCAGCACTGGGAATCGAACCCAGGTCCTCGATATTCCTATACCTAGGTGCGCTATAAACGACCGCATCAATAATAAAAATAAAAATCCCTCAGATAAAGATCCTTTTATAATTACCTATCTACCTACCTATTTACCTAGCTGCACTTGTGAGGAAAACAATGTTTCTAGTTTTATGGTTTTATTTATCCTGACATTGTCAATAGAACAAATATATTAAAAAAAGTAAAATTCTATATTTAAACAAATAGGTCGAAAGAGTTTGCGACATCCTCCCCCCTCGTGTGCAAACACATTGATATTTAGGGTGACACGCTGATGGGAAGCTGCTCAGGGTCTACATATAGTCGGACCAGCTTCTTTGTGGGTCTACGTAAAACACCGTGAGCAGTGCTCACGTCGACAATTCGGACTACTCCGTCCGACCCTGGAAAAACTCTTAAAATGCGACCTCGGGGCCACACTCCACGAGGGAGATTCCCATCTGCGATGAGCACTAGGTCACCAATAGTTAAATTTTTTGTTGCTGACGTTGCTGCCCTAGGAATGAGAGCTGGCAAATACTCCTTCAGCCAACGAGCCCAGAAGTGATCTGCCAGTCGTAAGCCCTTACGCCAACGGACACGACGAAGCAGGTCACTTTCATTAAGCTGAGCGAGGGGAGAATATGTCGACGATGAACCCAAAATAAAGTGATAGGGCGTTATGGGCAAATCGGAATCTGGGTCTGTGTTTACATGTGTCAACGGCCGAGAGTTGAGGATAGATTCAACTTCCAGTAGAAAAGTAGTGAATGTCTCTTCGCTAGGGCTACGTGTTTTAAGTGTCGCATTTAATGCGGTTTTAACGCTTTTCACTAGACGTTCCCAGCATCCTCCCATGAATGGCGAAGCCGGCGGTATAAACTTCCACCGAATAAAATGGTTTGTGGCAAACTCGTGGACTGGCTCCTCATATAACTTGCGTAGTTCGCGGTTGGCTCCAACAAAAGCAGTCCCGTTATCGGAATAAATGGTTTGTGGGTTACCTCGCCTTGCAATAAATCTCCTTAAACCCATTATGGCAGAATCTGTGCTTAAGCTTCCAACTACTTCGAGATGAACGGCTCGAACTGACAGGCAAGTGAATAGCGCCACGTAACGTTTCTCTGATCTTCTTCCGACAGCGACTGTTACTGGGCCGAAGTAGTCCAGGCCCACATGAGTGAAGGGCCGCACATGGTGAGCTAGGCGTTCTGGCGGAAGATCACCGACTGGTGGACATGATGGTGCATCTTTTCTTAGCTTGCATTGTAGGCAGGCCTTGAGCACGGATTTTACAGCCAATCGAAGACCAACAATATAAAACCGCTGCCGCAACTCACTGATAACTATGCCTTCGCCTGAATGCGCTGTTTTCTTATGGTGAAAGAGTATTATGAGCTTTGTGATGTAGTTCTTGCCATGTAGAATGATAGAATCTTTTTCGATGTCGACATCTTGAGCAGCAGTTATTCTGCCTCTGAGCCGAAGTAAGCCGTTATCGAGATACACCGAAAACTTTCTTAGTTTACTCATTTTATGGAGTGGGTTTCCTCCCATCAAAGCAGTGTACTCCTCTTCAAAGGACTCTAATTGCGAATAAATGAAAAGATTACGTTCAGCTTGTTCTAGTATGCCTACCTCTATAAACGGGAATTTTGGAAGGGACACAGACACAGATTGCCCAGTACTCCGCAAAACTGGATTGGAGCGGCTTAAAAGTGCTCGAAATTGTTTCGCGCACTGTATAGCACGAGCAGTAGCTCGTAACAAACGCAACCATTCACTAAAATGGTTAGGCTTAGCTACTAGTGGCAAGATCAATTTGTGAACATTAGTAACAGTTACTAGTTGCAAATCCGCTTGTTTGGTTTCAGATATTACAGCTTTAATTTCGTCTGAGCCAAGCAGAGTGCTAGTTAATGGTTCTTTGGGCCATTGAGATGGAGAGTCTGTTAGAAACGATGGGCCAGAGAACCATCTTGAAGACATATCAAACGGCCGGTTAACACGCGTAGCATCGTCCGCCACATTTAACGCAGTTGGTACATAGTGCCAGTCTTTGGAGTTGGTCAATTCTAAAATTTCACCAACTCTATGCCCCACGAATGCCTTAAATGTGTTGACGTCGCTACGTAACCACTTTAAAACAGTCAGACTGTCTGACCATAGATATACTTCGGACGGTTTCCGCTTATGCGCCTCTAAGATATATGAAGCGAAACGTGCCGCCATTAATGCGGCTTGTAATTCTAACCTCGGGATGGAAACAAGTTTCATTGGCGCAAGTCGGGCTTTACCACCTATTAAGCTCAGCAGCACGCCTCCATCAACGCAGCTGAAGCGCCAATAGGCGACACAAGAATATGCTAGTTCGCTGGCATCTCCAAAAACATGAAGCTGCACTGATTCGGCCTGTCGCTGAGCTAGGTAGTGGCGAGGAATAGATCCCGTCGACAGATTAATAAGTTCTTGGAACCAAGCGTTCCACTTGGCTGTCACCGTTGAGGGTAATTCTTGGTCCCAGGCAATTTTTGATTTCCAAGTTTCTTGGAAAATGACCCTGCCCTTAAGTACCATCGGCGTGAGGAACCCTAGGGGGTCATATATGCGCATTAAAAAAGCTAATATGGAACGCTTGGTTAGTCTAGTCGGTCGGTTCCCAAATGATGAGCGTATAAAGCCAAGTTTGTCATCACTTGGAGACCAAGAGACGCCCAATATACGGACAACTACAGAGGAAGCGTTGGGTGTGCATAAGTCTGACGGTATTGATGCAAGCGCTTCGGGTCGGTTTGAGACCCAAGACCTCATTTCCAGACACGCTTTAGAATGAACGCTCACAATGTCTGAGACTAATTGGGCCGCTTCATCAACCGAATCAACGCTGCCTAAATAGTCATCCATGTAATGGTCGTTGACTATTGCATCTGCTGCAGCAGGGTAAGTCGATCTATGTTCCTCAGCGTTGCGATTTTTCAGGTAAATTGCGGTAAACGGGCTGGAAGTGGCTCCAAAAATCATTGAAGACATTCGAAATTCCTTGAGCGGTTGTGAAGGATCGTCACGCCATAGAAACCTTTGTGCGTCACGATCTTCCAACCTGATTTTTGTCTGAGGGAACATTTCACGAATGTCACCATTAAGACCCACTGCTCCCTCTCTGAATCTCATTAAAACGGAAAGAAGTGGCTGTAACAAATCTGGTCCAGAAAGAAGTAGTGAGTTTAAACTCACGTTCAAAGACATTGCTGCAGCATCGTGTACTACTCTAAGTTTGCGTTTTTGTGGATGGAAAACTCCAAAATGAGGAAGGTACCAGGTTATGCTGGACGTAGACCGCACATTACATGGCTCTGCATATCCCTTTTGGATCATGGAATTGATGTTGTCACGGTAAGCGTCGGCATAAGCCTTGTCCCTTTTCATTTTATTCTCGAGACTGATAAAGCGAGAGTGAGCAAGATTGCGGCTGTCAGGCACATTATTAATATTAGCGCGCCACAATAACCCAGTTTCGAATCTACCAGAAGGCAATCGAGTGGTTGTCTCGTCCAAAATAGCAATTGCTCGTTTATCATTCTCGGTCAAATATTCTTTTTTAGAGATACCAATAGAGTCTACACGAAAATATTCTTTCAGTTGATGGTCTAATGAATCGGCTTCATGAATGGTACTGCAGTGGTTAACAAACTCTACCGGAGAAGACTTCGATTTCGTAAATCCAAAAAGGACCCAACCAAGCGAAGTCAATGCTGCCACGGGCTGGGACTGACTCCCTCGTCTAATGGAACAGGGCACTGTTAGGTGCCAGTTGTCAATCCCTATCAACAGCATTGGCTTTGCGTCATCATAGCTCACCTCTTCGACTAAGTCCGTTAAATGATCGTAAGAACGCAAATCGTCTGATCTAATGGTCTGACTAGACAGATTAAGATTTGGAATTGAGCGAACGTTCTGTAACATGAAGGTGGATGTGCTATGACGACCTTGGATCTCAAGGGATACAAAGGTTGCCTCAGATTCTTGAGACATACCTCCCACACCGTTTACTCGAAGTAAAGTTCGCTTTCCGGTGGCACCAACAGCATTTGCCACTGAAGAGTCAACGAGGGTAGCTGTGGAACCATCATCAAGTAGTGCGTAAGTGTTTACCGTCCCTGTAGGACCTGACACTTTAACTGGCAGCACTTTTAGAAGAGGACGTCGTGATATGGCTGGAGTAACGCTGTGGGTAACGATGGCAGTATGATCGTCATTGGCGACCGCAGCGCCAGCAATGTCCGCATGATGAAGTGCGTTGACAGTCTGCGTTGGTTCCTTGTGAAGTAATGAATGATGACTTCCCTTGTTACGACAGTTTTCATTTTCGCAAGCAAACTTCTTACATTTGCGATAAAAATGAGTCCCTTTAGTAAAACATTTATGGCATACCTTTTTTGAAGTTACCCATTCCCATCTATCATCTATGGAAATCGTTTGAAAGTCTTTGCAATCGACTACTAAGTGACCAATTTTATTACAGAATAGGCAAACTTTTTTTATAGGCAACGATGACTCTATGGTTGCGCGATAGTTGGCAGATTTGGATACCGTGGTGACGTGACACCTGACAGACTTGATATTTGTGTCACGTTTGGTAGGTTCGTGCACAAAATCGTATTTTGATTTTAAGTTGGCCTCATGCACGAGAAATTCTGACAACAACTCTAATCTAAAAACTTTTAATGGCTCTCTAACGTATGCAAAGTCCGTCCATCGAGATCGCAGCGAAATCGTTAATTTCCCGACGATCTCATTTGTTAGTTCGGGCGACGCCATGTACTCTGGCACATTGAGCAATCGAACTATCTCAACGCAATGACGAACTCTACACGCGAAAGCATTAATTTCTGTCGAGCTCTCGAGGTTGGATATCTTAGGTAAAGCACGAACAGCCGATAGTTCTGCTAAAATAATGCGTTCCGGCCTGGCAAACTCAACCTCTAGGGCCCGCATTACTTCAAGGGGATCGCAAGCGGCTGCTAATAGAACTGCTACAGCGTTGCGTGCGGCTCCTCTTAAAGCTGAACCAATTCTAATTAAGTTCTCCGTTGGCGAGTACGACGAACTAGTATTTTGATACATTCTTTTGAAAATGAGCCAGTCCGTCGCCTGACCGTCGAAGATAGGCAAAGCGACACTCACTCTGGGGGTCCGCGACGCTCCGGAGACAGCAACCTCAGCAATCGCTTCAGCTAGGCGTAAAGTGTCGGATTTCGAACTATTCTTATTAATGTTACAACAATTAAACATGTGTGGTTGTGTACCTAACTTATGTGAATTGTTAAGTGTATGGTCTTGAACACCTGGGTTGACAGGCATCCGCTCGCAGTCTTGCACTTCCATACGCAACCCCCCGGGGGTTGGATGTGGTACGGCGGCAAGGTACGTGCCAGCGCTGTTGACGTGTGAATGCACACGCGCGCCTCCAGCAGTCGAGGCTGGGGCGGTGACAGTGAGTGTGCCACCTTGGGGCGCCGTCGTTATTATGGGTGCACTGTACACATAAGGCAAACAATTAATAGGTGCAGGTAATGAATAAGGCAAGGCGGCGCTTACGTAGGGCAGTGAAGTGGTGTCACATGGGTTAGGAGTTTGAAGCACGTGACAGTCCGGTTCCCGTTGCTGTAACGCGGGTAAGGCGACGTCTGAAGGCGCCGCAACCATCACGCCCGAATGTGGCTCTGAAGGCACGGGCAAGGTGACGGATGCGTGCAACGTCGTATGTACTTGCGGCGTCGTAGCATGTAAAGCAATCGGATTACTATTGACGGAATCATTACGGTCCAGCCACTCACCAACAACCGATCGAAAACTAGATCGCCGGCTACCTCCGGCCTCTGCCTCCAATGCAGCAATTCTAGCACGGTGTTCTGCTTCCGCAACGGTTCGCTCTGCGGCGAGCGCGCGCTCTCGCTCCGTGCGTTCCGCAGCAAGAACACGCTCACGCTCTGCGCGTTCCACAGCGAGCGCACGCTCACGCTCCGCGCTTTCCAAGTCCGTAATGCGCCGGAGATGCTCCGCCTCTGCGGCGAGGATGCGCGCTTGGATAGTCGATGATGACGATTTTGTAGACACCGATCCATCACTTTTTTCACTACACTGCTTCTTAGCCTTGCTTCTTGTTAGCATTTTAATCACTTTTACTTCTGACACCAAAAATGTGAGGAAAACAATGTTTCTAGTTTTATAGTTTTATTTATCCTGACATTGTCAATAGAACAAATATATTAAAAAAAAGTAAAATTCTATATTTAAACAAATAGGTCGAAAGAGTTTGCGACAGCACTAAATAATACAATGTTATAAATTTCGGCTGTCTATCTATTACGGTTCTTGCGATACAACCCTATGATAAACAGACGGACAGACTGACGGACGGACATTATACCTACCTAGTAGTAATAATACTCAGACTCCGTCTGTCGTCACCCTTCGGCTTCGGAACCCTAAAAATAAACTATTAGATAGATAAAGGAGTCGCCCACTCACTATTTAATTAAAAAAAGAAACGATTATGTTGCTTTTAAAATTTCTAAGGCCGATAAAGGGACTAAAGTAACTATCTATGTATTGCCGTTTTGGAGAATAATCGATTCATCAGCTGTAAACAATGCCTAATAATAGGTAAGTACCTTACATTAAGTTTTCATCAAGAAAAGCAGGTCACGGATACCTATTATATGTACTTACCTACCCAATGCATTCTAAATTAATCTGATATTAAAATAGACATGTTCAAACTGATCGATATGGCTGTGTTTTTGTTAGTAATGTATGTATCAATTTAATTAACAATTGAAATAGGTAGGTATCAAATAAACTAATACTTGCTTGATCCAGCGTACAAAATTCAGTATCTAACATAACAAAGACGACACTTGGAAACTATGCACGACTAATCTAATAAACAATATAAATATTAAATCTCACCTAAGCTATCCAGAGTAAGAAGCGTGGCGATGTTTCGGCTTAAAATCCAAAGAGTGACTGGGGCTCCTAGAATGAATGAAATCCGGGCATGCGCAGTAGGAAACTTCCTTCGTAGCATTAAGTTTCCACTCAAAACTGGATATTTTTCGACTGCAATAAATAAAAAAAGGTATATGCAAGGATTTTTTCGTAACGGCTACGGAACCCTATCCTGGACGTATCCGACACGCTCTTGGTCGGTATTTTCATTTGTGAACCGATTCGAATGAAAGACATTCATTACATTAAGTAAGTATCCAAGAAAGCCACAACACACCAGGGAAAACTGCATCCAATTCGGTTAAGCCGTTCCTGAGATTAGCGTGAATAAACACACAAACAGAAAAAAAACCGGCCAAGAGCGTGTTAGACACGCCCAAGGTAGGGTTCCGTAGCCAGTAGAAAAAAATCGAGTAGGTAATATTTTTCTAAGGATTTCGTATTGTTTGTACCTTAGGCTGCTAGTAGGTACCCACACTAATCATTTTCAAGCAATCTTAGCCGTTATAATTTTCCTTGTCAATTTGATATACTTAATACCTACCATTCTGTTTTTTTTTCAAAATTTTCTACTTAACAGTTTAGATCGCTCGATTTTGATGAAAATGTGCACTTGGAAGTTTAATTTATCAAACAGATCACTGAATCGAAAAATCGTCTTGGAAACCCCCAAGGGTCTAAATGACCTATCCAAAGATACTACACAGTATAGGGTTAGCCGAGAAAAAATAAAACCGGCCAAGAGCGTGTCGGACACGCCCAAGATAGGGTTCCGTAGCCATTACGAAAAAATCAAGTTTATGCGGCGATGTTTTATGATCCTTAACAGAGCCTTAACAGTGAACAGTGATCCCAAAATCCTATATTGCTCTCGTGTCTAACATTTTTTAATGCGCAAGTGGTCTCCACCTGCACAAACCTGCGAAGCAATTCAATGGTGCATGTGAAGTTCCCAATCCGCACTGGGCCCGCATGGGAACTACGGCCCAAGCCCTCTTGTTCGGAGAGGAGGCCTGTGCCCAGCAGTGGGACGTGTATAGGCTGGGATGATGAAGTGGTCTCCACGTGGTTTTTGGAATTTACTATCAAGTTGCAAAAACTACAATCACCGTACAACGTGCCTCTCAAAGAGAGTTTAACTTTACACTGGCGAAATTGTCCTATTAATTAGGACAGAAAATCGGGGACCAGTAATGCTCGACCCTATACTGCTCAGCCATCACTGTACGACCTGATAATACGAACTCATTTTGGATTAGAATTATCAAGTCGTACAATATTAGGTCGTGCATTATTAGCGTGTCCAAATTTTTGCTCGGCCTGTTAATGCTCGACCTGTTACTGTACGTCGTTATAATCGGAATCCAATCGAATCGAATGACCATAGATTTGTGTTAGGTTGTGTTAGGTCCAATTGTGACCACAGTGTGCGAGCCGAGCGAGCGTAGCGAGCGTGCCGCGGCAGCGGCCGGCGAAGCGCCAGGACCAAATTAAGTTATTTTCTACTAAATTTATTAATATTCGGTGTACACGAAAAACATGATCAATCGTGCGAATCGATTGCTTGCTGTCAAAAGTGTGCTCCGATTATTAGGTCGTACAAAATCAGGTTGTCCAATAGCACCTTGAACATTATCGGTACAAGGTGATAAAGCTCGACCCGTATTCCAAGTGACATGTGATTGAATTATCAGGTCGTACAAAATCGGTCGAGCATTGTCCAGGTCGTACAATAACTACACCCAGAAAATCCATATTTTAAAAGAGAAGAAGAAGATTTGTATTGTATCTATTGGACACTTTTTTATGGTTTTAAATTTTAGTATATATTTCTTAATAATCGGATTCTATTTAAAAAAATGTGTTTTTTTTTGTAAACAGGTAGGTATATGTGGTTTTATTCTTATGTTACACTTAAATTATGTTCTCGCTGCTGAGGTGAAAAATTGTATGTCACACGAGACCAGTTTTTTTGCATCTCGTGTATTTGAATCCCTTGCTGCTCTCAGGATTCTAACCTAGAATCACTCGCTAGCGCTCGTGATTCAATTATAGAATCCTTCGCTTACTCGGGATTCAAAATCAACACTCGCAACAAAAAACAACTTTGCTTTCTTGTTGCACAAATAACTATTCTTGTAATTTAACTAAAAAACTAAATAGCGGCTTTAACAAGACATCTGTACTCCAAATTTCATTGATATACATCTTATAGTTTTCGAGTAAAATGCCTGTGACATACGGTACGGACGGACGGACACAGACAGACAGACTTGACGAAACTATAAGGGTTGCGTTTTTGCCATTTTGGCTCCGGAACCCTAAAAATCACCCCCACTTTAAGTCTATGGGAAGTACCCCAAAATAGTTATTTGTGATACGAGGTTGGTAATTAAGGTTTTACAAATGAGTTGACCAGTGCAAAATTTTCATCGTCACGAGTTTGTAAAACCTTGCCAACCGTGTATCATACGACGTTTTTCAATACATTTGTGAGAAAACAGGCAATTAATAACACAAAATAGAAAAAACACAGTTAACTTTAATATGTTTATTATCATGGTTTATACCATTAAGACGCTTTCACGCTCTTATTACATTAAATTGCATGTAACAGAGAATAAGACTTTACATAATGTATAAAAATAGGACTGTATGAGCCCCACCGGGACTCGAAAATGCATGTAGAACGAGAAACGAATGTACAAATAAAACACTCTTTCCTGCCCACTGCTAAAATGCAATGACAAAGTTTATGTGCCCCTTTCATCAAGCTATACATTCCGAAATTGCACATGATTTTTAATAACATGCAAGCTTACTAACAATCGCTAATTTTGTACAATAACTATGAACTATATCACCTGTGTTTCTTTCTAATTAAACATTAAGATAATCGTGATGAGGCATCAAATAAATAGAAAATCAGATTGTAAAATACTTTAAGCGATAAATTCGGCAACAAAATTGAAGAAATATAAAAAAAATCAATGGTATTCATCTATAATCTGTACATTAACAATAGACAGATTCAGTAATAAATAAATTTACTATACACAGTCTCACTTACAAAACACAGTCAATGTTAATATTAAAAGTCTCCGGTCGTAGTTGGTGCGCTCCGCTTATCACATAGATATAAACCACAGCACTATTTGTCACTTACACTTTACAGTTTCACAGTTCAGCCGTCCGCGGGAAAGTATTCTCTACTGCTAATTAAAACTAGAATGTACACTATATTTACAAATTTAAGCGTCAGTGTTGTGGTGAGTTAAGTAGGTGGGGCGCGGCGGTCATAGTCGCGACGATAAACTTCTCGTTCGTAGTCGCGCTCCTCATAATAATCAGGCTGAGAGTACGGCCGCCAGTCCTCGGGGTAGCCGCGCGCCGCCGGGAACCCCATGCCGCCAGCCATGGCCGTACCCTCGTAGTACCCGCTGTAGCCGCCCGCCATTGCGCCGTATCCGTACCTGCTAAACATTATCACGCTCATCATTCCACGCATGGACACCGTCATAGCATTTAACTCCATGGAACAAAATGTATTAGTCGCCTTAAGCGATCAGGTTCGCCTGTACTGAAGTTATGGATTTATGTGATGCGATACCACCACAATTGTGCAAAACGGCTAGCTGTATTAAGGAGTACAAACGGTCAAACGATCATCGATTGTTTTCCTCCTAAGCTACCTTGCGATTGCGAGCACTCTGTGAAAGACAACCTTCCCATTTAGCGACGGTTTTCTGACGGATGGAATATCGCTAGATAGCGTTACAGTGCGACAAAGATCAATGGACGTGACAATAAACTGAACTACTGGGCTACTACGAAACTCGAAACTAACAAAATTCCACTTATTACATGCAGTTCACCGTGAATGTCGATATTTGTGTCTGTTGTTCGGGTTTTTTAGTTCGTGTCACGTTTGGGATTGGTTTAACTAAACGAGGTAATCCCAAACGTGAAAAATGACAAACGGACCCAACGATACTAACGCCATCTAGCGATATTTAGTTTGTCACAAATCTACTCAATCTGACAAAAAATTGCTACAAGCTCAAACTCCACTCAATAACAAAAACTGGTTTTATCAAAACCTTGACAGCGTTATTATTGAAATGAAATGAAATTAATGTTTATTCACAGAAACATATGGTACAAAGGACGTGGACAAAGCTTTATCCAAATGTGTTTGTTATTATTACCTCCTCTTATCATGTGGTCGCGGGTTCCGGTCGCCGCGGTACTGCCGCGGGCCGGGGTAGGCGGGCGGCGTCCAGCCGGGATGCGCGGGTGCACGGGGTGCGCAGGGTGCGCGGGGTGCGTGGCGTGGTCGGGGTGCGGATGCGCCGGCGGGTAGGCCGGCCGCACGCGCGGCGTGCCCGCGCCGCCGCTGTCCCGCCGCGTCCGCGACCGCTCCCGGTCGCGGTCTCGATCCCGATCCCTCTCTCGGTCTCGGTCGCGATCCCGTTCCCGGTCCCTGTCTCGCTCTCGCTCCGACCGACTACGCTCTCTGTAGGTCAAATCATCGCGCTTCAGGCTCCTATCCTTGCTCGAGTGCCTGTGTTTATGTCTGAGGGGTGTAAAAGCGAGATGGCGATGAAAATATGCCTACAAGGTTATAATATAACTAGATGTAACGAATGAAGCAGCAAATAATGTAAATGGAATGAAAGTGGTGATGCATTGAATGATATCGATGAAAGCACAACAATAATGAGTAATAATTGGAAACACTTAAAATTGACAATAAATAATATTCAATATTGGCAATACTATATATAATTCAGCATCAAATTAAAATAAAGGTATATTTTTGTATTGAGGGTGAAAGTATGTGGTGTAGCTTTATGAATAGTATTTCCTTGATTCAATTAACCCTTTTCCAGGACCTGCGAATTTAGATGTGCTACCACAAAATAAATCGTAGTTTTATGTTGTTTACCTATGAGGGATTCATTTAAAAACGAATAATATTTTTAACGAATTCAAATGATTTTGTGCCATATTATACATATGTATACTTAGTAAGGTTGAATATTTGTGTACATCTATGTGGTTACTATATGCACTATGCTTGGAAAAGGGTTAATATTATAACAGTGGGATTGTGCACGTCGACAGTTCATCCGGCACAAACGTACAGAACAGACCCAATACATTAGTAACTGACAACAAAATATAGAAGAAAAAGATAGAACAACAAAATTACCTGTCATGACGTTTATTTTCGGTGGGCTCAGGATCACATTCACCTTCTTCCAACTTTCTTTTTACGCCGGATGAGTGAGGTACTTTGTCGTTTGCTTTATCCGATTTTTCCTTCTCTAACTTAGGCCTCTTTTCCTTCTTCACATTATTTTCATCAATCTTTTTCTCTTTATTGTTCTTTACGTGATTATTTGAGTTATGATTATTTTTTACCTATAATATAATAAGCAGAATTAATTTATTATTCAATTTTACGTATTTATTTATTAGCCGCCTTCAAATCAGGTTCTAAGACATACCTTCACATTTTCTTTGTGCTTAGTTTCTTTCTTTTGTTTGCCGGGAGTATCTGTTTTCTTGAGACCATATTTATACAACTTAAACAATTGCTTTGCATCAAAATTTGTAAATTTTGATACAAAGTACCAGAGATTACTTCTCCATTCAACCTTCTTTTCAGTATCTGGATATTCTTCTAGGCATATGTCTATTTGACTTCCTATTTGAGTAAGGCATGTCCGTGTCCTAGTCACTTGTTCGGATTCTGACAATGTTTGGTCAGGATTGTCTAATGCTCTCAAAGCTTTTTTTACTGGTCTCATCTTCTCTTTGCACTAAGGGAAAAAACATCAATTTGGTTATTAGTACGATAGGGAATAAAAGTTAAACTTAAAACTAAGTATTTAATGTTTTAAGAATACCTCTTCAAACACTGCAGGATCAAGATCGCCTAGCACTTCCAATGCCCGCGGCTCGTGGTTCGCTGTGAAATGCATTGGTCCCGCTGGCTTCTTACGTCCTTTTGCTTTGCCTCCTTTCACCCGCTCTTTACTATCTTTCTTTGATCGTTTCTTGTTTTTATTATCCTTTTTATCATTAGCCTCATCATGTGATACTTCTTCCGCCTTATGTTTATTGTTCTATAAGAAATAAACTCATAATCAAAAACTCAACTGCTTTAAAAAAGAAAAAAATAAGTCTAGTGGGTCCTAGAATCTCTTAAAGAAGTTTGAAGTTCAACAGTCCGGACCCAAACAAAATCGTGACCAGATCTAAAATTCTCGGTAATCGCGGGTGTGGAACATAATTATTAGTTACTTAATAGTTTTTAGACCACAAACACATTAAATTCATAGATAACAAGAGCATAAGATGTACAAAGCGGAACTTATTCTTTAACGGGATCTCTTCCAGTCACCTTTGAATAATTGAACAGAATTGAAATTGAGACATCAGAAACAAGATTAAATGCTACAATGAAAAGATAAAAGGACCAAAGGTTTAGTAAGAAATTTTACACACCTTTTTGCCATTTACAATAAAGTCGGTGTATACATGTACAAATTTAGCGCGATGGTCGTATCGATATTTATGTACGACCTAGACTGAACATGTCAGTTTCATTTAGAATTTGAATAAAATAAATACAAACCTTGTCTAATTTATCATTCTTTGCTTTATTTCCTTTCTTCTCATCTCCAGAACTCATATCATCCTCCACTATATCTTTAGTAACCGGTTCTTTGCCCTTTTTCATTCGCGGTTTTCTCTGTTTTTGCTTGCCATTTTTCTGATCAAGAAGCTTTTTGATGAGTTTTAGTAAATATTCAGATCGCGACTGTAAATGTTTGGCTTGCGGCTTCTTGTCTTCATTTGTCAGAATCTTTTCTCCGATTTCGAAAGAAGAGTCCATTTTAATAGCTTCCCACGATCCCATCCCGTACTGATAAATTCCCGCAAGTAGTTTAGAATCATCCGCCACAGTCCACTCGATATCGAAATTAGCTGGCCTTGTCCTTATAATATAAAAATAAAATTAGATCACACAAGTTTATCATGAGTATCTAGACAAAAGATGCTCAATGAAAACTATTGTCTTTTACTTACCTAAAATCTAATTGCCATTTTAACCTTTCTTCTTTTGTGTCTGGCAAGAATCCGTCTAATGGGGCAAGCTCATCTTGGCAAGCTGCCATTGTCTTCGCATTAACAGGTACTCCTCCAAGTTTGAAAGTTTTTCTGGCGTTTTTACGTCCATCGCTATGTTCATCTTAAATAAAATACACATTGCAGGCACTTACTTTACTTTTAAAAAGCATCAAGACTAGAATGTCTAATCAATAAACAAAAAATATTAATTGGATTTTTAAATGCGTTTTTGTTTTTTGTTACCAGCATTTTTTTTTTGTAAGGGCTGACCTTAATATCACACCGCAAACATCATAAGTAGTTCTACGTAATTGTCAATTTCTTATATAAGAAAGTTAACTATTGAGAATGTTCATTTTTTTGTTTCAATCTTTATTACAATAGCAATACCCTCCTGAGTCCTAACTTTTTTTAACAGACTTAGTGCTTACGACCTAGGCGTGGCTCACCTTTTTTGTTATTTTGGATATTATTTCAAATCTCTTCTAAAGTACATTCGGCCGTTATTCTTAGTGTTAATTGGTCCTTTATACAGCACGCGAGGGCTCAGGAGGATACAGCAGGCTGGTGTTGAGATATATTTTGTGGTGTTCATTACATTTTTTTCCTTATTTTACTACTTACTTGTCGGTTCAGATGTGTCATTCAAAACCGCTTTACACCTCTCCTGAAGTATCTCTCCTAGTTTCTTTAATTCAGCTAATGGTTTCTCTTGTAGTTCCGCATCACACGCTATACTATCAAGATGTTTCAGAGGCGCCGAAAACTTTTTATAACTTTTAACGAATCTTCGTATCTATTTAACAATGTACAAAGATCCTTTGTAATTATTTTATTAGCTACATGATTATAATTTATAATTGTGAAATTGTTGAATGTGAAGTTAAATAAGCATATTCATAGCATATTTGAGTAAAAATTTACAAACAAGATAAATTTTACTATGTTAAGTGATCTATCTTAAAGCAAAATAAACCCCAACACCCCAAGTTACTAATGACACACTGAATTACTCACTTCTTGGTCAGTGAATCCTTTGATCTTTTCCCGGTGGAAGCAGGCGGGCGGCCTCTTTCCGCGGCCGATCGTCGTCCGCGCTGGCGTCGCCTTCAGACGCGTAGCTGTCATCCGCTTCACCTTCGCCATCGCCCTCTCCACCTTCAGTCGAACCCCGTCCGCCACGCTTGCGATTCCGTCCTGATAATACAAGCCAAATATAAAAAACAATACAGGAAAAGCCGAAACAACAGAGCTAACTAATTCAACTTACTGCTTTCAGCACTATTGCTTTGTAAATTCTTTCTTCTCGGTGGCAAGTACAGGTCTTCCATTTCTTTGTTCTTTTCCTCATCAGCAATAGTTTTACGCACGTTCTCTGGAATTATATCATCCTGGAAACAAAGATTTATTAATACCAGATAAAGGTACATTGAAATAAAGGATTATTCGGAAGCCTAAAACAAACTCACCCAATCTTTGGTATCCTCCTCTGCGGTTTCTTTTTTTACTTCCATAACCGCTTTTTCTTCATCAAAAGCAAAGCTAGCGACTTTGAATGCAGATAAAAGTTCATCGCCGACCATAGCCGGTCCTTCGTCACGGGTTTCAGCACGTTGCAAAATCTCATCAATATCACACTGAAATAAGAATCAGGTTAGTTTTATTGTTGACTAGCCTTTACCTGTGGCTTCGCACGTGTAAACCATCAGGCCTAGCAATTGAAAAGTAATTCCGGGATTTTGCAAAAAAAAACCCGTGGGAATTTTATGTCTAATCCTAGCAGTTATAATTTAACACATTTAGGTATCATTAGAAGAGTTAATAAATAATCGTGAAGTTTTGTTAACTTTCATAATCTGCGGACTTTTCTTCTTTATTATTTTACGAAGTAAAGATGTATGAATTCAGTAGAGCCGTTCTCAAGTTATGGCGTGAGCAAGGAAAATAGGGATTCATTATTATATCGTCACTACTTTTAAAAAAAACTCGTACCTCAAAATAGATAATTCTTCTGAGTAAACTTTACGATCATTATGTCAAGGTTCAATTTTGTTGACATTATTGATTTTAGATAAGAGATTTTTTCAAAGTAGTGACGATAATTTATATTTAAATATTAAGTGCACAATTTATGACTTTACGACAGGCTCCTCGTCATTTTCGTCATCATCTTTGAACAACTCTTCAGCACCAAATTTCAAAATGGCATTCAAATCCTCCTTATTAAACGGATTATTCGCCGTCGTGCCAGAGGAATCGCGTTTGTTGAGCACGGTCCTACCAGTGGTGTCATTCTCTGGATGACGAGGTGGTCTAATACCATCTTTCGTTTTGCACGTTCAACAATGTCCTCTTCCACAGATCGTGCGGTTACTAATCGATAAATGTTTACCTGTAATAATTAATATTTTTAAACATTTAGTCAAAATTTCGTCACACTGAATCGGGGCTATTACATAGAAGCAAAATGTTATATAACTAAAATGACACAACCTTAAGTTAATTTTAAATACTGTTTAGTTCATGGAGTGTAATGGATTACCTGATTTTTCTGCCCAATGCGATGTGCGCGAGCTTGAGCTTGCAGATCATTTTGAGGATTCCAGTCAGAATCAAAAATTATCACAGTATCAGCTGTAGCCAAATTAATACCTAATCCTCCAGCCCTTGTTGAAAGAAGGAAACAGAAATCTGATGAACCTTCTGCATTAAAATGGTCCAGAGCCTGTTTCCTTATTTCTCTTTTATGCTGCCATCAAGGCGTTGGAAGGGAAAATGCCTCCTTTGCAAATATTCAGCCAAGATGTCCAGCATTCGCACCATTTGTGAAAAGATAAGCACTCTGTGACCAGTTTCTTTCAATCTGCATAGCAATTTATCCAGGAGAAGTAGTTTCCCGGATCCTCTTAAAAGTTTCTGCAATTAGTAATGGAAGCATATCAATTTTACATGTAAGACACCAAAATCTTATTAGTAAACTACAGTCTGTTCAATATAGAAATGGACAGAAGGAAAATAAGCTCTTTTATAGTCCATGCTTTAGGAAGTAATTTAATAAATTGCATTTTTTTAGTATATGGTCTAAACTTAATTCTAATGAAAATATTGAAGACGTCAATATTATTTGCAATTATTCATTAACTAACTGTTGCCCGCGACTCCGTTCACATATAATTCGTTTATTGCCATATATACGAATAGTTAACTTTTCACAACTATAGCACTGCACCAAATTTGATGAAAAATTAATTGAAAAAAAAAAAAAGCTTGAACTTTATAGCACAAAACTAAGAGTACAATATTTTTAAACAGGGAATGAGAGTGGATGAGTCCACGAAACACAGTTATTAAATTATGTATAAATATGAATTAAATTAATATAATGTAGCAAATACGTACGTACGTACGTATTAATATTGTGTTATTTTGTAAGTACATTATGTTTTAATACAATACAATTGAATAACTCTTTATTGCCTAGCAACACATAGCAAGCAGTTACTGCTTAGCAGTACAGAAAAACAGGTATATACACAGAGACTTTCGGTAAGCAATAGAGCGATCTCTTTCAGGCAACCTTTAGAATGGAATGGATGGAGAAGTAAGGAATAAATTTTACCAGAATTTAGAGTTTGAATGAGGGACAGTAAGGAGAAAGTTCTGAGAGCAACGAACAGAAGTAACATAGCTAAATCGCTCTTTTGAGGTAGCAAGGAGTTGCAGGGTCAAAGAGAAGAGAGATTAATCTACTTACAAAGTAAACAAAATTAAAACTACATCTTATTACTTCTTTTATTCATCATCATCATCATTATTACGACTTCACAAAAAATGTTTAGAACCCCTTCTTCTGTGACCTTTTAGAGTCCAATGTTATCCTGAATGGACTATAGTGAAATGAAATGAAAAAATGAAATGAAATTATTTTTTGCTGGAACATCACAGGTGTTACTGAAACTACTACTGTGTAGTTAGTGAAATTGTGTACTTTCACTTTAATAAAATTGCATTATTAGATGCAACAATAATCAGAACTTTACTAAAACTTATTTCAAAATAATGTTTTTTTTTATATTTAGAAATATGCGTGTTGTAATTTTCTCTGTGTACCTGTTTTTCTGTATCGCTTACTATTTCTGGTGTACAATAAAGAGTAATTGTATTGTATTGTATGTGTAATCAATGATCATAACTTAAGAGTAGAATTAGCGTTAAAAAAATATTAAGCAAATATACACATTTTTGCAAAATATTAAATTCAGCCGTGCTTAGTACCTCAACGGCATCCGTAGTGGCAAGTGATGCTCTAGATTCGAAATCTTAGTTTTGTCAGATAGCGCATGGGTTGCAACACTTTTTCAGTTCTATAACAATATTTATGAACGTATTTAATCGAACCCTTCACACCTTTGCGCAAAGCACTGTTAATTCTTTGTTAGGATCCATTTATAGTA